>NW_027533089.1:1774315-1826512 GCF_008692635.1 Crocuta crocuta | reverse complement strand
CCCCCCCCTCCCCCCCAAAATAAGCTCATTTCAAGAATATATTTTCTAAAGCCCCCGGACCTTCTCTGAAGAATCACTGATTATGAGAATTTTTAGCTAAGATTTATTTATGCTGAGCTTACTTAATTTTAGAAGCAGAAACCATTCCATGATCTTGACTTCAGCATGGATACAGTCTATTTAACTGAGTGATAATTTAGTGCCTCTGAACCTTTTGGGGAAATGACCATTTCTAGCTATGAGCAGTCAGAAATTAAGGCTTTGTGTTCTCCTATAACAGCTAAATTTTAATTTGATGCTCCCTGCCTGTAGTGCTAGGTAGACCACTTTATAGTAGTTCTTTTCGTGGGCCACTTACCATGTGGTGATGGAGAAGGCAAAGTAAGATTTGTCTGTAAATGCCCCTTTGTATAATGCTGTAACTCAAGATGTACATAAAGGATATAATCGTACCTTCCTTGTCAGGTCAGCAGGGTGGCATTTTAAAGTTCAGTTTACAAAAGTATCTTATATATTCTTAGTGCAGTTTCTAAAAGCTATGCCTTCTATCTATATTTTTCATATTCTCCCTCAAAGGCTACTTTTAATTTTGCTATCAATTACATTCAAATTTAGCATTTGCAGAAATGATTTGGTAGTCCTGAGTGCTAAGTATACCAGTAAGATTTTCTTTTTAAATTTTTTGGAAAAAGAAAGGAAAATTAAGTTGAAGGATTATAGTATGTAAAACTTACCTTAGAAAGAAAATAACTCTTAATGAGAACATAATGATTTTGTATATTATATTTTAAAAAAATCTCCTGTTTGAAAAATTTATACTTGTAAGTTTGATTTTTCAGATCTAAAGACCATTTCCCTATTAGGAATAAATTATTTCTGAAGCCAGTATTGAATTGGAATGAGTACTGTGGATTACAAACCTGAAATGACTGAGTGTGGTGATAAAATCCAAAAATTCCAAGTTTATGGTAAATCTTAGATGCCTAAATAGAACATTATAATTACTATCATCATTCTTTTATCCTACATATTGATAATGTACTGAAACGCTATGATTTTATGAACTAATAGATACAAATGTAGATAATAGCTGTTGTGATTCAAGTGCCACAATTTCAGATGTTACACAAACACAATCAGACCATGATCATGTTAATATGTGAATGGCATAGAAGTTTGTTAATCTGATTAATTCAGAAAATACCAGTTGTACAGTTCATTTAGGATTAAGACTTTGTGAGCTCGGATTTCTTTACTGATTGGATTATGTAGATGATTTTAAAATGCTATTTCCCTCATAAAATTTGAGATTAAAAAACCATGATTAGAGTAAGTTATTTCAGGCACAAAATTGATAATAATTTATTAAGAAAAATGTTTTTGAACTGTAAATGTTTAATGCAAATCACGTTTTAAACTCTGACAATAATAAAATCTGTGCTTGTCCTAGCAGCACATACACTATAAATTGGATATGGCGGTGAAACCTTACATAGAAAACAATAGAGAGCTTTACAAGCTGCACATCTCACAAAAAAGCTGTGATCATCCAGGTTTTAAATGTGAGTGATACTATATTACATCATTAAAAAAAATAACCAAACAAGTAATGAAGACCCAGATACCCATCAGAGGCCATCTGCTTAAAAATTCATTCATTTTTTGAAGTTGACTTTGTTTCTTCATACAAACTCTTGATATACAAAGTATTGGCTGATTTATTTTCATGATGTGTACACAATGGCAAGTGAATCCCCTAAATTTTCTAACTCTCAAAAGCAGAGGAGGACTTAGATAAACATTTTTAGAAGAGAAGACAACCTTGCAAAAGGACCCGAGTGGTCACTAAGTCATGCTAACTTTTTGTAGGCAAAAAGGAAATGAAATCTTTGTTTAACTTTGACAGTCTTGAGAGTGAGTTACTTAGTCCTATGACTTTGACAGTGAGATATTTGAGAAGTATGTTGTACTTGTGACATTGGAAATGAATTACTCTTAAGTGTTAACGTTTTTTTACACAATGCCTTATCTGAATTATATCCTTACTTTACAAAGGAAGTTATTATGTATGTGTGAAACTAAACATTTACCACAATTTAAGTTGTACGTTATTTGTTAGAGAATATACTTTTTAAAATTTTAAAACCAACCCACACTAGTTTCTGTAAAACTGCCTTAGGTAAGTATTCTTAATATATATGGAAAGTACATCCAAACTCCATGAAATGTGTGATAAATACTGATGATATGTTTTTGGAGTTATTAACATAAATTATTATTAAAGCTTTCTTGTTTGGCTACATTATTTTGCAAATATAATGAATCAGGGTAATAAGGGGTTGCTTTCCCATCTTGTTTTCTGAATTGTTCTTTGTACAGTTAAACCACAGACCACTCCCAAGTCTTCCCATTTTCTTCCAGACTAATACTGCCAGTAACTCTCCAGAGCTCATAATGTAAATCTAGACGACTTCACAGGAATTTTCTTTTTATGAGTCTTCATATGTGCTTCATATACTTTCAGATTCCTGACACAAGTAATTACATTATTGCAAGTTGTGTGTAAAATTTAAGTTAAAATACTATACATAATTAAGAACAAAATTTGTTTAGTTGTATAATAACGGAGTAAAATCAACTCCAATCCAAATTTTCGGACTCCGTGGCATTTTTGCAAGCAACAATATGGGTTGCTTTCAGTGAACAGAGTAACTCCTTACTGAATCAGGTTTAGCATTCAGTGTTAGTGATCCACTAAACTTGGGGTAATATAAATATTTTATGTAAGGGATTTAGTTGGATTTTTTTTTCTAGTTTATACTTTTAAATAAAGGGTTAAGCCGAGAAGATATTTCCTTCTTGACCACACTTGAAAATTGGCCCATAATAAGTACTGAGATTAAACGTCAGTGTATTTTATAAAAAAATATTACTTATTTCAAAGAAGTGAAGAGATACAATTGCACAATGGTGGTTACAATGGTAGAAATACATATTGCCAATAAAATGTTAGCAAGAGATTTAAAAATGACTGTACAGCACCGCATCAGAATTCTAGAACAGCAAAATGATTAATATAATTTTTCCATATAAATAAAATCCTTAAATCTCTTTTAGAAATAAATGGGAGAAAAGTGCTTTTTTTCCCCTAATTCCTACCAAAATATTTCCTGATGTAGAGCAAAAGACAGTAAAAAAAAAAATGACAATTAAAAAAAAAAAGACATTCATGCATTTAAGCCATCATTAGTCTTTGACTCTAATATAAGGCAGGTCATTAATCTTTTGCAAAACTATAACTTGAGCCATTTAAACTCTTTTTAGTGCTTTTCATGATAAGGACATGATAGGCCCTGTAAATTTAGGTGTTATGATGTGTTTTCAACAGGTGGATTTAGACAGGTTCAGCTGTTGTTTGGAAAAACCACTTTATAATAAAAAAAAATGCTTTGGAGAAATGATGAAAAGTTATAATAAAGGAACAACAGAATGGATTCTATAGAGTTTATCACAAATGACACTGCTTAGATCAATGAAAACAAATTACATTTGCTTATGTGTCATCCTCAGTCTTAATGATGTGGAAAAGTGTGACATTGAACAGGACCTGGTGACCATTGTTCCAGGCATAAAGAGCTCTATCTCTTGCATTGTAGTCAAGCATGGATATGTGAAAGTATTGGTTATGAAAAGGAATGTCCGTGTACTCATATGTAGAGGTTTTGGTGGAATATGAATAATACACCTTGGCTCCAGTTAAGTGGGAGTTGGTGACATAGAGTGTCCCACAGATCATGAAAGATTCCCCTGCACTTCTCTTAGGATAGCCAGTGCTCCAGCTCTTCATCACCTCCAGAGTGTCTTGGTTAAGTTGGCTGATGACAATATTGCCTGCATTCTGGTTAGTTGCGTACACAGCCCACAACCCAATTTCATCAGCCATTAGGTCGATATCAGAGAATCCACCCCATGTGTAGGGGTAAACGTTGTGAAAACCAGCGTACTCCAGGCTTCGTTGGGCAAGCACTCGCCCCATATCAAAGCTGTATTTGATGATGATGTTACTCTGATACTTGTTAAAATAGAGTGAGCCATTGTAGACAACATGGTTAGTTCCTGCCCATTTGAAAGGGAGGTTGTATGTCCTTGATTCAGCCCCACTGACAAAGTCTGCAATTGATTTGTACTCACGAACAATTTTATTGTTAGTATAACTGTCCATGTACCAGACCTGAAGAAAAGGGGGGAAAAATAAAAGGAGTGACTAAATAATGTAATTTTCTGAGGATTCCAAGATAAAGACAGAGTCCACACAATATCACTGTTCTCTGGATCTGGAAGCCACATTCTGTTACTGGTGACCCCCTGCAATATGATAGTACTACAGGCAAAAACCATGGTATTTTCTATGTGGAAAGTAAACAACTGACTTTACTGCTTTTGAAGACTTTCTTTTTGTTTATCATTTGACCATTCAGTGCGTATCACTGAGTGAACTAAACATGTATCAATGCAAATTACGTCACTTTGTTCAGTTTTCTAATCAGTGCAATGTGATAACTGCAAAAAATATCACCTGCAGCAAATTTATTCCATCTTTTGCTCTGAAAAATATATGGTCGTGTTTTACACATTGATTTCTCCCTTATGGATACCATATAAATGCTAGTAATGCTTGTTCATTGGATTGGCTTATAAGTACAACTACTCTTTAGGAAACTATTTTACTAATTTAGCCACTAACCTCATTTGGATGTAACCCTTGAGAATCTTAATGTAAACAGAGTTCTGTAATAGACTCTAAGTAGAACTGTGGTAAGTTTCCAGTATGTAGATTTGCATACTACAGACATTGTGAACTTCTGAAAATACACCCAAAAGTTTCAGTGATGTTGACTTTACAATTACCTCTAGATTCCAGAGCTATTTCCACCTTGTTGAGTGAGTTGGTTAGCTCTTGAGTTTTTCACTTAGTGTTATTTTTTTTTCTCACACTAAGGAACAGGTTTTAGGAGTATATAGAAAATTTTGTAGACTTGTAATCAGCATTTTTCTAGCATAAAACATAATTAGAATTTACTGGTGAATTGTAGGAACATTTTACTAAAATGTTCTGTAAATATACTAATATTATCAAACTAAGAATACTTGCAAACTGTGTAACACTTTTCAAGTTGAAACTGATATTCCTGAACAAAAGAAATAGTTCAGTCGACATAAAGAGCAAGTAAAAAAGAATTCCAAGCAGACATTTGTGGAAGGAACCTACTCTGTTGTTCTTCTCAGATGCTAAAGGATCTGTCATCCAAGCACCAAATCGGGTTCCAGATGTCTTGACTGTAATTGGGCCTGTGATTTTCATCAATTTGCCACATGCTGAAATTAGAGAAACATAAACATGTTGGGTGAATATGACCAATGACTGCAACACACATAGTTATACCAAAGTCAAACTCCTACCACACTCATAGGATACCGCACAAGAGTAAGAAAGGGATCCTGGAGTAAAGTAAAACCATGAGATTAATATCACATATTCTGAATTAATGATCATTCATGTTGGGTTCTGTGCATTTATAAATTGAAACATGAGTACTTGGCTTTTTCAGTGCTCTAAATCTAAGAGTGGGGAGTTTTTATTTTTTAAAATTTTTTATAAGTTATTTTGCTTTTGTTGTAAATTTTTTAATGGTTGTTTATTTTTGAGAGACAGAGACAGAGCATGAGCATGAGCAGGGAAGGGCAGAGAGAGAAGGAGACACAGAATCCGAAGCAGGCTCCAGGCTCCAAGCTGTCAGCACAGAGCTCTCAGTGCTCGATGGGAGGCTCGAACTCAAGAAATGCCAGATCATGACATGAACCGGAGTCGGCCGCTTAACCGACTGAGCCACCCAGGTGCCCCCAAGAGTGGGAGTTTTAAAATGGGAAATGATTTGTAAAATCTGGAAAGAAATAGTGAGGGAAGCCATTGTCATTATACCAATTTAGCAGCTGCTTCATCTAAATCGGTCAGAAAAACCAAACAACTTGACCATGGGCCTGTTTACCTGATCACTTGCTCTGCTACCCCTTCCTACCCCATACCTTGAGATTTTGGACAACTTCTACAGGCCAGAAAGAACTCTGTAAGCTGATTTAAGGTTTGTTTTGGTGAACAGCTCCTGTGAACGATATTTATAGAATATGACAATAAAATTCAATCACAGTGTACCTGAAAGAGGAGAGTTTTGAAGGGTAAATGCCTTGTGCAGATAGCAGGGGCTTGATACAGCAGCCATTGAAGGTGCAAACAAACAAAACCTAAAAAAACACCCTCAAGACCCTGTAGTCACATGCAGTGAAAGATAGAGTATCAATCAATGCAATACACAATGAAAAATGAATGACTTTGTTGAAAAATCGTATTTTTATCATCCTAGCTGTAAGATTTTAGGAAAGCTTCAGACTTCATTAATGCCAAAACCTAAACCAAATAGAAACCCAAATGTTTCTAAAGACTTTAGATAGCAAAAATTAAAAGTGACTTATACACATGGTGAAAGGCAATAGGAGTGCCTCTAAATGTTGACCTTTAGTCTAAACAAAGGAATATCCTATCCATTTATACCCCTCCTCCCTTATGTTTTTTTTTTTTTTTTTTTTTTTTTTTTTTTTTACTTCATTTGTTTTTTTGTTTGTTCAATGTTTCTTCCATCCTCCTCTGCCTATCCTTGGAATTTATAAATTTCTAGTTAGTTCCTAATCCCATGTATTTGGAAGATAACCTATCCCTGAGGCATTTGGGTTGCTCAGTCTGTTAAGTGGCTGACTTGATCTCCACTCAGGTCATGATCTCACAATTCATGAGATGCAGCCACGCATTGGGCTCTGTGCTGACAGCATGGAGCCTGCTTGGGATTCTTGCTCTCGGTCTCTCTCTGTTCATTGCCGGCTCTCTTTCTCTCTCAAAAACAAACTTAAAAGCAAACAACATATTCCTAAAGCAAATTAAGGACATAACTAACTCCAGCTTGGATTTTATTTTGATTCCTTTTTCTCTATATATGTTCCTGGTAAGAATAATTTGAAACTAGGAGGATACTAAGCTGTTGAGTTAGGAAGATGATAAATGAGAACGTTATATTTTGTGCTATTACTTGAGTGGTAATGACATGTCTAGTAATCTCTAGGACTTCATGAAACATGAATAGACTACATTTTTTTCTGCTTTTGTGAAAGAAATTAGATATGAGGCATTTTATATACTTTATATAAAAGAAATACTTTATAATTTCCTTATACCTGATAAACTAGGCAGATAATTAAAAAGCCTTTATGGCATTATCTACATCGAATAGCAAGATGTTGGGTTAAACCTGTTAAAAATATATCAACTTGGTGTAAGCATATGAACAATATATGGGTAAGTAATATCTGAACTAGACAAAAACAAATCTATTCTGAATGAATCTCGTTGAATATGTGCTCTGAAAGCACAATAAATGAAAGTAATATGATCTTTAATGATGTCCTACATAATATTTCTAAGTTCATCGATGATAGTGCACAAAACGTTCAAGTGAATTGAAATAGGAAGATATCCCATCTCCTGAAAAACACCACCAAACAGGTTTACCCCCTTAGGCATGAATAATAAATTCTTTTATTAAACAAAATATAATTAGGTAAATTAGGTAAAATTTGAAAAAAACTGGCTTAAATATGATGGACTAATATATGCTTTTATCTTCTTGCTTGCCTAAGATCTAATCGAAATGATAGTAAAGGAGTAAAACATGGGTGGAAAAAAGCCCCCAGCAAAGAGAATGGTATAAGAGTTAGTAGAGAAGAAACTGTAACCAATTTCTAGAAAGCAGAAGGTGATAGAGAGTGGTAATTAAAGATGGAGGATAAGATAAGATGCATTAGTGGCCAGACAGAAGACGCAAATGTTAAGGAGGGAGTTGCTTTGCTTTGAACAAGAGAAGGGACTCCATTACTGGAAGGGTACTGGTGACCGAGTGCACTGAAAGCAGGCCTGAAGAGCAAGTCTTTATCCCTAGATCTACGACCCCAGGAGGCATTTTAAATAAAATCTAAAAATCTGTCTTAAATACTTGAAAAGGATTAGGGCAACCAATGTAGGCATTGGAGGCCCAGAGTGAGGGCTCTTGGATTCTGATGTTGGCAGTCTCCTGCCTTACTCCCTATGGATTAGAGTGTCAAGTCATAGTTTCCAAGCAGATTTATTGTTCAGATTTTTAAAAATGAATTGATAAACAAAGATAAGCATGTGTTTTCCAAAAACAAACGGCAAGAATGACTGAAGTAAAAGTGCAGAGAAAAGCGACACCATAAGGGCAATAATACAGCAGAAGAGATCCTAGTATCTTTAGAGTTTTGTAAATTGCAAACTGTTCACTGTAAAAGGAAAACAGAAAACTACTGGAAATTAAAAATACTACATTTTTTTTTTAAAAAAGTTGGAAGATAGACAGCTATCTCAAAAATTAAAAAGACCATACAGAAAAAATATGGATGCATGTAGGATCAATTCAGAAGTTCCTATATCTGAAGAGCAAGTTTTTAGAATGAAAGGAAAGAGAAAAAGTAAATTATCAGGGAAATTATACAGGATATTTCCCCAGTTACCAAATCTAAATGCAGGTATCCTCTACCCTTCAAAAGTTTGTGTTACCCCTGGAAGTGAAAATGGCATCACCAGACTCCTTCCCTGGGAATCCTACTCCACACATTACCATCAGGCTGCCATAGCTTTGAACTTTGTCTAAGAGCATCAGTGCTTTAACTGGATTTGTTTTGAGCATCTGTTAGCAAAATGTGCCCTAAGATATCAGAAAAGCCTGAGAGAGATTTTTTTTGTTGTTGTTTAGAAATTCTTAAGAAGTTTTCCATGTACGTTAACGGTGATTGCTTCTTTGCTTTATGCCATTTTGGATTTGGAAAGTTTTCATAGGAATGCTCTAGTACTCCTTGATAGTGGAGGAAACCTTTGTTCAGATTAAAAGGTCATGCTAAGGGGCGCCTGGGTGGCTCAGTCAGTTGTGTCTGACCGGCTCAGGTCATGATCTCACAGTTCGTGGGTTTGAGCTGTTGTTGAGCTGAACCCCGCATTGGGTTCTGTGCTGACAGCTCAGAGCCTGGAGCCTGCTTAATATTCTGTGTCTCCCTCTCTCTCTGCCTCTCCCCCATTCTCTCTAAAAAATAAACATTAAAAAAAATAAGAGGTCATGCCATAATGAACAGAAAAAGATTTATTATTAAAAAGTGACTGAAATTTTAGATAAAAGAAGAAATTGGAACTTGCTCAGAGAAAGAATGGCATTTGTTCACATGAAAACATCTGAGAATTAGACTGGCATTGGGCTTATCCATACTGGATGCTGGAAGACAGTAATCAGTATATTTAAGGAGAAAAATCATGAAGATAGAATAAGGATATTATCTCACATGAAAACTTTGCAAAAGTTAATCTGCAATATACTTAAGAGGTTACCTGAGGGTATATTGTAACAAAATACACAGTAAACCAAGACAGGGCAAGGCATGAGATCAGGAAAACAGTAACTTCTTGCCCAAGAAGGACAACTGTGCAGTAGACCTTGAGAGCAATCCGACAAACATCTGCAGTAAGGAGGTCTGGACCTAGATCAGTATAATGTCTCAATATGAAGCATACACATAGTGGAATGTTCATTTCCATAACACTTTATATCCAGAGGAAATGGCCAAGTGAAGACCCCGTAAGAAATTATAGTGACCTCAAGTTGTGTTCATACTGAAAGCGAATGGAGACTTTGGAGTTACGGAGTTTGACTTACGGCCAGACCATATAATTGAAACTCAGAGTGAGATTTTTAACCTTCTTTCTCAGCAAAGTCAGCTCCCTTAACATAGGTAGCCTCTACTGCCTGTAGGCTGAAGCACAGTTTGGACAAATCAAGAAAGCCAATCAATATTTGCTTCAGATAAGTGCATATTTCATGTTGATTCATTTTATGGGTGTGAATGAGCCTCTGAACTCAGTTTATGTAATATGAATTGAGTTGGATGGATAAAACCTGTACAAGAACTATATTTGGGACTAGAAATCATGCCAAGAATCTCCTATAATCAACATTTCCCAAAACTGACAGCACTTGGGGTGTCTTGGCTTCTGTGGTGTCCGGGTTTACCCAGCATTATATCCATATGGCAAAGGGATACTGCTGAGCCTAGATCACTTAGACCAGGAATTAAGATAGAATTTACACCGGGACTTAAAAGCTTCTGACACCTAAACTAAAAACGACTTTGCTTTCTTCTTGTAGCGATGGAGATTTTCTTTCATACATTAGAAAGTAAAATTAATATTTAATACTCATTTGTTTGAGTGAGAAAGTGCATGAGAGGAGGAGTTAGGAAGTAGGGGGAGAGAGGGGGAGGAGCGGGGAAGAGGGGAGGGGGGAGAGAGGAGAAGATATAATACAATTTCAGTCCCACAGCCCTTGAATCATGACCTGAGCTGAAGTCAAGAGTTGAATGCTCAAACGACTGAGCCATGCAGATACCCCAATATTTAATATTTAAAAGTAAAATAATTTATTCATTTAACAACCATTTACTGAGAGATTATGTACCAGTATTGTGCTAGGTGATGGGGATATACAGGGAACAGGGAGACAAAATAGGTACATATGTTGTAGCTTCTCAAAATACCATTGCTTATCCTTTCCATTTCTTATTTTATTCTTCTTTTTTTAATCAACTAAGAAGTCATTTCAGACCAAAACTATATTGAGAGGAAAAGGATGTAGCATCAAGTGCACTGAATATCTGTTGATACTAAATAAAAATTATAGAAAGCCAGCCCTGAGTACTAAAACTTATAATGGCACCACTTCCATTAAGATCATTCTCCTTAGAACCTGAAATGTATCTCATTTTAAATGACATTTACCTTTATTCTTCTACAAAACATACTTCTAAACTGTCAAACATAGGAAAAAACAAGCAAGTGGGGCACCTGGGTGGCTCAGTCGGTTGGGTGTCCGACTTCAGCTCCGGTCATAGTCTCATGGTTCATAGGTTTGAGCCCCATGTCGGGCTCTGTGCTGACAGCTCAGAGCCTGGAGCCTGTTTGAGATTCTGTATCTCCCTCTCTCTGACCCTCCCCTGCTCATGCTCTCGCTGTCGCTCTCACTCTCGCTGTCGCTCTGGCTCTCTCAGAAATAAAACATCTTAAAAACTTTTAAAAAACCAAGTTCAATTAGTTTCTCATGTTTAATTTTCTGTAAAAAAGAAAAATACATGTGAGGTTCTAGAAAGGTCACATTTAGCAACTGTATTTCTTATTAGGCCTCACTGACTTGCTCTTATATGTGCCTCATTGGTAGTTGTCCTGTGTGAAGGAAACTTCTCTCTATAACTTAGTAAATCAGTACAATTTTGTAAATTTTAACTCTGACATTTCTCCATTTTTTAAAGGAGATGTTTGAGAGTNGTAGGGGAGGGGCAGAGAGAGAGGGAGACACAGAATTCAAAGCAGTCTTTAGGCTCCGAGCTGTCTTCACAGAGCCCGACATAGGGCTCGAACCCATGAACTGTGAAATCATGACCTGAGCTAAAGTTGGATGCTTAACTGACTGAGTCACCCAGGCACTCCTAGATATAAACCATTTTAAAAATATGCACGTGAAACTATGTCAGCTCTTGTTCCAAGTAAACATATTTTATATGTAAGTCTCTGGCCAGAAATATTCCTGTAACATTTACAGACTTTGTGTTTTGCATTCTTTGATTCTTCTATGTGATCCTCTCTCCATCATTTTCCACTATGTTGACCACCCATCAGCTATCTCCCATCTGCCCAGTGACTCACAATGTGCAATGCCAGCCTCTATATTCCTGGTACCACCTGAGTTTGACCTGGATCCACTATAACTTCCCATTGCACAGTGCTCTTCTTTGAGTAAACCAAATTTAATAGCATTAATCTACAAAGCACACTTGAGGTGAAAAATTAACAGCCTACATTATTAAAATTTTTAAAATAGCTTAAATGAATCATTTCTTTATTCATTTCATTAGTCATTCATTTATTAAGCTAAGAATTAATGAGCATGGAGCACTGTTCCTATGTACTAGAATTCCAGTGGTAAGCAAGATATGACACCTTTTTTTCTGATGAAGCTTTGGTTTTGATGGGAAGAAAGAATGAATAAAAGAAATAAGCAAATAAGGAAATATATCAGGTAGGAAAAAATTTAGTGTAGATATTTAAATAGAGCAATTTTAGTGTTTTGAGGGCTGCTTTAGATTGGATGAGTAGGATGGATCTCTCAAAGGGTGATATTTAATCTGAGATCTCTAATTGACAAGAAGTCAGCCATAAAACCATAAGTTGAAGGGAAGGACATTCAGACAGTGGATCAGCTAGGAGAAGGTAGCATCTTAAAGCTGGAGGCATGACTTGAGTCTGTCTGGATTTGGATCCTGATTCTATCATTTATACTTGGGGATCTTTTACAATTTTTGACCTCCAAGTGTCTCATGGGTATCAACCGTAATAATATCTATTTCACAGGGTTATTGTTATGAAATAAATATATATAACTTAATAAAAGTTACTCTTTTTTGTAGAGGCTCTGTATCTGGACATGTGTGGTGAGTTAAGAGAAGTAGAAATTATTTTTAAAAAAGGCCAGTGTGTTTAGGGCATACTTGGAAAAGCAGATGAGTTTGGAGAGGTGGTCCAAAAAACAGAGCTATATAAAATCAGAATATTTGTATTTTATTCTAGATATATTGGAAAGCTATCAGAGTTGTAAGAAGATGGGAGGAGTGACAGAAGGCGAGCTACATTTTAAAAAGATCACTCTAGCTAGTAGATGGAAATTAATTACAGAGCAGATACAGTATGGGCAGAAAGACCAGTTAGATTATCCCATTGGTCCAGGTGAGAGATGGAGAGATGATAGAAGTGGTGATGGGGATGAAAATAGTAGATGGTTAGGGTTATATTTTTTGAAATAAAATTGATAGGACTGGCTTCAGAGCAGATGTTAGGATGGAAAGTTAAAGGAGAAACTGAAGAAAATCTTAATAAAGAATAGCACATGATAACATAAAAATTTTGGCTTGTTCAGCTGGGAAGTCCGTAGAGCCATTTACTCATATGAAGTGATTAAAGAAGAAATGGGTTTGGGAGAAAAGATCAAGAATTCAGGTTGTTTTAAGTTCATGATTATGAACGTGAACATGAGTATGCATGCCAGTGGAGGTGTAAAGAAGGTAATATAAAAATATAGGGAGTAGAGAAACCCTTTTGAGACCCAGTTTTGACAGTCTAGTGAAAGGCAGAGGCTAAATATTGCCTTGGAGAATGTATACAGAAAAGACAAAAACATTTAGAACACAGCCCTGGGTAATTGCAATCGGCAAAAGAGCCCCCAAAGAAGCTATAACTGAGATCTAAAAATAGTGTTGTATTAAGGGAAGAAAAAGGCAGCCTTTTAAGAAGGATGAAGTACTGACTTGTGGGGAATACTACTGAGATATCTAATAAAATAACAAAAATGACCATGGAAGTTAGCAGCAAGAAATCACCGTTGATCACAGGAATCAAATGAAGATTGTGTTAAAAACAGAAGCAGTTGGTTTTGAAGACTGTGAGTCAAAGTAGCACTATAGAAGATTCTTTCAGAGGAGAAGAAGCAGGGAGATGTGGGTGGAGAAATATCGGGCCATGGGAACTTTTTATTGTGCTGATGTTATTCATTCCTAAAGGCGAACAAACTCTTCTTAATCTAGTAGAGGGAGACACTGAGATGGAAAAGAGTATAAACAAATGAACCCTATGAGTATATGGTAGTTGATTTAGACACCGAGAGTAACCATGCTCTGTCTTTTGATACTTTTTGGGGGTGGGGAGTGGGGGAGAGGAGTCTGTTTTTACTTCCACAAATTCACAGAAAATTTCCAAGGAAATGTTGTTTGTGTAGTACATTCCATTCAGGTTACAATGCTGAGGAGGGTGTTAGGAAATCTGGTTCTTACTCTAAGCTACAGCATTTTGGGATATGTGCTGTCGGAACGAGCCCCTGAGGTGCAATGTCAAATAATCATGTAAAATTGGATAACTCACTTAGTCTGTGGGGTGGAGTTTCCTCATCTCCAAATTGGAAGTTCTGAAGCTTGCCACTTTGTTACTAATTGAAGAAACAGTGAGGGAATATGGAATCAACAAACTTTTACATGTTGCTGGAAGGAAGGTGGTATTTGTGGTTGTGGTAAAACACACACCATCAGGGTGATCATGGTTGTTGACATCATCTACTCTTGGGAAACAAAAACCCAGGGCTCTTAGTGTTATTGACTTCTTTCCAGCTGAAGTGTATCTTCCAAATATTTACTTGATTCTAAGCTAAAATTCATCTACAATTAAAGGTTCAGGAACTTATAAACAGTTGGCTGCTTTTTTTAGTTGTAATTTTATGGATCTTACATAAACAGAGGTATTTTCAGATTCTGATGGAGTGGAGAAATTGAAAAATAAAGTAAAATAAACAATAGAAGTCATTTCTAGTTCCTGGCTCCCATAAACTAGTTTTTGTTGAAATAAATCATTATCTTATTTCGTTCGTTCTCACTTTATATGAGGAAAAAGCCAGACAGAAAGGATAATTTCCCCAAATGCCTGGAAGACCAATGTTCCTGCAAAAGTGGATGGCAAAGAAGGAAGTTGAGTTTTGCTTCATTGATTTTTATCCTGCTATGCTCCTCTGTCTATAGGGAGACACATGAAAATATTAGTATTTTGTAATTTATATAACCATACACATGGAATATATTCAGAAAACATACATACAGAAAAAGGAAGTGACCATTTTATTTTGTGATGACTTGTAGATATTAAACAACTTAAAATCAGTTGCAATCCATATTTATCAATCAGTAGCTCAGGGAAATCTATCATTTGGGATTAAGCAGATCTGTTTGGATCAACGAAGCATAAAAACCATCTGTCTTCTGTTTTTGTCTTTAATCTATAATTGTGTTTTTTAATATCCTGGATTAACAGCTTCTGGATTTAAATCCTAAGGCCATGCCTCTATAGGTAATTTAAATGGGGCAGTGTTATGAATATGTTTATGACAGAATGTTTCTTTTTACTTAAGGCTATTGGAGAACTCATATAGCAAAGAGTAGATAGGATTTGATCTTTAAAGTCTATCTATTAAAGCTACTTAAAATAAGTTTGTCTCTACTTTGGGGCATCTGTGTGGCCCAGTTGGTTAAGTGTCTGACTTTGACTCAGGTCATGATCTCCTAGCTTGTGGGTTTGAGTCCCGTGTCCAGCTCTGGGCTGACTGCTCAATGCCTGGAACCTGCTTCAGATTCTATGTCTGTCTGTCTCTCTCTCTCTCTCTCTCTCTCTCTGCCCTTCTCTGGCTTGCACTCTGTCTTTTTCTCAAAATAAATAAATGTTAAAAAAATTTTTTAAAAAGTTTGTTCCTACTTTACATAGTGAATTCAGTATAGTAAAATCTGTGTTACTTAAACTTTTATTTGCATATTTAATCCTACCTTTACACTGCTGAGAGAAAGGTGGTGAACATGATGAGTATAATTGATGTAGTAGCAGATAGGGCACTAGAGTGAGTTGTCAGTGGTGTCTAATAAAAAAAATCAAGAATAATATATTTCTAAATACTTGCATTTTTTCAGAATTAAGTTTTAAATGTATTATAACTGACATTTTATGCATGTGTATGGTTCTGTATATTCCTAAATATACTGAATAGGTAGTTGAGGAAAGTGACCATTTTATTTGTTGTGATTTGTTTTACAAAATTTATTTTTGTTTTTTGTTTTTAATTTTCTCAATGTTTACTTTTGAGAAACAGACAGAGTATGAGCAGGGGAGGAGCAGAGAGAGAGGGAGAGACAGAATCCGAAGCAGGTTCCAGGCCTTGAGCTGTCAGCACAGAGCCCAAGGTGGGGCTTGAACCCCTGAACTGTGAGATCATGACCTGAGCTGAAGTTGGATGCTTAACCAGCTGAGCCACCCAGGTGCCCCTACAAAATTATTTTTAAAATTGTGTCAACTATTTATGGAATAGAGCTTATATTATGAACATATGTTTAAGGAAAAGCCTATTTAACATCCAGATTAAATGGAGAATTGTATTATGAAATCCCAAATAACTAACTCATGCTGGCCTCTGAAAGCACAACTTTTATATCCTTGAAAGTCCTAAAATTTCGTTGTAATTTAGGACATAAAAAGGAATAAAGTAATAAATCAATTTATGGGTAAAATATACCTATTACCCCAAAATACGATAAAATAACTCGGTCCCAGGATTCTGGAAGAATGAGTCATCATCAAGCACATGGGTACTGGAGCAATTGCAATCTATATTACAATCTAGAATTTTAGGGAGTGTAGGGCTGTCCTTGGTGAATGACTCATTTGAAGATCTCCTCAGTTTAATCCATGGAGTTATTTTACTTAATTTCCCCTATTAAATTTCCAAGTTAAATCTCCATCCACTGTGGGCATACAGGTTGACTTTTCTGTTAATTTCTGCTTTCACTGAGATCTTCAAAGTCCCTTGTTTTAAGTGCTACGTAGAACCCAGTATTATGATGTTTGATAGTGAAATGTTGCATTTCCATTGAAGAAAAAACACATAGCAACAGAAACAAAGGTGAAAAAAGGCTGTGCTTTTGTTGTCTTTTTTCCCAAAAGAGTTTTGGCTTTGTAGAAGAGGTTTTATATTTGACATACATGGATTTATTTCTGGAAAGTAACAAAGATTTTTGTTTTAAAAATATTTGGTCTCAGCTCTGTAGACACTAATTTTTACCCACTATGTTTCAGGTGTTTTATGAGAGTTTTTAGGAATTTAGCTGGAGTAAGACCTAGATGGCCCCTGACCTCTCAGATAAAGGAAAACTTGTCTTTAAGGGAGTAAAGATTAAAACATTTAAAAAAAAGGCAAATGGAAATTTTCTGGAAAAAAATGCTGCCAAGTTTCATGAGAAGCGAGACCGGGAAACGTGGGAGACCATGTCAGGGGCGTCCAACCACGTAAAGGAGCAGTCAGAAAGGGTGCCATTAAAAACTTGATGTCTCATGTGTACAATGTAAAATAATAGAACTTGGATAGGTAGGGGGAAGAGTGTTCTATGAAAGGGGAGAAGAAGGTCAGTGTCCAAGTAAGAAAGTATGCATGACTGAGGAACTAAAAGATTGAGAGAGTTAAAACTTACAGTGAGTGCATGGGGAGAACTTGTGAGAAAAGGGCTGGAGATTGAGGCAGAAGCTAGGTCATCAAGACCACCACGAAAAGCTATTTGGATTTATTTTTTAAGGAAAATCACTTAAACATAGGTGTAATATGACTGGATTTGCATTTGGAAAAGACTTCTCAGAATATACCTACTGTGGTGGAGGGGGAATGACTTCTGGTAAAGAGGAGTGGGTAGGACGCCATTGCAGCAACCCAACTGAGAGTGATGAATGACAGTCTGGATTAGGGTGGTGGAAGTGAGGAAGCAGGTAAGAGATGGTTTTGAGAGATGGGTTGGAGAGAGGAATGGGCTGAGTGCATGTAGATGAGGTTTAGGGAAGAATGAAAAATGACTTTCTGGCTCCTTTCTACAGCAAGCAATAAAGAAATCTGGGGGAAAAATCTGCCTTTGAACTCAGGGATTGGATTTAAATATATTGCCTCTAACATGTACTTTCAGTAAATTAATTCAAACTGAGCACAAATTGCCAGGAATATTGCCTAATCCAGAGTTCTTGCAGCAGTGTAAAACAGCTGGCCACACTGCTGGTCAAGCAGTAGATGCTCAGTACTGCTGTACTGAGCCACTTTTATGCTCCTTGTCTCCACTAAAATGCAGGCTTCTTGACAGTAGAGGGAGACCGTCTGCCTCTCATTTTTGTATCCCCAGATGCCTACCAAAGTGGCAGCACATACTGGAGATTCAGTAGATTTTTGTTGGATGAGCAGATAAGACTATTGCCACATACACAATTTGGTTTGCCTTTTAAAAATTTGGCATAAGCATGGTTAAGACTGTAACCCGGATGTCATTACTTGTGACCTTAAGTTTTGAGTGCTTTGGATATTTCTATCGAACATGAAGCCTCAAAACTGTTTGTGTTAATAGAAAGAAGGCATCCTGTGCTTCACTAGATGGCACCACACCATTGCCCTAAAATAGAACTGACTTGAGGGAGTAGAGGGGCAGAGGACTGGAAAGCCTGATTACAGTGCACATTAAACATCTATTGATGACCTCAGGGTGCATGTAAGAGCTTTAACTGTGCTTTCTCCATCAGATTCTCACATGCATATAATATTTTACATGTCTAAGAATGGGATACTTAAGCACAGGTGACTTTATTCAGACTCTCAAAGGAGAAAAGTGCTTAGGAAAGAGCATTACTGTACTTCATTCAGGCCACTAGAGTGCATTACTGTTGAAGCTTCCCCCCACTCCTCCCCAATTTCTACTTTCTCAAAAACTTTTTTTTAATGTTTTTATTTATTTCTGAGAGAGAGAGAGAGAGAGAGAGAGAGAGAGGCAGACAGACAGACAGCATGAGCATGGGAGGGTCAGAGAGACAGGGAGATAGAGAATCTGAAGCAGGCTCCAGGCTGGCTGTCAGCACAGAGCCCAACACAGGGCTCGAACCCACGAACCGTGAGATCATGACCTGAGCTGAAGTCGGACGCTTAACCGACTGAGTCACCCAGGCGCCCCATACTTTCTCAAAAACTTTAATTCTCTAGTAGGAATAAGCCGAATGGTATCCTAGTACTCTCAGTGACTTGTGATTCCTTCAGCGCCTTATTTCCTATTTGAGAGTAACTTAGACCTTGTAGGCAATGAGGCTAGTTTTTTAGTATCTTAAAATTTATGTGATATACAGTGTGACATTTTTACTGAAAGCAAATTCATTGAAAAGGTGAGTGGAAATGCATTCATCATTGTTGCAATTTTATTCTTTCCCCAGTCTATTTCTGCCCTCTGCTAATTGGTTGTTTGTGTTGAAAGGCTTTTGTGAAGAGTGAAGTTGCCATTGATGGATGAGCCTTCTTGCTCCTGTTACTGTATTGAGGATACTGTAATTATCCAGTGTCCCACTGTAGATCCAAATTGCACGGCAACTGGGTTTTAGATGCTTTTGGAGCATTGAACTCCTGATTTTTTTTTTCCCCTACATTTCCTGTTAATGGCCCTGATGTTGATTTATACCTGTTTTTTGAGTCCATGGGATCTGATATTTTGATAATCTGGCATTTACTTAAAAATTAATAGTAGGCAGGGCATTAAAAGGGTTCTCGGAGATCATAGGATCCAATCTTTATTAATTTCCAGGAGGTATAAATACTAAGTAGTATTAATAAAACTATAACTTGAGACACCACTCATGATCATGTGTTTGTGTTTTCTTCTGGAAATATAGGTATTAGATACTTCCTTTCAAACTAGAGAAATTTTTAAATGGACCATATGAAGATTACATCATTTTTTTCAGGGACTATGTGACTTCATGCTTCATGGAATAAGGGCTGTCTCTCTCTACCTGAACATATTTTTTACTTCGCAATAATTATGATCCAGTTGATAAATAATCCTCTTTGCTTAAGAGACTCTCAATAGATAGGTTTGCTTATTTGACATAAAAATGGTGTGATGGAGAAAAGTACCCAGTTCTTAGAACAAAAGGCCTAAGTGAGTTACAGGAGTCCTTTGAGGCACAGGCCTATCTACTAGGTAAGTAGGGATCTGAGAGCTGCTAATAATCCAGGAAAGAGTTTATAACATGTGAGAAATATTTTCAGTCTCTTGTAAGGACATATCAATTAATTCAAATACCATCTCATGAACTAAGAAAGTTGAATACCATTTATTGTTGTCTAATATTTGTATTAGTTGCTAGGTTCTGTTTCTGGTTAGTTAAAATGAAGTATTAAGTAGTTAATGCAGTTGCTTTGACCATCCTATTCTTTCAAATTTTGTTTATGAAGGAGAATTAATAAAAAGAACCTTTGATTAAAAAAAACATACATTGTGGATTTCAGTCCTAAGGCTTAAGGATACCATGGAAACATCATCCATGTTTCAGTAAGGAGGAATAGTATAAATTTGTGTCCACTTAAATTAAAGCCATTTTCCCCAAATATCGTTTTCAATGTTGAAGGAGGCTGTGTGCAGGGAAGTTATATGTGGGTTAAAAACACAGGATTATGAAAGAGCTGAGAGGTGTGTAGATTTCCTTTCCTAACTGTGGTAGACATTATTTCTAGCTGAGTCAACTCCGTATTTATGTTAGAAGTGAAATTCATTTTTAAAAAACTGAGCAAATTCAAAGAATTTTCCATGCTAGTCCCTCAGAAACCTGGCTGGCACATTTTAAGGTTTTCAAGGTGTTTACTGGCTATTCTTTTTCTTCTTAAAAACATTTTTTTTAAATGTTTGTTTGTTTTTGAAGAAAAGAGGCAGAGCATGAGCAGAGGAGGGACAGAGAGCAAGGGAGACATAGAATCCAAAATGGGCTCCAGGCTCTGAGCTGTCAGTGCAGAGCCTGATGCAGGGCTCAAAGTCCCGAACTGGGACGTCATGACCTGAGCCGAAGTTGCTTGCTTAACCAACTGAGCCACAAAGGCACCCCTATTGGCTAGAACTATTCTATTGCCTGCCCTTCCTTTGGCCAACTGCATGTGTACTTAGCAGATAACTGGTGTCACTGTAAAAGCCTATGGCTTCCGTTTATTGTGAGATGCTAGGAACAACCAAGTGAATTGATTCTCAGGCTCTGGAGCAATTCATCTGTAACAACCAGACCCCTTTCAAAGCAAGTCAAAGCCGTACACAGACCAATCCTGCGCACTGTCATTTGCAGAAAATCGTTAAATATTTTCTGAGCTAATAAAAATGGATCTGGATATTTTTTGGTAACCCCCAAGGTAACTTAGACATTGAAAGTACTCAACCAAGTTTTGGCTTGAGATTTTCTTATCAGGTTTGGTCAAGGCTTCATCTGGTAATCTATGTAGTTTTAAAAAGAAAATGTGACTTGGGGTGCCTGCATGACTCAGTTGGTTAAGTGTCTGACTTGATTTTGACTCAGGTCATGATCTCACAGTTTGAGTTTGAGCCCTGCCTCCAGCTCTGTGCTGACAGTGTGGAACCTGCTTGGGATTCTCTCTCCCTCTTTATGCCCCGCCCCCTCCCAAAATAAATAAATAAACATTAAAAAATATATAAAAATATCACTTATATCAGTAATATTTACCTATTAGCAATAAGCTTTATAACATTAATTATACGGGAACAGCATATAAGGAAATATTTAAGTGATAAATAACTTTTGCTTAGTCTTTGTCAGTCCTGTGCCACTTGATTCAAATATGTGGCTAAGAAAGCTTTTATTTTTTTAAAATAAGATTTGAAATAGCTAATATTTACTCTGTTGAAATTTATAAATTGTTACTATATGATGCCTTATAGAACTTAACAAATATTTACTGAGTAATTTTTCTTTACTAGGTAGTTTTCTAGACGTTGGGGACTAGGATATTTAGAGGGAGTATTATAGACATTGTTCTTGTTCCCAGGGAACAAAATCTAGCAAGATAGCCATCCAATTACACATGCAATGATAATGAAGCCTGAAAAGTCCAATCGTTGATGACACACCAGGGTTTGGGAGCACCTAGCTGGGGCACACAGTATACATAAGGAGGTCAGTGAAGGAGTGTGGCAAGACATGACATTTAAATTGAGACCCGAAGAATGAATGGGAGTTTGTCTCATGTGGCAAATGCTGACACAGAAAGGATAAACAGGGGACAGACCCTTCAGGGGAAGGGACAGCATCTCACGACTTGGATGAGAAAGTTGAGAACACACATAACTGGGACGTATGTAGCGTGTAGGGGCGGAGTGGCAGGATGTGAGGTGGGAGAGGTAGGGAGGGCTGCATAAACTGGACTATATCACAGGATGTAAAGGAGTCGCTCATAGGAGGGTTTCGGCGGTGCAGTGGAATTTCAGATGGATGCTGCAAAAAATCCTTTTAGCAATAATGTGGACAAGGAGTGAAGAGGTGCAAGAATGGGAGGCACGGAATCCACTGCTGTCACGTTTGTTAGGAGACTAGTTAAGGTGAAAAAGTGTGGGCCTTGGCTGATGAGGAATAAGGAGCTGAAGCTTCCTGTGTTTAGCTTTAGGGTTTTGTTAACTGCCTTCTGAGTAATTTTGTTGGAATCTCTTGGATACCCTGGGTTATGGTAGTGGGGCCTCTAACGTGGCAGTTCCTCACATTTTCAGCTGTACTGAATGCAACTTCTTATATATTCACCTTCTTTTTTTCATTTGAATTGAATGTGTAAAATAGTCTTTAAAATATTTGTCAGCCATTCAAGTTTTAAATGTTTACATTTATTCTCTGAAGTCGTCCTTACTAGAAATTATCTTTTCCAAATTTTTTACTCCTCTCTATGGTTTATTTTCTATTCCAGAAAAGCCGCCCCCTCCCCACAGCCCCCTTGGGAAAATACTTTTCTGTAGTCATTGACTTGTCCTTTTTGTCATGTTACTTCATGTCAGCAACTAAAATACTATTCCTAAATGGTCTTAACGGTTTCTCCTTACTCACTTTGTGTCCATGTATTTATTTTGCATGTTAGAGACTACTCCCGTGATGATCTTGGCTGAATAATTACCTCATGAATACAGCAGAAGAGTTTGTATATTTAGACCAGGTTGAACTAGAAGGAATCCAGGACTAGAGTCCATATCTCATGTCATATACTTGGCCCCTTGCAGAGTAGTGAATATGTATTTGAGTAGGTGTCTCCTTTTTATGTCTTGTGTGAATCACAACAGCCAACTGATGACCACTGTCTACAGTAGAGGAATTGTTTTTGCTGTTTCATATTTGGTCCCAGGGTAACTACTTTTTTCCTAGCCTCTAACTTTCTCCACTACCAAAAATGCCTCTCTTTCCCTCTAGCCAAGCAATGATGGACTATCACATATTATCTGTCTGTAATAGCCTGTTGCCGTTAGTGTAGCCAATAGAATGGTCTGTATTATTTCAAGTCACCAAATGTGAACAGGGTGCCCTGAAAATTAGGCAACTGTTAGTCAAGTAATATTGATTATACAGGCATGCTTTAGTCATTAAGGAATACTTACTTTACACTTAGAAAGCAGGCATCAGTTTCCCTATAGTTAGGTAGGTATTCATGATTATTTGCAGAGTGTAAGAATGCAGTTTTCATTGAAACCACTTAAAAAGATAATTCAGTGTTCTACTCACTCAGCTTTTTCATGCAGTCACGAAGCCTGGTTTCTAGGCTAAGCACCCTTTGGTGCAGTTCCTCATAGTCATAGGCGCCAATTTCCTCTTGAATCCCAGTGAGGACGGCAGACAGATTCCGGATTTCCTCTTTAAACTGGGTGATTAGCTTGGCATCTGTTTTGTACTGTTCCAGCACTGGGATCAAGGGCAGGAGTTCATCCATCTTCTCTTTCAACTCCTGCAAAAAGCAGCCAATTGTTTCGGAGAGTGATTTAAACAGATAAAGCAGCTACGTTCTTTTTAATATGATACCTAAAGGAGATTATTAAAACAGATTCAAAATTCCTTTTCTTTGAAATTAGAAGAATTTTATTAATGTATAATCAGGATGTAACCTATTAGTTTCAGGTATACAACATAATGATTCCATATTTGTATATCAAAGTATATCAAAATTCATACTGATCTTTGGTTAAAATTAGGTACTGTGAAAATGTAAGTGGCTACTGTCATCAGTAGTAGTAAATCCATTTATCTCAATACAGGAACTTCTCTTTAAATGGTTACATGCTTTTCTAGTAAATTGATCCTTATCATAATTACAAAAACTTCTTGTAGCACTTAAGGGTTTATGTGTGATTTCACTTTCTGGTAGCATGTTATAAAGTGAACAGTGCAGTATTGATTCAGCAAATAAAATCAGTATCTTCTGATTACGAATTACCAGAAATAGGTCAAATACCCTATGTCTGTCAAGTCTAATTACCCAACAGCTAATTATCTATATTATGGGAGGTACTTAAAGGAAATTTTGGATCCTAGAACAACAGCTTTTTCTGTAACACTTAGAATACTTCCAACAATGGCCGTCTACCACTCTGTCCTTCCCAGTGCTCAGGTATTCCTCATTCTTTTTAATATCCATCTTAGCATAGCATCATTAGGAAGGTAAGTTCGGCAAGTGTAATAAATCATGCAAAGCTTCTCAAATCTCAAATGCATGCTGCTGTGTACCATTTTGAATTATTAGCTGCACTCTGACTCCATTTGCCTTAGCATAGATAATTCAGAGCTCTTTCAGTAAGGCAGAGTTGCTTACCTAAATAGTGAATTAGCTCTCTTAACTCTTTCAGGGACCAAAGTGCTCACAGTTGATGGAACAAAGGACCTAGCTATACAGAGTTGTTTGAAACTGCAGAGTTGATTTTTCATCAGGACAACAAGAAGCATATTTTGCAACATGGTGTCTCTCATTCCTAGCATCGTGCAACTGAGCCCCACTTGCAGTTTTTACTTTCAAGGTCTAGGTGTGTCACCTCTTCTTTTCCTTTAATTTGGTGGTAGTAGTAAGTGAAAGTATTTCATGAGGTGATTCAGTTGTGAAGTTTTTTTTTTTTTTTTTTTACAGATGATCTTATTTGTGGAAAGAGCTGTCACTGTGATGATCATTTGAGAATAATCCATAGGTGCTGTCAGAAACCATGCTGTACACTAACTAAGGAGCTGAAAATTGCATTTTAAAATTACATTTGGAAGATGTTATTACTATAAATGTATTAAAATAGCAGGAGCTCCCATTGGCACCCTGATTTATGTGCTTCTGTTCCTTGAGGGGAAATTTCCACTTGTTCTGTAAGCACAGATGTTTTTTGAATATGTCTATATGTCCACGTTGAGAGGGAGGAGATAGAGTCTTAATGAGAAAGATTCATAAATACCACAGTGAAAAGGTGGAATTGCATAGCTTAACTCATTTTGGTGGCCCATTTTGAAATAAACTTATTAGTTTGAGTATGTGTGGCATCCCAAAAGGAAAACACAATTGCTTCATTATGATTTTAATAAGAGTTCTGTTGGTAGCATTTGCTACATATTATAGTAACAGTTACTATGAAGAGTTTTATGTTACACAATGGGGATACTGAAAAGAAAGCAATATGGTGTCAAAATTTTGGTGACTTTCTCTCCCCCTGAAATAAAAAATAATAGTTAATTACATTTTTTGGATCTTCTCAAAAATTCATACTCTGATTATTGGTAATCAGTTTTGAAACTCTGGATGCTAGTCAGGGAACAATGGAAAGTTTCACCAGTATACATATCAGATTCTTAAAAGGTTAAACCAGAATAGCACAGATGTTTACTTATTTCTTCCAGAATTTTACTTTCACTTTGTTGCTCTTACAGCAAAGGTGGTAGCTAGCCTATCTTGCCCAATCATGATCTCTTCATACAAGAATGATAGTCTCAAGTATGATGACTAGAATAAGATTTTCATCTTCAACAGAATAGAAGAGGGTTGCCTGGATGGCTTAGTCAGTTGTGTCAGAAACGATTTAAGCTCAGCTCAGTTCAGGTTATCATTACAGACTGGTAAGATTGAGCCCCGCATTGGGCTCTGCACTGAGCATGGAGCCTACATAAGATTCCCTCTCTCTCGGGACACCTGGGGGACTCAGTCAGTTAAGTGTCCACCTTTGGCTCTGGTCATGATCTGCAGTTGATGAGGTTTTTTTCTAATGTTTGTTTGTTTGTTTATTTATTTCTGAGAGAGGCAGTATGAGCAAGGGAGGGTCAGAGAGAGAGGGAGCTATAGATCCGAAACAGGCTCCAGGCTCTGAGCTACCTGTCCGCACAGAGCCCACAAACTGTGAGATCATGACCGAAGCCGAAGTCGGATGCTTAACCGACTGAGCCACCCAGGCACCCCTGCAGTTGTTGATGAGTTTGAGCAACCCCCCCCCCCCGCCAATCCCGGTCTCTGGGCTGACAGCTCAGAGCCTAGAGGCTGCTTCTGATTCTGTGTCTCCCTCTCTCTCTGCCCTTCTCCTGTTTGTATTCTCTCTCTCTCTCTCTGCCTCTCACTCTGTGTCTCTCTCCCTCAAACAAAAAACATCAAGGAAAACATCTTTCTCTCTCCACGGCCCTCCCTTGCTCATGCGTGCCCTCTCTTTCTCTCAAAGTATAGAAGACAAAATGTACTTCGTATTCTTGCTAAGTTGAAAATAGTTTACCAGAGGAGGATTTTATTCCATCTAAAAGGATTCTTTGATGGATGTTAACGTGGAATGTTCCAGTTCTTGTTCTCAAATATGGCACCTGAGTACATAGTGCCAAATCTGACTGGAGAGATGATGAGTTGGCAGATTCAGTGAATACATAAATTCAACAATATACAAACATATTGAGCAAGTCATTATTATTCCTAAGTATCATCTGTAGTCAACTTAGAGAGGCAATGCAGCATTGGTATTAGGAGGTTTACCTCTAGAGCTGGACTTTGTGGTTCTGATGCACATTAGATATACAAGGCTGAACAAATTACACCAGTTTCTTCATCTGAATGAGGGAGATAAATATAGATCTTACTCTATAGTATTGAGAAGATTAAATTATTCATTATATAATTAGAGTGTCAAAACCGTATGTTGAATATAATTCTTCAGAAAAATAATGGATTTTTACATACGACTTCAGTATCTACTTGGATTTTAGAAACTAGTAAAATCAAAATCATTATGTCATATGGTGCTGCCTGAAAATTAAGTTTTCTTATTGGCAGCCTGGCTGCTACTACGCAAACTTACAGAAAAGACCAATGATTTTGACTTTGTCTCAGCTTTGTGGTGTTTTGAGTTGATCTTCTTTCAAGAGTCCCCACAAATGCGTGTGTTTCATCACGTTTCCCACCCTGCCAGGCCTGGAGTCCTGAAACTGTCCTTTGGCATCGCAGAGTTCTGCATTGTCCATCTGAGCATGAATAATTTTCACTCTGCGCCAGACACCCTGAGCACCTCTCCTTCTGTCCTTCTTCCTTTCTGGGAGTGCTTCTCCTGTGCTGGCAGTGCCAGCTTGCCATTTCCTGCTTTGGTGATGGCCTGGGCATTAGGCTCATGTTACTCCTCGGCAGTCTACACCCTAACCCTGAACACTGAGAATCTTCAGGTCTTCTGGTTTTCTCCATATCCTCTGTGATTCAGGTGGTTGGTTGGTTGGTTGGTGTGTGTGTGTGTGTGTGTGTGTGTGTGTGTGTGTTGGGGGCACCAATCCAAAACTGCTTTCTTGAAAATTTCCAGATTTTCTCACTCTTCCCTTGATCTTCTCTAAATAAAATTAAATTTCTCTTTTCTTTGTGCTGCTAAATAATATATATGTTTCTATTTGCTGTCAATTTCACATGCCTTGTTTGAGTTGTTTTTCATAGAAGAGAGATCCTTATCCATCCATCAGAGGGCCCAGCATTGCCTTGCACACAGTGCATGCTCAGCAAATACTGGGTAACATCAACTCATTTGCCCCTCAGCCTTATATTTTTTTTGCTGTTTACCATTCCCTCATAAATCCTGTACTCATCCAGTTCACTCATTCTCTCATTTCCAATTATATTTACATTTATTGTATCTTCTGAGCTTTGCTCTAATCTATTCTAATAACCTCCTGGTTTTACTCTACAGTTTAAACTTTAGCCTCATCTCTTGTCCCCTCTTTTCCTTCTGTTGTACCTCCCTGGTAAAACTTTATTTTTGAGAGATAGACAGAAAGTGAGTGGGCGATGGGCAGAGAGTGGGAGATGCGGGATCTGAAGCAGGCTCTGAGCTGTCCTCACAGAGCCTGATGTGAGGCTCCAACTCCTGAACCGTGAAATCACGATGTGAGCCAAAGTCAGGTGCTTAGCCGACTGAACCACCCAGTTGCCCCTCTCTGGTGAAACTTTAAAATTAGTTATGTGCAAAAACTGCTTTCTGTACATTCCTACTCAGCCTCCTGAGCACCACTGAAGAAAATGAGAAAGCCATGAAAATATCTGCCATATCAAAATGTGCTATGCGGAGATCCTGTTACATGTCCCTGAGTGGCTCCCTGCCCTCACCATTCTGTGTGAAAAGCACTTCTGACACTTAAATTCAGGCCCACTCCCTCACCATCAGCAGTGACTCTGGCTCATTAGAGAAGGGAAGGAAAACAAACCATTATGTTTATAAAACCATAGTATGTTTTATAAATGATGTGCTATCCCCTTGGAGGCAGATAATTTCTCTTTAATACAGGTTCAAATGGTAATATCATAGTGAGACTTTTAAAATCTATGGCACGGTCATATGTAGGTTCTAAAAGCCCACGTGGCATGCTTAAAAACACTATTTCTCTATTTTCAGTGTTTCCAGATAATTGCCAAAAAATACAGTCTAAGAAAAGATTTTGTGTAAAATGAGGAAACAGCCTTTTTTATTTTTGTATGATATTAATAATGGTATTGTTGCCACTGTTAATAATCTCTATTCTCTACAGGTCTCCTCGTATTAGCAGGACATAAAGTCATCAGAAAAAAACTTTGATAAATTTAGTTACTACTTTTCCTTGAGATTTCCCCTCGTCTTAGATATTGAACTGCCTGTAAATCTATCCAGAAACTCCACCAATCTCTAAGAGGATTAGGCTCTTTTTATAGCAAGTTGTCCAAGCATCCCTACTGGCTAATGGTCAGTTTCAGAGGAGAGATGATTGATGTCCCCAGTGAGTTTTTAACCTTGCACATATGGGCCAATGTACAATTATATCTAGCTGATTGCCATGCTGGCTGTCCACTGCACTCAGTGTCTGATTTGGATTGACAAGATTGCAGAAGTCAAACCTACTTGAAAATGCTTGGTCATTAGTGTCTTCCGGTCATCCTCAATCTGCCGAAACTTGGCCTTCAGCCCTTTCATTTGGGTTTCCATTTTTAGAACATATTGGAAATCTCTCTGAGTTCTCAAGTTTAAGACTTCAATAGACTGGGACATGTTCTGAACCTGTAAAAGAAGAACATTGACTGTACGTTACTGTCTGCTTAAAGGTATATGCAAATACTAAAGTAGCAAAAATGACGTTAACATAAAGAACTGAAAGTGCCAAACCTGTAGTTAGATCCCCACACAATGTTTTGAGAAGGACAATTCTTTATGATAAACATTCAAACAATTTAGCAAGGGAAAATTAAATCTAGGCAGGAAATAATAACATGGACATTCTAGGATGAGAGAGAAATACTTAAAATAAGAATTTAATAGATCAGAAAAGTAAATTTTAAAAAGGGAATTTCCATTCCAGGACTCTGCAAGTTTATGATGTCCCAAGCTGTTAAATGTTAAAATAAGTTGTTTCTGTAAGTGCTAACTCTGGTTTCTTCAAGATCTGGGATGTTTAGCAATTGTGGATGGTAGTGATGGATTCAACAGACTTAGACGGCATTCATTCCTGTATTGTTTCTCTAACATCTCAAGTTCTCCCAAAGGTGAGATTGAATGGTCTAAGAAGTGTGGTAGCAAGCCTGGAGAGTGTACTGTTTAAGAGACCTGGGAATGGCAGCTCTGTCAGATGGTTGGTAGGGAGGCAGTAAACACAGTAAGCTGATGGTACCTTGTTAGGTTGATTGGGCCCCAGGTTACACACAAGTAGGAAACAGGTGACCTATAAGACATCTAGAAATGAGGAAAGAAGGCTGCTCTAATATTTGTGTCAGTAAAACTTCAAAACAAAGTGAAAACCTCTAATAGTTGGAGAGCTGTTAGATAAATGGTGGAATGGAGTACAAATACACCATATTAAAGGGTATGCTAGATTTCTGTACTTTGGTACTCAAAGTATTGTGTACAGAGCAAGTTTGGCATCACTTGGGAGACTGTTAGAAACAGAGAATCTTGGGGATCATGCCACAGCTACTGAGTCAGAATCTGCATTTTATCAGAATCTGTGATTCTTGGTTTTCTTAAATTTTGCTCAACATGGAGAAATTTCCGTGAGAAAAGCAAGTGAGAAGAGCGTGTGTGTGTTTGTGTCACACATAAAGGAAAATGGAGCATATGAGCAAAAAGTCATGGTGGAGGAAAGCATGTAAGGATTAGAAGAATACATACTGGGTTGTGATTTTCTTTTTGTTGTTTTGTTTTTAGGTTATTTAGAGAGAAGGAGAGTGAGCAGGGAAGGGACAGAGAGGGGATCTCCACACTGACAGTGCAGAGCCCAATGCAGGGCTCGATCTCATGAACTGTTAGGATCATGATCTGAGCTGAGATCAAAAGTTGTATGCTTGACTGACTGAGCCACCCAGCCACCCCTGTTAGTTTTCTGCTAGGGTGTGAAATGTGGGTAAGAGGAGAGGTAACAAATATTGTAGAGAGGAGTCCCTGTTAAGCAGATTATCTATAAATCTGCATAGAATAATATGCTTTATATGCAGAAGATGAATACATGAAAGCACCAAAAAAAGTTGTGGACTTTGACATGAATTTTACTTTGTTTCATATATTTTTATACATTATTCTATTTATTTTAAATAAATACATATTGTATAACAAGTAAAAAGTTATTTTCATTGCAACAATGGGGAGTTACAAATAAGGAAGGAGTGATTTATTCAAACACAAGTTTTTTGTCATCAGGTACATCAGAAAGCTCAGTGGACTAGCTAGCTATGAAGAGCCCATTGTTGGTACATTCCTCAGACTGGAACATTCCAATAAGGCAGAGCATTCTGCTGCCTTGGCTTGCCTACTTTATCTACTTTTCTTGTTAAAGAAGGTTATCTTTTTCTTTTTTTTTTTCCCTGTTTTGATCCATAGTCCTGCCCTTTATGAATCCTGTCTTCTCAAGAAATATTATAGTCTAGCTTAAATTAAAACTAATTGTGTAATGTATGTCGGGTGGGAGCACAGAAGTGGCTGCCTTTCTGTGAGCTACAAAGGTTAGAACCTGCATTTTTATACCTTTTATTTCCAAGACCTTACACAGAACCAGGCACAAAATAATTAATCAACAAATATCTATTGGGTAAAATTATCTTATGCTTCCAACACTTGTAATAAGTAATTAGTATTTTTAAGTCTATTTACTTATGTTGAGAGAGAACACACAGTGTGTGAGAGCTAATGAGTGGGGAAAGGGCAGAGGGAGGAAAGGGAGGGAGAGAGAAAATCCCATGCAGGTTCTACATTATCAGTGCAGACCCCAATGTGGGACTCAAACTCCTAAACCGTGAGATCATGGTTAACCAATTAAACCACCCAAGAGCCCTGGTTAATAGTATTTTAAGGAAAGTTCCTTCCTTTTGTCACTGTTAACTTTAGCATTACCTGACTCCCAAGTATTTCTTAATCTACTGTCATTCCTACTTAGAAAGCTTCATTCTTTGAAATCTTTAGTGGAGCACAAAATTACTGAGACAGCATTGAAACTTGGAGAGGAAACTGCATCTTGGATAAATGTAATGCTCTCAAAATAATTTTGAACTTCATTATGGTTAAGCATGAATAAAGAAAAGCCATTTGTATTAAACTATCTACACATTTGAATACAGCATTTATCTCTGAAGTTACCCACTATTGGCAGGACTGATATTTTTCTAGGAATTCCCTATACTTAGGCAGAATCCATACAAGCAGAAAATGATAGGCAAGTGAAATATTCTGTATAAAATTAAAACAACCTTTCTTCTAGTTTGCTTCTGCCCTATTTTCAACTTTATTTGTGTTGTGAGCAAATGCACTGGGAGAATTTTTGCTGACACTTGATTGTGACCTTCTATATTGTAGAAATATGCATAATTATAACTGCACGTGGGGTAATGGATAGAGATGGAGCTGTCTAATTGGAGAGGCTTTGGCTCTGGGCTGTCTTTTGCTTTTCCTTGTGTCTATACCTAGGAATGTTTAGTTTCCCACTGTTTACAGAGACCCACTCCCAGTATCAATTTCCTGATGATACCTGAGACTAGATTCCCATAGTTAACACTTGTAGAAAGGAGATCCATTTGCTGTGGTTCCTCTTTGAAGCTTTTTATCTCTGCTATTCTACAGGTTTTTCATATGTGTCCCTGTGCTTAGCCCTTCTCTACAGTTGTTTGACAAGCTCATTGTCTCCCTTCATCAATAATTTTTTAAACTATTTATCTTGGTTCTGTGTATAAATGTTCTGTGAAGTTAACAAATTAACTTAGATTTTCAGTCTAATTCATAATTAATGTGGAGGTTACTTGGAAAAAGAATGGACTACAGTTTAGTATGTTTGGATAACTTTGGGATTAACAACTAAAGTTCTTTGCTGTAGGTCTTCACAGAACCTTTAGTATTAAACCGTGTGGCAGAAACCTTCAAGAGTGACGTATCATAAAGTGTTTTTTAAAATCATTTTGTTGGGAGGATGTCACTCACTGGTATCCTATTACAAAAATCATACTTTAGGAGATACTGTCCTTGGCAATGCAGGACATCTTCAACTGTATGGAGAAGCTACACAGCTAACAAATTTAAAAGTTTATTTCTTTTGAGGGAGAGAGTGTGCAGGGGAGGGGCAGAGAAAGAATCCCATGCTGACTCCTTGCTGTCAGCCCAGGGCCAGATGCTGGGCTTAATCCTGCAAACTGTGAGATCATGACCTGAGCAGAACTGAAGAGTCGGATGTTTACCAATGGAGCTACCTGTGCCCTGCTAAACATTTTTTAAATGAACAGTTTTAGTTTGGGCATATTAAACCTGAGATATTATAAATGCAATTGTAATTCTTTATTAAGTAATGTAGATACTGGTTAAAAATGTTTGACAGAACATTGCTTAAATTAGTGCGGGTACCACCAGTGACATTCTGGATGACACTAGCATCATGTTGAGAAAACGCAGAACTGAGCTGGTAAAGCCCCATAATCTGGTGGAGTGACATTGGTAGGTTCTTTAACCTCAAAAAGCAGTTTCTTTTTATGTAAACATAGAAGGGCAGGTACCTAAGCTGTGAGGATTGAATGCAGTGGATACAGATATGGGAAATACTGTTATCAATATTATTAAAAACATTTCCTTAGGGGTGTCTAAGTGGCTCAGTTGGTTAAGCATCTTACCCTTGATTTCAGGTAAGGTCATGATCTTATGGTCCAGTTTGTGAGTTCACGGCCTGCATCGGGCTCTGCACGGACAGTGCAGAGTCTGCTTGGGATTCTCTTTCTCTCTCCCTCAAAATAAATAAATAAAACTTTAAAAATCTTTCCTTCTTATATGACTAAATTAGTTCTTTGGTTAATGGTGAATGGGCTGCCTAAACTCAGGCTCCTGTTTTCCATCTGGTGCCTTGGATATTTGTGAGATTATAGAGAAGTCAGTAGGAAACTGGCTCAGTCTGGATAAGGAGTGCTTAGATGGCTTTTCTTTGGGTCATTGCAGCAAATCCGTGCTACTTCCTTCAGCCCACTCCAAATAATGTACATAATTTACTATCCCCCTTGACCTATAATATTCTCAAATGGTAAACTTATTAAACATAACTTGTAGACATCTAGATTTTGTTAATATTGTGGGGTTTGTTATTTAGATACAATGATTTTTTAAAGGTCTGATTTTCCTCGAATTTCTTTAAATCATTAAACAAATTGCATATTAGTTGGAGTGGTCATATACATTTCAGTGATTGCTTTTAGTCAACTTCCTTGGTTGTATTTATTTATTTATTTTGCCTTATTCATACTACCCTAATTACCAGTTTTCTCATAGTTCTGGAGTACATTTCACTTTGGACCTGTAGAGGGTATTACTCACTTCCTGACACTTGAACTTTTTCAACTGATTTCAGAAGAAATCTGTTTTCTGTTTTTCTTTTTAACATATTCAGAAAAGATATCTGAATCTGTATGGTGTGTGTGTGTGTCTATATAATGCTATACTGAAAAGCGGTAACACAAATAAGGGTATAGTATCTAAGAATGTTTCTCACTATAGTTGATAGAGAAAAATGCTTTTGCATGGAAAAAGAATATAAGAGCAGAAAGTTTATAATTTGAGGGGAAATAGAATTTAATAGAAAAGCAAAATTAGATTTAAAAGATTAAATCTCTTTACTAATGTAATTTCCCTAGTAACTAAACAATATTAAACTATATATTTGGATTTTTTTCATAGAAATAAAGAAAATCAAGACTAGTAAGCTGTGCCCAAGAAAAATCGCAGTTCATATGTCATGATTTCTAATAGCTGAGACTCCCATTAGCTTGAATCGTTAACTTGAATGAAAATGACATTTGCTTTTGTCTGGGGGACAGATACTGAAGGAGCAGAGAAGATGGGATCTTATAAAAGGAGACTTGAGAGAGTCAATTGATTGATGATAGCTCTGAGGAGAGGGGGAAGAAAAACGACTAATCATTGTATAAAAACAAGCAGAAGCTTTCCTAAAACTTTACAGCATCAATAGACTTCCAAATAATGTACGTGGAGGAAATTTATTTTCATAACATGGCAGTGGAAGAAAGTTACGGTTGCTAGGCTTGAAATTGCATAAAGTAGGCATGTCTGTATTAACAAATTTGATGCTTTCATTTTTCCAGCTTCTCTTAATTTTCCTTAAAAAGTGCCTATTCAATGTCGTCATTGTATGAATGATCGTAGAAATGATACTGTACTGAGTGAATGGTTGAGCATGATGTCCTCTAAAAGCACATACTACCTAATTTATCTTATTATCTCTGAAGGCACTTAAAATTCCCACATGTTGCCCTCCTTCCATCAGTCTGGCCACCCAGCTGTCCTACTATATTCAGAGCCCAACACACTGAGATTCTGAATGACAATAATTGAAAGAACCATTCATTGTTTTCTTTTCCTCCTAGAACTAAACATAAATAATGTTTCATGAGCTGACTTTTATCTGTAAAAAAGAATAAATCAAAGGCATTCTGCATTTGATAGTTATGGATCAGCTTAAGTAAATTATATGGAGAGATTGCTATTGAATGAAATTGAAGAGCTTAATGTTCAAAGGAATGACTTAGAGAATGATGATAAATACTTCAAATTATTCATTATCTGTTCAGATAGCTTGCATATTGCATTCCATTATTTTAACTTCCTTGCAAGGTTGTTAATGTGATTCAAATGCATGAGCTCAAAGAGCCTAGTGTGATCCTGGGAATTGAGAATAAATTTCTGGCATAGGNAAAAAAATTTTTGGAAAGGAAAAAAATTTTTTTCCTTTTTTTTTTTTTTTTTTTTTTTTTTTTTAAGGAGAGACCAACTGGAGAGTAAGGTATATGATAGAAGCCAGTCTTAAGGTAAGACTGAGAAAAGTAAAAAGTAATGTAAATAGAACAGTAGAGCATGAGTCTTGAGGTACTCCTTTCAAGGAAGGAAAAAGTTTAAGGCGCACAAAAATTGGAAGGACCTTCCTCATTATTGCTTGCTTTCCTGCATTTACTTTTCAAGGAATGGTAGGTTTTTTAAAAAATGCATGGAGGACAGGACACGTACCTTTTCCAGAAGTTGGCGAAGCTGCCTGCTTTTGGCATCCCTGGAACACAGGTTTTGTTCTGGAGCGACCACTGTGCAAATGCATCGTCCATCAGGATCTTGTGCTGAACTGTACACTTGCCACCCTTCTTTGGGACTAATCTGAGTCTGAGGAAACCAATGGCAAACAAACAACACAGACCCCAGTTATAGGATAAAAAGACATTTTAAGTAAAGCATCATCTTCGATAAAGTTTCTGATTTTACTCTTTAAAGCTAAAAAGAAAGAGATTAAAGAACTTCCACAAGTTTTATAGGCAGCATAGCTTCATTCAGTTGCATCTTCGTTTTAATTTTCTTTTTTTTTTAATGTTTGTTTATATTTGAGAAAGAGACAGAGAACAAGTGAGAAAGAGGAGGGGGCCACAGATGGTGGTGGAGAATCCCAAGCAGACTCCTTACAGAGGTGATCCGGGGATCAATCTCACAACCATGAGTTCATGACCTGAGCTGAAATCAAGAGTTAGATGCTTAACCCACTGAGCCACCCAGGCATGCAGAATTTTTATTTCAATGGGCTATATTATTAACTATTTATTGACCCTACAACATTTCCTAATGCTTTTTGTTGTATTTGGACATTTTAGTGCAACTTTAGAAGCATCTGATAATCACTTAATCACATATCACCAGTCTTTCTATATAGGATCTGTTAGTGTGTCTCAACAGTAAAAGTTAGTAGTATATGTATATTTTCCCGATTTTATTCACGTGTGATATTCTGAACCAAAGCCCTATCCCAGGGAGCTTCCCGTGTATTGAAGAGCTAATTATTAATAAAGTTGGAGAAGTAGCATATAAGGGTAAAAGCATACAGGGTAAAAATAATTAGATCAGCACAGCTTTACAAAGGGTACAGAGTCTTAGAGACGTGAAAGAGAGTATTTTGACATGGTCTGCAACATTCATCTTCCCAAATTACCTCTGTGTACTTACCACCCTACCTCCCTAGAACCAAAGCTTAAAGTGGCCTACCATCTAGGAATGAGGCAGCTTAGAGTCTGCCTCCTATTTGTTTCTAGTTTTACCCCCTGTATCTTCCTATAGAAACTTCTTTCCAACCAAATTGGTCTATGTGTATCCTGAAAGTATGTTAACTGGATTAATTTCTTGAAATGCTACTCATTTTGTATCTCCTGCTTGGAATATCTGTTTTATAAGCATTCAATTTACTAAACCCTTATGGTTTCTACCTATTCTGTATTACTCATTAGGCATTTCATATGCATTGCTTAGTATTGCTATTTGCCTTTCATATGTCTTATTTCAATGCTTAGTTTATATTCATCTACTAAATATATTAGATATTTACTACCTATCATGTTAAGTACATTCTATCAGGGACAAAGATATGCTTCCTCATTTTGTGCCCAGTTACTTTTCTGGAAGAGCTCTGCTTTAAATGTTTATTTTGAGACGGAGTCTGGGAGGGACAGGGAGAGGAGAGGATAGAGAGTCTCAAGCAGGCTCCTTGCTGTCAGCTCAATCTCATGAACCATGAGATCATGACCTGAGCTGAAATTAAGAGTCAGATGCTTAACTGATGGAGCCACCCAGATTCCACTGAACATACATGCTCCATTGTACAAGCAGAAGCTGTTGTGGATGCCATGATGTACTGCCCAGAGAGGCAGTCATTCAATCCTCCAGCTGCTAAGATTATTAGTGGCTTGGCTTTCAGTTGAGTGACTCTTTGGGGATTGCCTAGGCTGAAGAATATTGCTTATTCAAGGTCAGGCCCTATTCCAAGGGACAGCTCACGTGCATTGACTTGATGATGCAGCAGTACAAAGAAGCACCCTAAGAAGCAGGAATTATTATTTTCATTTCACAGAAGAGGAAATTAGCCTGCTTGGGAACACTTAGCTTGAATATAGTAGAGCTTGTATGAAGCAAGGCAGATATTCCAGAGCAGGACTGTCCAATGGAAATACAATAATTTTAACTTTTCTAATAGGTTTAAAAAAGTAAAAAGTAATCTTAATATATTTTAATTCAACGTATACAAAACATTACAACATTTAATCAGTATACAAATTATTCATTAGATACTTTACATTGTTTTTTTTGTACTAATTTCAAAATTGTATTTTGAAGTCATTTTATACTTATGACTTCAGTTTGGATTAGCCACATGTTAAATGCTCAATAGCTCCACGTGGCCTTCTCACTGGACAGTGCAGCTCTAGAGTCTTGCTTTTATAATTTTTTTAATGTTTTCATTGATTTGTGTTTGAGAGAGAGAGAGCATGAGCAGGGGAGGGTCAGAGAGAGAGGGAGACACAGAATCTGAAGCAGGCTCCAGGCTCTCAGCTAGCTGTCAGCACAGAGCCCGACACGGGGCTTGAACCCACAAACTGTGAGATCATGACCTGAGCTGAAGTCGGACACTTAACTGACTGAGCCACTTAGGCACCCCAGAGTCTTTCTTTTAATTATAATGCTATGGCTGTATCAGTATGATGCTGAACATCCAGATAATTGTTTTTAAAGGTCAATCATGGATATTGGGGGGAAAAAAAAACAAACCTACCTAACAGATGTTATAGACAAACAATTCAATTTTATCTGAATTTGTTTTTCCTATGGAAATCAGATAAATCAATGGGCCTTTTTCTAGCTAAGCTCTGGCTTGCTTCTATAGCTAAGATCTGAAATTTGTCTCTGTCCTGTGGTTTCCAGGGATTCAGCAGATAGGTATTTCTTGTGTGATAGGAGAAGAGGGAGATGAATTTAGTTTAGAAGATAAGGTATTTAATGAATCAGGTTGGAGGTGTGAGGCTGAGGAAGGTTGAGAGAAAGGTGGAGGGTTGGGAGCTGAGATGAGGTTAGGAACCAAGAGGTGAAGGGAGGCCAGCAGACGACTGTGTTGCAAAATGCTCAGTGTTAGTGGACTTGGATATTTGCCTATAGACTGGAGTGTTGTACCAGGTTCAAAGCCACCCCTTTGAAGGACTAAACCAGGCTGACTTCCCTTTCCATAGATCTGCTATAGTCTGTGAGATCCTCTGTCTGTGGAATTCACTGCAGAACAGATAGAATCTCCAACTTATTTTGTCGCAGGTCCTTGCATACGATCAACCAACACACAGTGCGTTCTCTTTTCAAGGGCTTTAGCAGTAATCATTACAGGGTGCTCCAAAAACAATCATGAACAAACACTGGGGAAACCATAAGTTATAAACTCAGGAAGCTCATAAAGCTGTCCTAGTCCTTGTCTTTGATCTATAACGAGAAGCAAATGGTGCCAGTGGTCTTCTTAATCTCCCTTTTCAGATAATTCGTGGAAGTGTCCTATGCTGCCTTTTATTTCTGAAGCATTGGATTCATTACCATTCTTTTCTTTTTCATTCTCTTATTCCTTCTAGCATTTGTGCCTGGATATCCAGTTAGGATAGAAATATGTACTTAGCATTATTATCAGAATCAGAAAGCATCTTAAAGATTATTATATTTTTATGTTAAGAAAAATGCAGAGATTACAGAATGGAGATAGGAATAGTTTAGCAGAGTCATTTCAGTGATACAATTAAAGGTTTAAGCTAAGTAACAGTATGGGATTAATATATCTAGACACGGGTCCTATAGTTTCACCTAGTTTTCACCTAACATTGGATATCAGTCTCAAACATGTCAGAAAATTAAGTCTTGTCCCTAGGATAAATGTAGCTTTTGGATAAAGGAGCAGAGGTCACCCAATTACAATATTAATATCTCTTTAACAGCAGTGCAAACACTGATTATTAAACCTGGCAGCATTAATATTGGTGTTCACTTGCCAAGTGTTTAGCTAACTAGTGAGGAGCTTATCATGACAGGGCAAGGTGTCAGTTGCTCTCTGGAATGAGGGGATCAGGAAAGGTGAAGAGGCTTTGATGTTCATTTAGCATTCTCCCTGAAGTGTCAGCTTAATAAAAGTAGACTCCAGCCTTGTTTGTACTTCCAATTGTCTTCTTGTAAGAATCATTGAAAAGAGCCCTGACCTTATCTACTACAGAGTTAGTTTGAATGATCTCAACTATAACAACTTACCTCTTTGGTAAGAAAAAGGTAACTCGGAAAAGAAAAAAGCTAATATAAAAGACGAATGCTTGACAGTTCTGTGGGTTTTGAGAGAGGCCTCTGTGTCAGGGTCAGTGATAAATAAAGGGAATTTTATGAACATCTTTGGTGCTCTTTTAGGGCATCCATACTGGCATTGAAAAGGGGCTCAAAATAAAACCAACTGAGACCTAAGGTGGAAGGAAATATTTGGACAGCTTTTGGATACCCATGAAAAAAAGACCTCCCATTTTAACTAACAGGACTGATTATTCTGGTGTCTGTAAAACTGCCCTAATAGTAATAGCAAACATTTATGGAGCTCTAGCCATCCACTGTTGACTTTGAATATCACAATAGATTTATGGATGAGGTTATATTATTCTGCCCATTTTATAGGTAAGGAAACAGACAGTAAGGAACTTGCTCAAGGTCATTCAGGGGGGTTAATCAGCACAGCTGGGATTTGTACTTTGATGTCGGAGACTGAAAGTTTAACCACCACTCTTCACTACCAGTTATCTGAAATTCCCTTTTATAAATGATAATGATAACCCTGGAAGCATTTTCTGAACTGCTATGAAGGCCAGTACTTGGACCTGGAGGGTGCATGTGGTTTATTATTATCCAAAGCCTTGCTAATCACCGTGGTTACTGATGCAGCTCTCTTTGAACCTTTTGTGTTAATTAGAAGAACTAAATGAACTATTTAGCAGTTTTTAATATTGCAGAACTCATGAAATATTTAAGAATACTCTAAATAGGAGAATTAAAATGATAATTTTAACAATTGGATTTCAAGTCTGGATTCTTTGCTTATAATTTAATTACCAAGCCATGCTTTATAAACATAAAGCTACTGTGTGAGAGTTCTCCCAAAACTCTGGGGTCTTCGTAGCAGAAAAGAAAGATCCTAAGGACTGAGGTAAAGGTAAAAATAAATAAAAATATCTTGCATTTCAATTTGTTTCTCTGTTTTAAAAATCCTCCCCTTTGTACTAGTCTTAATTTTTTTCCTAATCAACTACTTAGACATATACATTATCTTAAGAGTAAGCTGAAACTCAATATAAGCAATTTTTTTCAAGTCCTCCATTTAGCAAATGTCATGTATAGGACTCAGGCCAGTTTTCTTCCACAGTCAGTCCAGAGCTCTTTACTCTCATCCTGTACAGATAAAGGAGTCAGATAGTCTATGACCATTTACCAATATCCAGAAGTTAGGCTTTGGAGGAGATGCACCCAAGTGGGGGGAGGGCATTATCTAAACAGTATGGAAATAGGTAGCAATTGGCACCTGGAGAAGTAGTTAGCAGTAAAGGCTCAGCAACACCCAACTGGATGTTCCTGCAGTGGGCTCTGCAGTCATGTATCAGGGTCCAGGGGAAGGGGCAGGCAAAGGACAGAATTCTGATTCTTTTAAGAGAGCCAAATCACTTAGTGGAACATTGCTAGGTCTTAGGTTTTGTCTTGAGTTTCTAGGCATTTGATATAAGTACAGACTGAGGCAATAAAGAATAAGGAATCTACTTATGGAAAGTGGTGCATAAGGTAGGGGGAAATAAAGCAGCACAAAATCCATTTGTTAGATGCTATTGAATTTAGAGTGGAGATGCCTAACTGATGAAGCCCCTTATAAATTTTTGTCTGAGGATAGGTTTGATCTCAGAGTGAAATGTGGCTTAGCATGCTAATGGCTTTCATTGTGAAGAGAGGAGCAGTGTGAGGAAAGGAATGAGAGAGGTTGACAGACCATGCTGAAAGAAGCTGTGTTCTGGAGGATGTGTTAATAAAGATGTCACTGCATGGCAGCAGTTTTCTTCCTATTTCTTATGAGATGAGTTGGAACTGAAATAAGAAATGCATATTCTTCTATAGGAGAGTCATGATTTTCACCTCTTTTAAAATGTTGTCCTTCTAACGAGTGAAACAAAATAGAATAAGAAATGGAAAGACTCCTTCTTTCTGAACGCTTGGAAGACCACTAATGGTCTGGTCATCCTGGGGGCAAGTTGGATAAGAGGTGGTGACCAGTGAAAGGTCACTCAGCATGTCACCCCTCCTCCTATGGTCTGTCTTAGAGGCTGTCCCCAGCGTTAGGAGCTTGCCCAGTTTTCTTTGGTGCAGGACTACCTGGGTTCAGCTCATGGCTCCATCACTCAAACTGTCTGTGTTTCAGTGTCTCCTTACAGAAAATGAGGATAGTAATGAAACCTATCTGGTGGGGCTGTTGTAAAGATTAAATGAGTTAATACTTGTAATTCACTTGAAATAGTGCCTGGCCCACTGGCAAAACGAAGTCTTAGCTAACACTATTTGTTTGCATGACTGAATGAAGTCTGCTTGAAAATAGACCAATCCAAAATCATATCAGTGCTCCCCAAGAAAGTGGTATTTTCTTAAAAATAAATGCTTATTCTTCACTCAAGGAAACTTCAAGGCTCTAAGAAAAGCAACTGTGAAAACAAAACAACTAGACAAAAAAACAAACAAAAAACAAAGATTAAAATTCAGGTTGGTTGGATGCCTCATGTTTTGGAAGTCAGAGACTGAGTTGGAAAAGACTCAGAGGTTGTATCTGGTCCTGTGTCTTTCCACTCCATCACACTTCTGTCTGTTACTGTATTTCCACTTGAGCTCTGCAGGGTAAGAGTTTCATTGCCTCCTAGACAGCCCCTTCCTCTGGGGGAAAGCTGAGGGACTTGACCTGAACATCTGTCTTTGTAATCTTCCCTTCTTGGCCCTACTTCTGCTTTAAGTACTTAAACAAGAATAAATCTACTCCGTAAATAAATCCATGTCACAGTTCTTGTCCAAAAAGGCAATTATCACTTTCTCTGTGGCTCTCAAGATTTGCAGTTCTGTTCTCTCATCCATTTCCCACTCCTTAAATTTGTTTAGTTGCCCTTTCGCAAAAGGGGTATTGCCTAAGGATTTGAGAAAGAAAATCAGTCTGTAAAATACTGAAGTCAGGTGTCTTCCTTCATGCAGACTGTAAAAAGATGGTGAGCCGAGAATAAGAAACTTAGAAAAGTATAGAGAGTTTGCATCAGAGCATTCTACTTATTTTAAGGAACTTAAAACTGACCAACTCATTGAAATAGTTATTTATGGGATATCAACTAGATATTTGAAACTGTAGTAAAACAAATCACTTTGGCCTACAGGTTCCCTTTGAGGCCTCCTGCCACCACAGGAGTGGGGCTGACTGGGGACAGCTAGTGTCTGCTGAATGTCCTCTGCTTGTTTAATTGCTCTTTTCCAGGTTCTTCCTGGTATGGAGTCCACAGCAGTGGGGGTTGGGGAGGGAGAGAATGTGGATTTCTCAGAAGCTCAGCCTCAAGGGCCAGTTCCTCTGCATCAGAGAGAAGTGCCAGACCGAGCCTGAGCTCTCACCAAGCCAAGGCTTCACCTCTGCAGACAACAGCTTCTTCAAAGGCTGATAGGCCCAGTGATAAATTGGAAGGAAAAAAGAAAGAAGAAAGAAAACAGGGCTGCAGAGGACAATAAAGAAATGTTTCAAGATTCTAACAAAACCCAGAGGGAACATATTCCTCTATTAACGAGCTGTATTTAACTACTTATTAACAAAAATATCCTGGAAATTTAAAAACCTCTTTTAGCTTTTGAGACCATCAAATGGACACTGTTTCAGAGAGACTCGCTATAAACAGATTTAACCATATTCTTAAAACCATTTTTTCAGATCTTTTGAAACTACTCTCCTAAAGAAAGACTTCACATTTGTGTAAATCTGCACTTTTTACCATCTGCACATCCCATAAGCACTCATATAACAAATTTTAAGACCTTTTTTTTTTAATCTTTACATAATTGCAGGCTCATCCCATTCATACTGTTTAAAGTAAGAATGTAGATCAAGAATGTTGAAAGGTGCAGGACATCAAAACCCAACCTCCAGGGAGGGGTACTATTAACCCTTCTGTCTAAGGGAAGTGGAGGTCAGGATTATGGGAAACCACCTGAGCAGGGTAGAGAGAACCTACTGTGGCCACCAGGGCCAGGAGGGGCAAGGACTTATAAGAACAAGACCATTTTTCTGATCAGGACTGTGGCCAGGTGACTTGCATCCACCCTTGCCTCTGTCATTCACCAGCTGGGGAAAATGTGTTGAGTCCCACATTTTGGGTCATTCTTCCCACTTGCAGCATGAGGATACTGGATTAGCTCATTCATATTTCCAATTCAGCTCTTGAATGCCATAAGGTTTCTCTGGAGGAATCTTGTCTAGGGCAAGGGATTGATTGTGTGGGGAGGGAGCTGATGGTAGAAGCCCAATGCCTCCCCCATCACCCTCATCATTTATTATTTGACCCATCACCTGCTTTACAAATTGGATTTCCACTTCAGGATTGCTCAACAAATATTTGCTCAGTGTGTATTACATAAGATTTAATGTGGGGGACGGGGCGCCTGGGTGGCTCAGTCAGTTAAGTGCCTGACTTCGGCTTAGGTCATGATCTCACAGTTCGTGGGTTTGAGCCCCACATCGGGCTCTGTGCTGACAGCTCAGAGTCTGTTTCAGATTCTGTGTCTCCCTCTCTCTGACACTGCCCTGCTCACACTCTCTCTATCAAAAAAAAAAAAAAAAAAAAATTTAATGTGGGGGGAAAAAGACACTGCTGCCAAAAATAGTGTGAAGATAACTGGCCTGGATGGTTTCAGAAATCCTTTGCAGCATTAACATTTTATGATCTTAATCTGGGAAATAAAGATTCATTCATTCTTCACCATGGGAATTGTAAGGTCTGAGCAATTATCTTGAATAATCAAGGTAAGGAAATGTCATAGACATTGTTCTTATGTAAAGTATGCCACTTCTGTAAAGCATTAAAAAAAATTTTTTTTGCAAGCTGATTTCTCCTTTCCAGTGAAGAGTACCATAATGTAAGCTTCCCTGATTTTTTGTCACTTAAAGGAAAATTGGGTTGTGTCAGAACATTCACAGACCATAGCAATGCTTTATATTTTTCAACCAACCAATTACTAATCAGGAAGTAAAGAAAATGAATTTACTTTAACCTTACATGATAACCAAAAGTCCTAAAAGAATCATGCATAATTTTAGAAATTTGATTCTTCTCCATTAACAACAGTAGGAAGTAACAAAACTAATGTCCATTTACACAAAAAATATACATATCAGAACTAAGGTACCAAGTTTGGAATATGACTTATTTATGAATTTCTTAGTTTAGATTCATTTTCTGAAAGAATTAATTCAACTAAGTTGCTGAGAACTATCAGGTTCTTGAACATCAAGCAAATTTAGGGCAGTATACATTACATAATGTAAATTGATTTTATAACTGTTGAAGACCTAGCATGCTTCCTTTATAACTAGAAATCTTTTAACATCTCTCCTGCCATGTATACATCATGCAGCTAAGGAGGAGACATTTAACAGCAGAGGTGCTGAGGTGGCCTAAGGGACCTACGGGAGGTAAACATAAAAGTGGGTGACAGTGTGCCTCACATGTGCTCTGCTGATACCCTAAGCACTGGGAGAATCTAGTAAATTATATAATTAAGTTGATTTGACTTTACTCAGTTAATTGCACATTGCTGGATTAATTCTTAGTAATAAAGCAAATAAGTCTTGAAAATGGAGGGTTACTATTCTTTTAGTATCTGTCTGACCTTTTAGTATTAGACTAGAATAATCCAGTGGTAAAAAACAGATAAAAACAAAAAGGTAAAGAGCTCTAAGTACTACTATTTTCTATATTCTTATTTGACAGCAGGGAGATTATTTTTCAAGGATATTCCTTCTGTTTGAATTTGTAACTTCTGTCTTAAAAACCTTTGTTGGAAAGGTTTTCGAGTATTGCTAAGTAAACCATGGTTCAAACTACCAGAAAAGACTCTGCTATATTGTGAGAAGGGTTAAAAAGACACTACTTTTAGGTGAACAAAGACTGCAGGAGCTAGACTTATGATAGAAGAGTCTTTATAAAAAATTAAACAGTAAAGGGAGATGATTTCATCAAGTGAGTTATATATTACTTGTGTTTCTTAGCTCTCTTAAAGTCGTTTTGGCAGGCTTTAAATTGCTGAGGTTTTTTATTTGTGTTTAAAAGAAGTTGGTTTCTCCGACTGAAGGCATTGCAAACAGTCACAAGAATTGAATTCCAAGGAAGAGACTGCTAGAGTAAAACTACATTAGATAGAATATACTCTATTAGGGGAATTTTACAGACATTAGAAGAAGTAAAATAATGAAAAACAAAACATATTTCTTAAAGAATCCTTCCAAACCTCAGATTAATAGAGTTAAATTAAAGCTTATCATTCTTAAGAATTTAATGAGTCTAATATTTCCTTTCACAGCTAATTTCTCAGACAGTGCATTTATTTTTTTGGTGTAACTTTAAAGTGTTCACCAAGAAATACCATGACTAGAGTTAACACATAAATATTGTATCATTGAAGCCTCCCTGTAAATAGAGAAACATAATCTCAGCCTTTGGCATTTACCAAATCAAGCCCACTGGTTTAATGTACTTACTTCCCAGGATAGCCAAACCCACCGGAGTGACTTACTAAGGTATCTGGCGTCGACAGCCTCGTGGTGTTCAGTCCTACCAAGGATGGGAGAGTTTGGGACATCCAGTTTGAGATCATTGCCATGGTACTAAGCACAGCGCCAAGCTTCAGCAGTGGAGGACTCATTGCTGTGGAGCTAATGAGTTTGCATAGTGACTGATTAAGATCCCGGTGCTGGGCTGGCAGTGGGAGGCGCGACTGCCGCAAGCCACATCGACAGCATGAAAAGAGATCAACTCTCCCGGTTCTAATCAGTGGGGAAAGCTCACAGAACCTCTTTCCCCCACCCTCGTGGGAAGTGCCTTGCTCTTCCTTTTCCTTTCTTTCCGGACACTTTGCTGGTTCATCAAATGAAATATTCTTGGTAGGGCTTGGTTGGTAATTATCAGAGCAAAGGTTGGAGGGAAAGGGAAACATGAGCTCTTCCTGCTCCACTGTAGGCAGTTATCAACAGAGTCTGTTTCCTCGGGGGTTTTTGTGAGTATAATCAGCTCCTCTTTATCCTTCATAAAAAATATACCTTTACATGGAGGTCTGCCAAAGTGCACATTTCAAACATCAAACTTAGTATCTACAGATTGCTCCCGGCATACACAGAGTACTTTTAGGCAGAGCGTGAAAACAAAGTCTGCAAAAAATTTCCAAGATGATCTTGAGATATTGAGAATAATTTTTTTAATAGCAGCAACCTAGATTAGCATTTTTGTCTCTTAAAAAAGGTCAAAGATTAATAGCTACTGCCTGTAGAGAACATTACCCTAGGCAGCTTACTTGTGAATAGAGAGAAAATGCAGCCTTGGAGGAAAGCTTCTGTTATGGAAATCTCGTATGTTCCCAGTTTTGCTTGTAAGAATGAGTGCTTCCTAGTTGCTCAGACACAGGACAAACCCAGTTAACTGTTTTCACCTTGTGAGGAGTGACAGATGGGTACCAGAAGTCTGTGCCATGAGAGAGCATGTGACTTACTTAAAAAGATCACAGAACTTGGATTTCGAGAGGCTGAGGGTCTAGTCCTATTTTCCTCTGGTTGGTTGAGTGACTCTCCAGTGACTTAAAATTGTTTGGCTTTCAGTTTTCAAGTTTGGACTCCATGCTCTCTAAGGCTGCTTTCAGCTTTAAAATCCAATGATCTGTTTGTTAGAGGTTCTACTGGTGAATGTATATATTGAATTTGGGGCTTATGGGTAGTTTTATTATATTCTTTTTATAAATACTACGAATTGCCCATATCCTAATCTCAGGTGCCAAATGGAATAAATTAGAGGCCTTTGTCTTATATGTGTTTTAAAATAAAAAAATGTAGAGAGAGACATGAAGGGAAGTATGGCTGAAAGAAAATTAAATGAAAAGGAACCTGTTGTAAGAAGGAAACATATTATTTTGATTCCTTAGGAGAATTCTGGAATTGTTTGTAGCTGGAATTCTCAGCCAAAGATATATATTTTTCATAAGCAGTTTTGGCAGGAGAAATAAAGAAAATGTCTCTAATAAAATCGAAAGAGATCCATACTTATAGAGGTGTGTATGCCCTTTGTTCTCAGAAAGAACTTTAAGGTGAATACTGAGAGACTCTTCAAATCTTCCTTGCTTCTAATATTTAGGAATCTAAGCTATTTTTTTTCCTTCAAAAAATATCCAAATGATTTTAGTCGACTCTTACTTTTTTTAACCACAGGCCTAGAAAACCAAATATTACTTTTTTGTGTCTTTAAACAATCCTGTCATATGAGAAATCAACAAGGATAAAAGTACATTTGTTTATATATTATACTTAGCCTTGAATAACAGGGTATTTGTAGGAAAGACTGTGAAATTTTACAGTAGTATTAGAATGTGGCAATAACAAAAAGGAAAGTGGATTTACAAATCTAATTATTAGAAAAATACACCTGGAACTCTATCTGATTTAGAAGAGGAAGTATCTTTTCAAGAGCTTAATTTCCAAAATCGAAAACTAATGTATGCAACTGCTGGGTAATTTAAGATGCAACATAGCAGATGGTAAACAAAATAATAGCATCTTTAGAAGAATATAGGATTGAATATTGGGAGAATCAATGCTCTTATTTTGCATGTTTTTAAAAAAGAAAGATGGGCACCTGGGTGGATCAGTTGGTTAAGCATCCAACTCTTGATTTTGGCTCAGGTCATGATCTCCTGGTTCATAAGATTGAGCCCTCTGTCAGGCTCTGCACTGAAGGAGCAGAGCCTGCTTGGGATTCTCTCTTGCCCTCTCTTTCTGCCCTTTCCTGCTTGTACACTAGTGCTCTCACTTTCTCTCTCAAAATAAATGTTTTTCAAAAAGAAGAAATAAAGAAAAACAACACAAATGGAATGCTTCTTGTAATTCCCATAGATGCAAGTAATTCAAGAATGGAAAGAGAACAGTAGTGAAAAGTTATGATTCAATGGTGTTTATCAACAACATCAAATCTGTAATGTATTGTGTTTAGAACAGGTTTAAATGACATACATTGAAATAAAAATGCTTAGGTTATAATTGTGGAAAAATAGCTATTAGAGCACAAGAACTAAATAGTTTCTTGTGCTCTAATAATCTAGTGATTATCATCATAATTGCCATTTTAAAAGTTGAGTTCTAGTTTGCAGATGGGGGAGATGATTCTATGTAATAACCTGTTGTAAGGGCAAGAAACCCCATGTGTATAGAAGTTCCATAAGAATAGTGTGAAAGGTGGTAAGGGAACAAGTAGCAAGAGTGATTCTGGAAATGGTAGCAGTGACCAGCTCACAGACCTCCAGGGTCACCCAAAGATGTTTGTAAATTATCTTCTTCATAACTCAAGAATTTTAAGCAAAGCAGTGAAGTCATTAGTCATTGAGATTTAGATCTCAAATTATTATTGTTTGGGCATTTTTATGATGCACCATACACATATGGGTGTTGCAGGAACAGCAAAGCACATCAGAGACAGGAAAGTCACTTAGGGGCGTATCCTCATATTTTAGGCAAGAGAGGAAGGATGAGGTCCTGGAATAAGAAACTTAGTAGAGTTCAAAAGGATGGATTTTATAAAGATTTGAGGTAGAATTGACCCAACTCAGAGTAAAACAATGTAAGTGAGGGAGAGGAAGTTACCTAGAGGAATTTCAGATTTGGGGCTTGGGTGGTGAATACTATTCATCACGATAAGAAGTAGAAGTATGACTTGGGGAGAAGATAGAGTTCATTGTCACATACTGGATTTGAGTTGTGTTGCCTGTGGTAGAGAAAATCCCTGGTTGCTATTATTAATATACCTAGAGATGGAGTTCAGAAAAGAGTTAATTTCCCTAGACCAAAAGGGCCTAGTAAAAATGTGTCCTGCCTACATAGATGACAAAAAAGGTTAATTTGGGCACACACTGTCCTAAACTACCAACAATTTTATTTAGACATGTAGATAATATCTAGATTTATTTGCCTATATATGATATCCTGTGTACTTTTCTGGAAAAAAAATAAAGTTTTCTCATTAGTAAATAGTGAAAATATTACTAAATTTAGCAATCTAACAGAAAATGTGACCTGACTACATCCTTATTTCCTTTCACAGTTTGTGGAAGTCAATAACTATAAAACCTACAACAGTGTATCACTGCTCCTGGACTGCTGATAAATACTGATTAATGTATTTATTACATTTTTTTTGTTAGCCTGTCTTTCTATTACCTAGAAAATATTTCATGATAAACTTCTATAATAAATAATTAAAAAGCCAATATAGACCAAGGAAGAATTATAGGTAAGCTTCCATAATATTGGGATATTCTGTCATTAGATTTTTTCCCCTTGATTTGGAGCACAAATGTTTAACAGTGTCTTAATGCTCAAAACACTTCCAAGTTTGGGAGCTATTAGGGTGGTGGTTGTGTGTGGGTTTTAGGGGGAACCCAGCTTAGGCAGACACAAAAAAAGTTAAATACGTGAAAAGACCTGATGGCCACATAAAATAGGATAGAAAACCAAAAAGTTTGACTTCAGGCAAAATGAGAAAGTGGCTGATATTACATGTTTAACAGTAGAAACTTTAATAAAGAATAGGCTACTTGTACTTTATTTTTGTAGTTTAAAACATTTAAACTTTGTGGATGGTTTGAGAAAGAGAGGAAAATAGCATATTAGATGTAAAGATACAGCTGTAGGGAGTAAGGAAATAATTGAAGGAGGAAGAGAAGGAGGGGGAGGGGAGAAAGTGAAGGGGAAGGGCAGGGGAAGGAGAGGAGGAGAGGCAAATAGGGGAGGAAGAGAGAGTAACAATTGGGCAGAATACTGAAACATGAATTGTATTGGTTGGTTAAAAGAACACTTAAAGTGATCTCTGGAAAAAACAAAATGGATTCCCGTTAGCATCCTCAGTAGGAAAAGTAAGAAGTGTGGCATCAAATTGAGGAAAATAAACTGTTGAAATCACTTTGATGCTGTATACCCCACATGGCATGGTATGTAAGTGATTAAGTACATAAACTGTTCAGTTTACAAGTCTGCACCTTCTCATCTGTAATGAATAAATGAACCTATGTGGAAGGACTGAATGAGAGAATGAGACTATACTGAAAGACAAAATGAGAGACTATCTTTGAAAGTGCCTATAGCATGGCAGATGCTCTATAAATGGCAACATTATTTTTGGTAAGAAATGGCATGATTGAGGCAGGGGCAGAAAGTGTAGATCAGTTTAAGGAACACTGGGCCCTGAAAAGGTGGGAAGGTTCTCTTTGCAAGGATTGGCTGAGTTGGACTTGGAGTGTATGAGGAGATTAATACAACTCTGCTATGCAACACAAAGTCACTCTGTGTCTCTCGAACTAATAGTCCAACTCCAAGCAGGAAAAACAGGGACTGATAATCTTCCTCCTTCACTGAGAAGTCACAGTAATTAGAATTTCCATAAGGTCCCACTACCATATCTACTTAGCAACCTCACCTGGGGCCACGTATACCACCTTTTCTCTTATACAGATAACTTGTCTGTGTTCCTAGGTAAAATTGATCCCTCCCCTGTGCACTAGATCAATTCTTTTCATACTGTCCAATGTGGAAATAACCACGGAAGCTTATAAAGATCCATGTCCTTAGGGCCCACCCTCAGAGTTACTTGGCTCTAGCATGGGGCCAAATAATTTGCATTTCTAACAGTCTCCCAGTTGCTGCACATGCTGCCAATTTTGGACCACCCTTTGAGTAGATTGCCCTAGATCATATCCATCTGACCTACTCAAAGACAGCTTTCAAAATTCTCTCTGACATCAAGAAATCTTCCCTCTTTAATGGATCACTCCTTTATATCCCTTATTTTATATACAAAGGACACTTTCTTGATCCTACTTCTATTCATTTATTCCTCTTTCTCACATCTTGACAGCATACCTTCTTGAAAGAGTTGTCTATAATCACCATTCAGTTTCTTTCTTTCTAATGAAGTTTTTGTCTGTACTTCTCCGTTCTACTGATACTACTTTTATCGATGCTACCAATAAGCCCACCTTGCTAAACGATCCCACATCTAGCAGTCAAGTCTTAGACCTCAACTTTCTTGACATATGAACAGCATTCATTAGACTTTTACTTTCTCTTCCTTGAAGCTTGAAGTAATTTCTTCACTTGGCTTTAAGGATACCACGCTCACCTAGTTTTTCTCCTACTCTCTGGCCTATCTTTCTTAATCTCTTTGTTGATTCTTCCTCATCTATATGCTAATGACTCCTAAATTCATTTCTTCCTAGCAGACCTCTCCTATCAATTCAGACCTGTATATCCAATTACCTACTTGACATCTCCACCAGGATGTTTAATAGACATCTTAAATTGAACATGTTAAAAAAATGAGCTCCTTCCCCATCTCCAGCAAACCAGACCAACACCCCCCCCAAAAAAAACCCACACACAAAAAAAACATAACCATATGCATGCAGATATTCTTATAGTCTTCCCATTTCAATCCATAGTTCAGTTGGTCAGGCAGAAAG
>NW_027533089.1:1768327-1774174 GCF_008692635.1 Crocuta crocuta | reverse complement strand
TCAATTACTTCAACAAATATTCTGGTCTCTACTTTCAAAATATATCCAGCATTTTACACCATGCGCACTGCCACCATACTGTTCCAAGTCCCCATTATCTCTCATTTAGTTTATTAGAGAAGCCACCAGTTATTGACCTTGTACTACTCCAGTCTATTTTTAACTCCCTGAACCTGAGTGATTCTATTAAAATGTCTCATTATGTTATCCCTCTGCTTAAAATTCTTTGATAGATTTTTATCTTGCTCATGGTAAAAGTCAAATTGTTTAGCTTTAACCCTAAGGTTCTACAAAGTCTGGTTTCCTTTTATCTTTCTGATATCATTTCTACAGCTCTTCCCTTTGTTCAATTCACTGGAACTACTCTGCTCTTCTGGGTGTTTTTCTCTGAGATACAAGATAATCCTCCAACACAGGACCTTTGGACTTGCTCTTCTCTGGTGGAATCCAATCTCTCTAGCCCTTACTGTTTTATTTCAAAAATCACCTTCTCATAAGGTCTTTGCTGACCATGCCATCTCAAGTTTCTACTCTTTTTATCTGGTTACTCTTTTGATATTTACTTTTTTTCCTTGTTATAACTTATCACAAGTTAGTATCCCAATATATTTTATATATATGTTCATCTTTATTATTTTCTCCACTAGAAATGAAGCTTTGTGAAGGAAGGAACATTACCCATTTTGTTCACTGAAGCATTCTCAGTGCTTAGAGTACAGAACACAGTAGATTCTGAATAAATATTTATTAAATGTATGACTAAATGAAAATGCTACTGCTTTATTCCTGACTTGCCCTTGGTTTTAAAAGGAGCCGTTTTTCAGTGTGAAGTTAAAATAGAGCCTACATTATTGCAAGACAAATTGGTGTAATATATTGCATTTTGCTTGTGTTTTCATGTGTGTGTGATGGATATCTATGTGACTAAAACAATTTTGTAAAATATTGAAACTTTATGTCTGTAGTTAGGAATGCTTTTTTCTTTTCCAAATTCAGATTTAGAATGCAGAGCACTTTTGGTCTAAGCCAGGAAATACTGTCTCTAACTCTTATGTCTCCTCTTGATAAAAGGCTACATACATATGGAAACAGTCCTCTCTTCCTCTTGCCTTTGGCTAATAAAGTTTATCTCTAATAACCTAGGGAAGGTGGAAAAGATTGTAGGCTTGGAAAGGATGAGTTTAAATAAAATGACTTAGAGAAGATGGAAACCAGAGTGTCCATTCACCCAACTCCCCTTCATCTGGCCCTTGGCAATCAATTAAAGACCACTTGTAGCTCCTAGAATTCAGTGTTTTGCTACTCTTGCCTTGAGCTTTCAGAGTTGTCTTAAAAGTGTTCACTAATGAAAGAATGAATTTAGAGTGCAAAACATTAGCAAAGTTCCTTAAAGGAGGGATTTCTGTCTTTTCATCTTTGCCTTCATCTGAGAAGCTGACTGATGCTCTATAAGCCCGGGGGATCTTGGTTGGCAGCTGTTGTTGCTACTTCAAAGGAGAAAAATGGATGTGTGGGGGAGGAATGTATTCAGAGCAAACATGTTTTTCCCCCTGACTTTCTACTCAACATTGAAGAAGTGGGAAAATACAAATTCAGGATTAGACGAGAGGAAACTAGGATGCAGAGCGGTGTGACAGAGAGGCCCTCAGACTAAGGCCCTCAGACTTAGATTTCATATGAGCTTAGTCACTGTATTGCTGTGGGTTCTTCAACCTGGGAAATGAAGGTGTTAAACTGAATTTCCTGTGCAGTCCCTTCCATAATTAAATGCCATTCTTCAGCTTCTGTTTCTGTAGTCACACAGACACCTCATTCTCTGCTCTGATACTACTGGCTCTGTGATCTCCCAGAGCCTTGGTTTCCCTGTATGTAAATTGGTGACAATAAGAAAACCTGATTCCTTAGGCATTTGTGAGGATGAAATAAACTTCTACATATAAAGCACTTATCCTACGACCTGGTAAACCAGGAGCTTTCAATCGATGTTAGTTATCATTATTCCAGTACAAAAGATGTTTATCTTTTCTCCATCTTTGTGGAAGATAGAAATTGTTAGTGAAAAAATGGTGAAGGTCATCAAACTTGGTGGCACATTACCAATAAAAAGGCTTACCTTTGAGATTTTTAAAAAATGCAAAATACTCTTGATTCTAATGTGGTTGGTTCATAGAGACTGACTGCTAATGGTATTCTAGAAAGGGTCTAAAACATACCCATCATATAGGTAGCCTTGAGGAGCTGTCTGTGTAAGCCTGCCTGATGGACACTGTTCTAAGAACTTGACTTGTATGAACTTGTTTAATTGGTATTGTTACTAAAACCAGATGAGGAACTGAGGCATTGGGAAGTTAAAGGTAGCTGAGGTCACACAGCTAATAAATGGCAAGGCCATTATTTAACCCCCATCAGTCACATTCTAAGTATGATCTTGACTGTTGCAACACACACAAACACACAATATTGTAGCAAATGCTGATTGCAAATTTTGTCTCTTCAAAAAATAATTGGTATTACTTGGGAAGCATTAGTTTAGTCAGTGACATACTCTTAGTAAATGAATCCTTAAAGTTGAGCACAAAAATTGAAAGTAACACCTCTCCACTTGTTGAGTTGATACTTAAGTGCGACAAGGGCAAGGCTCTCGTTAGGGAGACATGGAGTATCCGGTAAGTTCAGTCTCTGCTTCATTTTCTTTGGGATCTATTTTCAGTTTTGTTTTGTTTTTTTTTAATTTACTTAAATCACCAGGGCTGACTAAAATGTTAAATTATTGCCAAAAGCTTTTCTGAAAAAAAAAAAATTGTTCAGGTAGAGAAATCTCAGAGGTAGGAAAAAATCCCTCATGATCAGAAGAAAGACTGATTTCAGTGGTAGCATGAAAGAATGAAATTGGGTCCTTAGAGGTGCAATTTTCTGAAAAGTTGTCACAAGTTGATTCATCAAGCTTATCTCTGCTGTGAAATTTGAAATGTATGTTTCACAGGAACCAAAAATCTGGTGGTGGTAAAGAAACCCAAACATCAAAGTATGAAAGAAGATGACATTTGTAGCCTGGTTTTTAGCAAATTCACATCAAGAGCAAGAGCTCTGTGAGCTAATTCTCATGTAGTGGCATTAGCTATTTTGTCAGCATGGCCCCCTCATCTGTACGTGTGGTCAAGGTTGTTTTGTGATTTGAAAGCTTTGGGCAGATAAACATAGATGTCTAAAGATCTGGGATTGTCAGGCATGTTTTGTCATTGAAGGTGTTGAGAGAGTTACACAGTTATATAAAAGGAGGTCAAAAAAACCAGGAGGCCGGTCATTAAAACCAGATAGATGAAATTCACCAGATAGACGTAAGCTATATAAAGTCATTAACTCGTTGCCTTGTCCTTTTTTGTCTTGATGTAATTAGGAACTATTAACCTCAAAAACAGTTTTAGGAAGACTTAAATAGTAACTTAGAAATAGCTCCCTTTTTAAACACTCATCTAAAAGGGCCTAATTGACATAAATAAAGTATAAACTTGACAATAGGTAAGTAAAGGAAAACAGTGTTGACAAAGGTTAGCTCTTGTTATTGAAAGTAAATAGATGGGTTTTTTTTCTGCTTTGTAATACTCTTCTGTGTATATTTTCCAGTTTATCTATTTTCTGGCATTAGAAAAACATAAGCAGAAATATGTTATTACTCTCATTGACTGTTAAAGGCTTGGACATATTAAATATTTATCAAGTTAATTCATTGGGCCAAGAACTGGACTATACTGAAAAATGAAAGATTGGTATGATACAGCCTCATCTGTTAAGTAATTTGTCAACCTGGGACTATAATAGTGCATAAACAGTTATGCACATTTGAGTCAAATAGTTCCTATCATGTAAGTATGGACCTACAGTGCCATAAAAAGGAAAGGTTAGTACCATGTGATACAATGATTAGGAAAAGCTTCATGGGAAAAGTAGTGCTGAGCTAGTTTTAAAAGTCCAGTTCTCATGGGGAGGGTACTTGTTAGGATGAGCACTGGGTGTTATATGTAGACCAACTTGACAATAAGCTAATTAAAAAATGTCCAGTTCTTAGTTGCTTAATTTTCAACTCTGGGAAATGGACTGCAATTTATTATGGGTCCTTTAATATGATAAAATTTTAGTCACAAGGAGTTTGGTTCTGTGCTTCAAATAGTAGAGATTTATGTACTTCAGCCCTTCCTTTGTCATTATGTATCTTCTGTCCTAGTATTTTACATTTTGACCTCTCTTTTGGGTAAATACCATGATTTTATTTTTATTAAACCATAATATAGGGTTGCTGAGTGTAAAGAGACTATGAAAAGAAAATGGGCATTATTATGAAAACAGTATTTTTCTTAAGATGGGAGACAAATAGAAAAATTGGAGCTTCTGAAGGACCTTGCATCATCAAGAAAATAGTATTCAAAATTTTATGCACCCATCAGCAAGAAATAGTATGAATCCTAATATTTTACACATAATCTGAGTGGTAAACTATACAGCTGAAAATTTAATTCTAGGGTAGAGGCCTCTTGTTAGGTCTCCGCAGAAAGCAGTGCAGACACACAACTTGAAGGTTGAAATAAATATTTGCCATTTTTGGAAGTGAATTGTCTTTGTAGTGCGTTTTCTTTTTCGTTCTCTGCCCTTCTTTCCTTCCCTTCCTCCCTTCTTTTTTTTTTTTTTTAATAATTTTTTTTAATGTTTTATTTATTTCTAGGAGATAGCGTGAGCAGGGGAGGGTCAGAGAGAGAGGGAGTCACAGACTGAAACAGGCTCCAGGCTCTGAGCCGGCAGTCAGCACAGAGCCCGACGCGGGGCTCAAACCCACGAACCGCGAGATCATGACCTAAGCAAAAGTCGGACGCTTAACCGACTAAGCCACCCAGGCGCCCCTCCCTTCCTCCCTTCTGTCCTTTCTTCTTTCTCACCCCTTTCCTTTCCCCCACCCTTTCCTTTTGCTATTTTTCTCTTTCAGTTTCATTGAAATTGATTGAGCCTTTCTAGGTGTCCTGCCTTGAAGTAGTATCTGGGTATGGCTTGCAGGGGCTCCCTGGGTGATACTGATGTGTTCCTTTATTTTTTGAGAGAGAGGGAGTGGGAGAATGAGTGGGGGAAGGGGAGAGGGAGAAGGAGAGCGAAAATCTTCAGCATACTTCCCACTTAGTGCAGAGCCTGTTGTGGGGCTCAATACAGGGCTCGGTCTCACAACTGTGAGACCATGATCTGAGCTGAAATGAAGTTGGACGCTTATCTGGCTGAGGTACCCAGGCACCCTGATGTTTCCTATTTTTAACTATTGTTCAGGTTGTATGTCTGCATTAAGCTTGGTTAATACTAATATTTTGTAATTCACATTGGAAGTTTTATGTCTTACCTCTCTACACCTTCAATAGTATTTGAAACAAAACTAAATAAGCAAAATCTCCTGTAAGGTTCAAGCATACATGCTTAGGTTATAGTTTACCTCTTACTATAGTCCATACAGTTTTCAAGAAGTTATTGAGTTTAAAACTGGGGACAACTCATAACTAGTATTCAAGAGTGATAGTACATCATTCATCTGAATCTCATTAATTTTTTTTACCAGGAGTGAATAATATGTACATCAGTGACTAAAACTAAGTTTGTCTTATATATTTTTGCCTTTAATAATATATCTATTAGTGCAGAAAAAGCATTTGACAAAATACAGCATCCCTTCTTAATAAAGACTCTTGAGAAAGTTGGGATAGAAGGAACCTACTTAAACATCATCAAAGCCATCTATGAGAAGCCTTCAGCTAACATCATCCTCAACGGGGAAAAACTGAGAGCTTTCCCCCTGAGATCAGGAACACGACAGGGATG
>NW_027533089.1:1686110-1767785 GCF_008692635.1 Crocuta crocuta | reverse complement strand
GGATGTGGGGGGGAGGAGGGATGGGCATGGAGGAGGACACTTGTGGGGTTGAGCATGGGGGTTAATGTGGAAACTAATTTGACAATAAACTATTTGTAAAAAAAAAAAATTTACTGAACATTTACAAAAAAATATATATATATCTATTAGTACCTATCAAAATACATACGTAAGTTAATCGAATTTTTCTATAAAATTATATTTAAAATTATTTCAGGAGCAAGGTTTGTTTCATTGTGAATCATTAATGTACTCAACAGATTCATTGATCATCCTCTACATTCTGAACACTAAATGCTAGAGATCAAAGTTTAAGAGAATTCACTCATTCTAGATCTTCTATTCTGGTTGGGTACTGATAAGAAGAAATACATCTATACATATTATGTTAATATAATGTGACGTATAGTGTGTATAAAGTGCAATGGAACACAACAGGTTAGCTGTTTTGTTGTGGGATAAAATTCCGGGTGAGACAGAAAAGGCTTCAGGGGACATTGGATTTAGGTGGATTCGGTAGAAGTTCTTACATAGATCAGGAAGGAAAAGCCATTCTCCCCTGGGGAGAGAATGTGAAAATGTACCACTGAGGTCACATATTATTTAGGGAATTCTAAATAGCTTGGAGTGGGGCAGTGTAGAGTGCATGATGGGGTAGAGGAGGGATAAGATAATATTGGGGGAGGGAGCAAGAACAAGCAGAGGCTTGTGGTTCTCCAAGGAGATTAGATCTTACTCCAACTAGCCTCTCAAGAATAGCAGAAAGTGGAATGATACCAGACCTCTTTGATATTTAGAGGGAGATCACTCAGAAAAAATGCAATAAATATGGAGGAGAGGAGTGAGAAGGAAACTGACAACTGGAAGAGCAGGATATTTTGGTGCCCTGGTAAGAATTAAGGGAAAGACAGAGGAGTGGGCACTTGATCAAGAACTTTGTGAATGATTAGATGCAGAGACAAGACTGACCTCTAGATCTCACAAAATTGCAGAAAATGTGCTTGGGTATCTTCTAGAATAGTGCTTCTTAAACCTTAAGGTGCATATGAATCACTTGGGGATTTTATTAAAATGTGGAAGTTGCTTCAGAAGTAGGGAGCAGGGCCTGAGGTTCTGCATTTTAACAAGCTCCCAGGTGATAGAGAAGTGCGGGTCTACAGAAAGCACTTTGAGTAGAAGGGGCCAAGGAAGCCAACTCCGAGAGGGTAGAACTAAGTGAAGACTGACTAGAGACTAGAACTAAGTGAAGGCTAATCTGCGTGGACAATATTAAGGAAGTTCAACAGAAGAAGGAAGGGGAAGGAAAAGGACAAGTACAAGGACAAGTTCAGTTCTGCCAGAGAAATGTGAGGATCCCCAAAACAAACATGTTTCTTACCAAGAAAGGGGTTCAGAAGTTCTTACCATTCAGAGACGAGAAACATTTAAAATTTATCCACTTTAAACGAGTACTAAAGTTTCTTAGAAGTGAAGAAAAGTTGTTGAAATTTTATCTTAAATAATGAAGACGAACACAAAATAAATGACCTTACAACTGAGAGGATGTGTTTACAAGAACATTAACTCAGCATGAACAAAGAATACATGAAGTGTGTGTGTGTGTGTGTGTTGTATGTGTTTATGTGATTTAAAACAAATCTCATTTGGTTTCCCAGTACGATCATTAAAAAGATTAGATTTTACAAAACTCTTCAAAAACTTCTGTATTTTTTTCTTTTCAGGGCCCCTCTTATTTCTTTGGTGCTGAAATCATCATTTTTTGAAGAGCCCATAATTTTTCTCTTCAGCTGTTAAAGGATATAAATCTGCCAGTTACTCTTTAATAATCCTTTTGCATTTGAACAGAGCAGTTGTCTTATAGCACTTCCATCAGTTTCATGAAAGCATGCATTTTTGTATGATTTTGACTATTTTTTATTATATTTGTTAATAGCATGATAGTTGCAACATCCAAAAATCAGTAACTCAGGATAGATGCCACTTTTAGGCGGTGGGAGATATTGTAGTGAGATTTGAATGGATTCACTAACTGGTGACTATTTATGAATTTTGATGCCTGTTGCTGCCTTACACAGCTTCAGAATGGCAGGACATGGGTAACTATCCTCAGATAACTATAACTCAGGGTTGTAGAGACTTAGGCAGAATAGGTAGTCAGCCTTTGTACTCTGATTTTGGGATGGGGTGGAAAAGGAAGGAAAAAGATAATTATACATAATTCATTTATTTTGGGAATTTAGTCATTTAGCTATATCTGGAAGGTTGATGCATTGGATTTCAGCATCTATGGACACTTGAAAGGCATGAGTTTGATTTGGTTATACTCTTATCTGCCAGAGGATAATCAGGAAATACCTGGAATGCTGGGTACTGCCTGAAGTTACAAGCATTAGAGTCTTAGAGGAGGCTCTACTGTCCCAAAAGCCCCATGAAAATACTGGGTCCACAGAAGGTACAGACAAACAGGAAAGCCTGAAAATTTCTGATTGGCAAATTAACAAAAATAAAACTACCCATGTGATGAAGGTTGGGAAGTCAGGATACTTAGATGCCAGGCCTAATTCTTTGTTTAAAGTTACCAGGATGGCACGTCTTCCTTTACTTTTCAGCTCCAACATGCTCTGACTTTATGCACTCTGTATTAAGAGCATGAAGAGTTTGAAATTAAATAGAACTGGGTTGGAATCCCAGTTCTGCCACTTACCATGGGATCCTGAGTAAGTTCTTTTCTGGACATTATTTTACTGATCGTTAAGGACTACAGTAGCTACTGATGAAGCCCATGTGATAAACAATACTAAGGATACACCTATAGTCCAATAAAGTTGGGCTTATTAACTTGTTGTATCAAGAAAGATTGCACATTCAAGGAAACATGGAGCATCTCACTAGGCCAAGGAAGATGCATGGTGATAAAGAGGTCTTGGGAAAGACTAGGGTTTAGACAATATTTAATATTTAAATAGCCTTGCTCTTTATAGCATAAATTCTGCTCTATCATGTAAAATAATTAATATCAAGCTTGCATTTGAGAGGGGTAACTCTGGATTCTGTTTCCTTGGAAAAGTTCGTAAATGTTGCACATTGTGTCCAAAAAGCCCTCTTCTGAAGTTTTGTACATGGGTTGAAAATTGAGGCTGCTTCTCAGTGTCACAGGGCCTCCAAATCTCCAGACTAGAATGGACTGTTCCAATTTACAAATGGATTTCAAACAGCCAAGTTTCTGAGCCTATGATTTTAGACATCAGGGTGTCTTAGCAGTACATTCTTCAGCAAAGTAACAAAAACAGTTTTTAGAAGTTGGCCTAATAGGCTCATAGTAGTAAAATTAGATCATGCATATGAAGTGCTGACTGAGCACAGTGCCTGTTTTAAGCAATTATCCCTATTATTATTAGTAGGAGTACTACTGCTTAGCTGTCCTTTCACAAATATACTTCCCCTCCCCATAATAGAATTGGCTGTTGGGTTAACGTGGCACATGAGTCCCTAAAAAGCACAATTTTGAAAACCTAACCAACCGGCAAAAGGATGGACTCCATCGTCTAGACCTTAGGAGCCCTGTGCTTCAAACAGGGATCTGGGAGCAGCACAATCACCTGTTGCCTTTGAAAATACAGAGTTCTGGCCCCACTTCACCAGCAATGATATGCAAAGGGCTTAAAATGGAATACGTATTTGCACTTTTCAAAAGCTTCTGATTTTGATGTACAGCCAAATTTCAGAAACATTCACATAACCAAATGAGCACGGGGAAGGATCATCACAGCATATATGTTACTCCCAAGTGGTTAAGGGTAAAGGTTGAGAACATCAAAGCATGTGGCTTTAAAAGATCATCTAGTCCAGATTTCACGCAGCCTTGAAAGGCATTTTGCAGCATCCCTGATCCATTGATTTTTCAACTTGGATACTTTCAGTGTTGGTTAAATCAATTCTGTGCAAGTAGATGCTATGATATCAGATGTTTCTAATCATGAGTAAGTCCTTGTTACCACTCACTCCATTCAGTGCCTAGTTCTGCCTTCTCAGTACCAGGTGAAAGGTCTACTTCTCACTGTTACATAATGGCCCTTTAAAATGTCAGGTTTTCTAAACTTGTCTTTTTCCAAGAAGAATACTTCGACTCCTTGACTGTTCCTCTTATGACAGACTTTCAGGGCTCCTGTCTTCCTGGCTATCCTCATCTGGGTGCACTCTTGTTGGTCAATATTACTATGCTAAGAACAGAATGAAATGCTTTGAAATACTCCAGGTTGGTCTGATCAGCCTAGAAAAGGAAAAAGGCTTATTGATTATGATACATTTTTTCCTTTATAGGATTAATGAAATGTATCACAATTTGTGTTATCCTCTCCCTAAAGAATTGTGACTATGATTATAAGAATAATAAAGAAAACATTTTTCACTGTAATATGACAACTGCTATCTGTTAAGTCCTGTTTCAGAGAACTTGGTAATTTTGCACTTAGGTTAATACATATCTTACTGATGAATCAGGTTTAAATTTTCTCATCAGTTCGCAGACTGATTTAAAGTACATCATATTTTTAAATCCCATTACGAAGTCAGTAGGTTAGGGTTTCCCAGATAGCTGTTTACACCTACAGAAAATTTCAGAGTCTTACATTTTGGATCTCCAAGCATCATGTGGTTTTAGAAATGGACTGAGACTCAGACCAGGCCAAAGGCCACCAGTGCCTCTTCTCTTCTTTTTTGACTTTGAACTTTAGATTCAAACTCAATACTCTACCCTGTCTCCTTACTCTCCTAACAAACACAAACATAGTGGCTTAGCCAATACACGACTGGTTAATTCATGAATGATGTCAATATAATGTGAACTTACATTAATTCATACATAGGTTTTTTCCAAGTCATTAATATTCTGAAATAACAGAAACAAAGTACAGTAAAACAGGTGAACATAGCAAGCTGCAGAGTTCTATAGTTCTGTATATGATACTTCACCCAATATCAGTTTTCCTGACTTGATGTGGACATGCACTCTGTCTCTTCTGCTTGTGGTGTTCCTAAATACTACCTCTTGCTCTTGTCTCTGTAGCTCAGCAGCCTCCGTAGATCCTTCCATCTCCTTCCATCAAGTTGGTTTCAAATTTTCTTGAAAGTTAAATCCTATATTTACTGAAATACTTCCTTATTTATTAGAAGCTATTTTTTAGCTGTGCCAGTATACTAACACTGTTAGCATTTTTGCTCTCAAACCAAATTATATAGGTTTGAGTGGTCTGGTATAACCTATTATCCCGTCACCCTTCTTGTATTTAATGCATGACTTCAGAAAACATGTTTTCTTCAGGAATGTATATTTTGCATTTTATTTGCAGATTGATCAGGAGTCTCCTAAAAGGAACTGGTTGAGGAACTACGTGGTTTGAAGGATTTTATGAGGCTGGGGTCCCTATAACTTTACCCAACTTAATGTCTATCCCTCCTCTAACCCAAACATTTGTGCTAATATGCCTTTTAATGCCTGTCTCTCTTCTAACTCAACATCAGTGCTAATATGCCTTGCTAAATGTGAAAAGTGAATCACTGAAAAGGTGACACTTTTCTCTCTCAGGAAATGTAAGCTACCTCATACCACTATATATAGAGACTCGTAAAACAACTTTTCAGGATTCCCACATTTCTCTACCATTTCAATGAACTCTAACCCATTCTACTCAGTCTTATCCAGCATAATTGTGCTTTATCTTTACTCCTTGGCTTCAATTTCTTGTCTCAGACTCCCTTGGTTGATCAGTATCGCTTTTCCCTCTGTATGTGGAATTCACTTGGCCTTTCTTCATACGTTTGCATTATGGACTTTCTGCAAGGTTTCTTGTTTATTCTGTCAATTGCTCTACTTCTAAGCACTGTGGAGCCTGCTCAACCAGGCTGGGTTTCCAGCAGTGTCTCTGACTGAAACTGTAACCAAGCCTTAAGAGGAAGTTGATTTAGAAAGGCTCTGTCATGGGAGTGCATGATGACATTTTTCATCCTGCAGGCTTACTTTCATAGTCATTATTACTTTACAATAAGACTCTGCCTTTTCAGTCTTGATATCTGCAAAAGTAATCTATCAGCACAAGGCCAAATTGGAATTCAGTCTACACTGCCTTTGGTTTTTCTTCCATAAGGTTTTTAAAAGTTATTTTATATTTTAGGAGACTAAGTACATGTTGTTATTCTACATATGGAAGGATATTTGTATAGAAGGCATATTCATTCCTTTAGATCAGTGGCAGGTCATCCAGGAATGTTTGGTGCCAATGCACCATGTAACAACTTCTTAATCTAAAACCATTAGTATTTATTCTAGCCTATCTAACAGCCCTATAAAGTCACAGCCTAGACAAATCGTGGGAGACACTGACTGCTTCCATCAGTCCAGGGTGAGTAATGCTCATATTAACTCAAGAGTTGGCAAGTTCACGGATTACCCGTTGAAAACATGAAACTTTGAAATATTTATCTGTACTAGACTTACTCTTAAAAAAGAAAATAAGGAGTTTTTATTGAAATCTTAGAGAATTTGCACATTTCCACTTGGTTGAATGTTCATTTGTTTGGTCAGAATCCTTCTCAAAGAGAAAGTCCAGTCATATGCCATTATATATAACAAAGCCTTTTGCATTTCTATATGCACACAAAAGAGAAAACAGCAATCATATTTCATCAGCTGAAGGAATCTGTCAATACGTAGACCACTAATAACCATTCATTTGTGTATTTAAAATATAGACAGATCAAATAAAAGGTCTCTGATTCCCAGAAAATTGTTTCAGCCAAATGTATTTAAGAAAACATTATTTATGTTTGGTAAATAGAAATGAATATAATACTATCTCTACTTTGAAACTGTAATGGCTCTTTTGAAAGTAGAAGTGCAATACTTTTCTGTCTTAGTCAATAAAATCATTCATTTGGATTAAAATGTATTTTTGTGCTGGTATTAAATTGAATAAAACTTCTTTAACTTATCTATTCTACTTCTCTTTTATCAAAATTAAATACCTTCAGTATCATTGTTCAAATGCTGTAATTTGCTTGCTGAGTCGATAGATAATAAAATTTTAAAACATAATGCCATATCTTTTTAGTTTACAGTGATTACTACCTTAATTTAAATGCTTGGCTTCATAACATTGTAAGTAGTGGTTAAATGTCATAGTATATTAGGAATGCAGTATGCATTTAAAAGTCTGGTTGATGTTAATCTAAAAAAGAGCTAAAAAAAAAAAGTGGGGAGTTAAAGAACATTTAGTAGTACGTAATGTAAATTCAGTAAATTATGCAAATAAACATTCAGCTATTCATATTAATGTTTTTATATATGCATTCTGCATACAGAATATGCAAGTTAAGTAATCATTGAAATGCAATATGTAATGATCACTTATCATTTATTCAAATATTTGAAGTGTTTTTTTTTAATAGTATGCATGGCTTACTACTGGAATGTAGATAGCTTCAGTAATTTTAGGTTTTGTGGTTGTGTATAATTTAAAATATTTATTTGGCTTTACTGTATGTTGTGCCAAAGAGAAAGCAAGCAAGGGCATTATATTTTGCTGATGTTGGAGGATGATACCATTCTTTGAAATTGAAACACTTTTTTCTGACACGGGTAGCAGTGACTTAGAGGTCTGCCTCTCCTGCAGTCATGGGGACAGGAGTATGAGAATACATAGCTTTAATAATGAACCCAGAGAGGTTAAAAACACTGTTACAAAGCAAGGTAGCAGACAAAAACCAAACCTCAGATTCCTAGATCTGGAGGTTATAGGTATTGGTAATTTTATTCTTTGTGATCTTCTATGACTAGTTTTTTTTTTTTTATCAGAACATTACCACTAACCTAAAAATAACAGCTGCTATTTCAGTCTACTAAGGCAGTGATGTTCTTAAGTTCCATGGAGAGTGCTATTGAAGGGCTGTGGTACTGTGGCAGCTATACCGTGCTTATAAAGGGAATCTAGACTAAAATCTTACTCCAAACTCCGTTGTTTTCATGTTAGGCAATATTCTGTTCTTTGACGAAGAGTGAGGTTCATAATAATTTTTCCAACCATATCAGTATAACTCCGTGATACGGCACTTGTAGTCTTGTGTCACCCAGACCTGGGTGTGAGCTCTGGCTGTTTCCTAACAACTGTGTATGCTAAAGAAGTTTCTTCACTTAAAAATGATTCAGTCACCTTATTTTTATAATAGGAATAAACATTAGTAGTTAGCTGATAAAGTTACTGTGAAGATTATTATGGAATAATTGACCACCTAAAATACTGAGTGTAGTGTCTGAAATAAGTTAATATTAAAAACATTAGCTATTACCAACAGGAAAGAGACCAGAAAGGATCAGAAAAAAACCTTAAACAACCAGAAAACAAATAATAAAATGGCAAAAAATGCATATCAATAATTACTTTGAATGTAAATGGACTAAATGTTTCAATCAAAAGACATAATTTGACATAATGGATAGATAAACAGGATCCAGGTATATGCTTTCTACAAGAGACTCATTTTAGATCTAAAGACAGGTGCAGATTGAAAGTGAGGGGATAGAGAAACATCTATCATGTAAATGGATGTCAAACCTGGAGTAGCAATACTTACATTGGACAAAATAGACTTAAAGCAAAGACTGTAGCAAGAGACAAAGAAGCACAGTATATAATAAAAGGGATAATTCAACAAGAAGGCACAATTATAAATATTTATGCACCCACCATAGCACCCAAATACATAAAACAATAACAGACATAAAGTAATCAGTAATAATACAATGATCATATGAGACTTAACACCCCCCCCCTTACAACAATGGACAAATCATCTAAAAAGAAAATCAACATGGAAACAGTGGCTTTTGATCATATGCAGGAACAGGTGGAATTAATATATGTATTCAGGACATTCTATATCATAAAACAGAATACATATTGTTTTCAGGTGTACACAGAACATGCTCCAGAATACACCCTGTATCAGCCCACAAAAACAGCCTCAACAAATTCAAGAAGATCGAAGTCCTACCATGCAACTTTTCTGACCACAACATTATGAAACTAGAAGTCAACTACAAGAAAAAAATCTGGAAAGATCACGAATATATGGAGGTTAAATAACATGCTACTAAGCAATGAATGGGTCAACAAGGAACTAAAAGAAATAAAAATGTATGTGGAAACAAATGAAAGTGAAAACACAACTGTCCCAAATCTTCGGGATGCAGCAAAAGCATTCTGAGAAGTTTTATAGCAATATGGGAAGTTTTATAGCAATATGGGCCTATCTCAAGAAGCAAGAAAAATCTCAACACAATCTTAAATGTAAAGGAGTGGGATAAAGAACAACAAACAAAACTTCAAACCGGCAGAAGGAAAGAAATAATACAGCTTAGAACAAAAATAAATGATACAGAAACTAGAAACAAAACAAAACAAAACAACAAAAAAAAATCAATGAAACAAGATGCAGGTTCTTTGAAAAATCAATAAAACGGATAAACCCCTAGCTAGGTTTATCAAGAAAAAACAGAAAAGACTCAAAATCACAAATGAAACAGGAGAAACACAAACACCACCACAAAAATGCAGAGAAAAGTATGAAAAAGTATATGCTTCAAATGCAGGACCTGGAAGAAATGGATAAATTTCTAGAAACATAGAAGCTACCAAGACTGAAACAGGAAGAAATAGAAAATTTGAATGGATCGGTAACCAGCAAAGAAATNTGTTGAAGGATAATGAAGGGGTTTAATGAATATCTGTATTTTGCATTGAAAATTTTTAAAAAAAAAAAAAAAAAAAAAAAAAAAAAAGGGGGGGGGGGAAGAAAACTCCCAAATTCATTCGATGTGGCTAGCATTATCCTGAAACGAAAAACAGATAAAGATGACACTAAAAAAGAGAACTACAGGCAAATATCCCTGATGAACATAGATGCAGAAATTCTTGATAAAATACTAGCAAGTCAAATATAATAATACATTAAAAATAATTCACCATAATCAAGTGGGATTTATTCCTAAGTTGCAAGAGTGGTTCAGTATTCTCGAATCAATCAACATGATACACCACATCAATAAAAGAAAGGTGAGAACCATAGAATTTCAGACACAAAAAAGCATTTGACAAAGGGCAATATCCATTTATGATAAAGACCCTCAAAGTAGGGTTAGAGGGAACATTCCTCAATATAATAATGGCCATATATGAAAAACCCACAGTAACATCATCCTCAGTGGGGAAAAACGGAGCTTTTCCCCTAAAGTTAGGAACAAGACAAGGATGTCCACTCCTACTGCTTCTATTTAATACAGTACTGCGAGTCCTAGCCACAAGAATCAGAAAAAAAAGACATCAAGATCAGCAGTGAAGAGTAAAACTTTCACTATTTGCGGATGATGTAATACTCTAGGCTCTACCCAAAAACTGCTAGAACTGCTAAGCAAATTCAGTAAAGTCACAGGACACAAAATCCATGTACAGAAATCTGTTCATTTTTATACACCAATAATGAAGCATTGGAAAGAGAAATTAAGAAAACAATCCCATTTGCTACTGCACCAAAAACAGTAAGATACCTAGGAATCTAAGATAAAGCTAACCAAAGAGGTGAAAGCCCTGTACTTTGAAAACTATAGAACACTGATGAAAGAAATTGAAGATGACACAAAGAAATGGAAAGATTCCATGCTCATGGATTGGAAGAACAACTATTGTTAAAATGTCTATACTCCCCAAAGCAATATACACATTTAATGCAGTCCCTATTAAAATACCAGCAGTGTTTTTCACAGAATTAGCACAATCTGAAAATTTGTATGGCACCACAAAAGATCCTGAATAGACAAAGCAATCTTGAAGAAAACAAACCAAAACAGAAAACAAAGCTGGAGGCATCAGAGTCCCAGACCTCAAGTTATATTACAAAGCTATAGTAATCAAAACAGCATGGTACTGCACAAAAATAGACACACAGATCAATGGAACAGAACAGAAAACAGATATGAACCCACAACTATAATGTTCATTTAATCTTTGACAAAGCAGGAAAGAATATCCAATGGGAAAAGACAGTCTTTCTAACAAAAGATGTTGGGGCAAACCAGACAGCAACATGCAAAACAANCCAACAGTGTAGGAGGGTGCCCGTTTCTCCACATCCTCGCCAGCATCTAGAGTTCTCTGATTTGCTCATTTTAGCCACTGTGACTGGAAAACTGGACCACTTTCTTACACTGTATACAAAAACTCAAAATGGATTAAAGACCTAAGTGTGAGATCTGAAACCATAACAATCCTAGGGGGAAAAAAAAGAGGCAGTAACCTCTTTGACACTGGCTTTAAAAAACATTTTTTCTAGATATGTCTCCTGAGGCAAAGGAAACAAAGACCAGGATAAACTATTGGGACTGCATCAAAATAAAAGCATTCTGGACAGTGAAGAAAACAGAAAAAAAACTAAGACAGCCTATGGAATTGGAGAAGATATTGGTAAATGACCTATCTAATAAAACGTTAGTATCCAACATATATTTTGTAAAAAACCTTATCAAACTCAACAGTCAAAAACAAAGAATCCAATTTAAAGATGGGTAGAAGATATAAACCGGCATTTCTCCAAAGATGACATCCAGATGGCCAACAGACACATGAAGAGATGCTCAACACTCATCATCAGGGAAATACGAATCAAAACCACCATGAGATTCCACTTAGCACCTGTCAGAATGGCTAAAATTAACAACTCAGGAGCCAACAGATGTTGGTGAGGATGTGGAGAAAGGGAAACCCTCTTTTATTATTGGTGGGATTGGAAACTGGTGCCGCCACTCTGAAAAACAGTATAGAGGTGCCTCAAAAAGGTAAAAATAGAAATACCTCATGATCCAACAGTTATACTACTGGGTATTTACCCAAAGAATACAAGAAAATTAATTCAAAGGGATACATGTACCTCTGTGTTAATAGCAGGATTATTTACAATAGCAAGATATGGAAGCAGCCCAAGTGTCCATCGATTAATGAATGGATAAAGACACCCACACAGTGGAATATTACTCAGCTATAAAACAGAGAATGAAATCTTACCATTTGCAATGATATGGATGGAGCTAGAGAATACTATGCCAAGTGAAATAGGTCAATTGGAGAAAGACAAATACCATATGATTTCACTCATTCGTAGAATTTAAGGAACAAAACAAGCAAGCAAAGTAAAAAAGATAGAAATCAAGAAATAAAGTTAATTATAGAGAACAAACTGATGGTTATCAGAGGAGAGAGTTGTAGGGGATGGGTGAAAGGTGATGGTGATGAAAGGGTACTCTTATCCTGATGAAGACTGGATGATTTACGGAAGTGTTGAATCACTATATTGCACACTTGAAATCAATATAACGCTGCATTAACTGGTATTAAAATAACTTTTAATTGTTACTAATATTAATATTCCCATTATACATTTGGACAGATATTTACAATAGATAGCATCTAGTCAGTGAGTACTTAAGAAATTTTCCTGGTTAGTTACAAAACAGTTGCTTCACCTTCCCCACATAATGGGGATATTATCTCATTGAATCTGGACATTCTAGCTCCAGGGATATTGCTGATTGCCTTAAAAGTCTTCTATAATTTATTAAGAACATTATGTTCACTTTTGCCTTTCCCAGTCTTTGCAGACACCAGATTTCAGCTATACTGCACAAGGATGACCTCATTTGTTTCCCCTCATTGATATCACGGAGAATAGTGAATATGAAATTATCTGTTTGAATTAGCCACAGACAACACAGTTGCCTTGTCATACTAGTGTGGGATTTCTAATTGTTCATAAAGTATCAGTAGCTCCTGCCTAGCTTTTTTATTTTATTTTAGAGAGTGTGAATAGGGGAGAGGGGCAGAGGGATGGGGGGGTGGGGAGACAGATATCAAGAGAGAGAGACAGAGAGGGACCGAGAGACAGAGAGAGAGAGACAGAGAGACAGAGAGAGACCGAGACTGAGAGAATCTTAAGCAGGCTCCTTGCTCAGAGTGGCATCCAACACAGGGTTCAATCCCTTGACCCTGGGATCATTACCCTAGCCAAAATCAGGTAAGAGTCAGGTGCTTAACTGAATGAACCACCCAGGTGCCCCTTTCCGCCTACCTTTCTTATTTTTTTAAAAAATTTTATTTAAATCCAAGGTAAACATACAGTGTGTAGTATTAGTTTCAGAAGTTGAATTTAGGGATTTATTACTTACAACATCTAGTGCTCCCCCTAACAAGTGCCCTCCTTATGCCAATCACCCATTTAGCCCATCCCCCCAACAAACGCCCCTTTAGCAACCTTCAGTTTGCTCTGTGTATTGGAGTCTCTTATGGTTTGTCTCGTCCCTCTGTTTTTTTTTTTTTTTAATTATTTTTTTCTTCCTTTTCCCTATGTTTATCTGTTTTGTTAAATTCCACATACGAATGAAATCATGTCTTTGCCTTATTTTGCTTGGCACAATACATTCTAGTTATATCCACATCGTTACAAATGCCTGCTTACTTTTCTAATTGTGTGTTCTACTTTGTCCTCACACATCTAGTATAAGGCTTGCCCTAATTACTAAGTTTCTGGTTCATCTGTGCCCTTACATTCAATTCCCTTCTTCTAGAATGCTACTAAACCTCTTACCCTTAAAAATTCAACTAAAAATTCATTCTCATCTTAAAGGTTTTCTCAAGTCCTGCCCTCTGGTAAACTTAGAGCAGAGTTGAGGGTGGGGGTGGGTGTCTTTTTTTTTTTTTTTTTTCCAGTGGATCCCAGTAGAAGTAGGAAAAAGTCAGAATTACGTAGGGACTAGAGAGGGGCTTTTGTGTTTTGTTTTTGCTCTGGTCTTCATAGACTGGGGGCTTCTCTTCTCCAAAATGCTGTGATTATGAGCACAAGAATTTGTAATATAAAGAGACACCTGGGTGGCTCAGTAGGTTAGGCATCAAACTTCAGCTCAGGTCATGATCTCCCGGTTCTCCAGTTTGGTTTGCGAGTTCGAGCCCCACATCATGCTCTCTGCTGTCAGCGTGGAGCCTGCGTTAAGATCTTCTGTTGTCCTCTCTCTCTCTGCCTCTCCCCCACTTGCATGCTTTGTCTCTCTCTCAAAAAAAACATTAAAAAGAATATGTAATATATAAAATTTCCCAGGTACTTCTAATAAAATATCCACTACTTTATCCTCCTGTTGCCCCACAGAGAAATAATGATTCTTGATTCTATGCTTCTTATATACCTGGCTAGGATGGAGTCACCTTACCATACAGTATCTTATTTCTATATTTGTCACCTTACCAAACTTTTTGAAGACGTTTCACATTTTTTATTCCAAGAAAGTGTAGTTCTAAGCACCTGGTGGAAATTAATAAGTAGACCCTTATTCTGGTACACAAATGAATGTATTTAAAATGGACCATATCATGTATTTCATTATCACTTAAGTAGACCCACAAATAGAATAAAGAAATCCATATATATGTGTGTACATATGCGTGTGTGTGTGTGTGTGTGTGTATTCCAAATAGAGAAAGAGTCTGAGCGTTAAAATGAAAACACTTTGTTTCATAAAAAAGCCCCAGTGCCATCATTGACATTTATTGTATACAGAATTATAATAAGGTTAGTTTGCTAGTGCGGTAGCTCACAGTAAATTGAATAAAAATTTTGAATGGATTTAGTTGGAGTATTTTGCAAAAAGATGTGCTGTTAGCCTGTGAGACTGTCAATTTTTGCTATCAAGAGGCAAACCCCAAAATAGACATCTTAAAGTAGCCGAAAAGTTTTGTGTGTTCTTATTCAACCACAAACATTCCACAGATAGGTCACTCAGGAATAACCAAAACAAATCATATGCATGTATATGACGACTCTAAGTTATATTAAAAATGAAATGTTTTATAGTACTTTGAAAATAGAATTTTTATTAAAGTGAGAAACAATATGTATTTTAGCTCTCTGTCTTAGAACCTAGGAAGCACACAGAAAAGTGAGGCTATGGGCACATGACATAATGTGATAAATGTTGCCATAGAAGAATGACTTGTTACTGTGGGATCACAAGAGGAGCTCCTCACTTTGAGCTGATGAGTTATCAGATGCATTAGAGATGGCCCAGGAGAAGCTGAAAAGCCATGGAAAGACTCCTAGACCTTCATGAGGAGGTCGGAGTCAACATTAATAGTCATGGGGAGGTAGCAGAGATTGTTAGCAAGGTGAAGATGTGATTAGATTTATTTCTTTGTTTTGTTAAAATTAAATAAAAAATGGAGACCACATCTGAAAATTTCCCACAGTAAACTCTAATTAAATGCAATTTTGTTGATCTGGTTTTATTTTTGATAGTTTCTGGATTTTGACAGGTGTTTTTTTTTGAGAGAGAGAGAGTTGGGGAGAGAGGTACAGGAAAAGCAGAGGGAGAGAAAGAGACGGAGGGAATCTTAATGAGGCTCCATGCTCCGTGTGAAACCTGATGCCGTGCTCGATCCCACCACCCTGGGATCATGACCTGAGCTGAAATCAAGAGTCAGATGATCAATTGAGCCACCCAGGTACCCCGATAGTTCGTGTTATTCAGGAAACTCTGATGAGTGAATGAAGAGTGGCTTTGGAGTAGCTGGTTAAGTGGTCATGGCAAGAGTTCAGGAAAAGCTTGTTTTTAATTTTTTTTGTGTTTAAGGCATACAAAGGCCTAAAGAGAAATGACATATTAGAAAAGTTATTTCGGATTGATTGGAGTGGGAAAAATGAAGAGATGGCTGGAACTACTGAGGATGCCCTCCTAAAGGGTCTAAGAAAATCAAGATGAGGTGTATAGGTTTTGGCAGAGAGAAATGTGGGCACCTTTGCCTCTGATAAACATAAATAAAATGCCCAGGGGACAGCCAAATGAAAGTGTTTCATAAACAGAAATCTGAAGTGGCGATTTAGGAATTTGTTGGAGCAGGGCATTCAGATTTGATCACTCTTACTTATGGAAGTTGATGGGCACCACTGAAAAAGAACCCACAAAATTTAAACAAAAAAGATAATCACAGACAGAGCTGAGATGGCATCGCTTTAGATCAGCAGAGAAGATAGGGTGAGCCTATGCCACAAAAAGCAATGTTGCAGAGGGTCAAAAGATTAATAGAGTTTTGTACCCTGTGCCACAAAAAGAGCATCACAGCACCAGCGGTGTCACGTAGTGCAGGACAATCGTATGCGGAGTGGGTATTCCATCAGTGTAGAAGCCAGTTAATAGTTGGCCAGCCTACTAGCCAGGGGATTAGTAGGGCCAGGCTTCTAAATGGTGCAGATTAGGGAGCAAGTGGGAGTGTCAGAATACAAACCATATCAAGTCCTTTTTGCAGAAGTTCGGTCCCGAAGGGGCTCAAAGGGAAAATCAGATACGGTTAAATTACCTGCGGGAATTTTTTTTTTTTTTTGCTCAATAATAGAGTTTGAGTCGTTCTGAAGTTTGAGGTTTTTCAACAGTTTCGTATCCCATATGCAGTTCATTCAGCTATAGTAAGCGTCTCTCTGCTTGAATTCAATGCTGTACTTCTTAGAATTTGGTTTTAAAAATGAAACTTTAGCCTTTCACCTTTTAAAAATAGTAAGTGCAAAAGCTATTTATCTCTCTTCCCTGGAAAGATCTCACTTGTTCTAGTTTAATCTCGTTTTCCTCAGAAATTAGATTTTCCAAGTTAAATGATGATGGATGATAATTTTAATCTGGCATCAATAAGTTAGGCAGCATAGGATGTGGATAAAATTGCTGTATCTGATTACTGTATTTAGTAATTAAGATTAGTACTTTGGTCCTTTTTTAGATTTCGGAAGTGTTCTGTCATTTTTGCTTTTCTATCAATTCTGTTGAAGATTGTCTCTCATTCTGTATCCTACTAAATACATTGCGAGAAAAAATTCCAGAAGACTTGGAAAACATGAGCGATTTTCAGAATCTTTTTGTCTCCAGCAAGGCTCATTTATATTGGTTAGATGGTCATAGGACAGTCAGAAGCTGACAGATGAAAAGTTATGGTTCAGTGAATAATGAGAATTTTCTAGATTTTCATAAACAGAGAATTGCTGAAATAAGGCTAAGCCTCTCAAAATATCACTATAAAATAGATTTATTTCGGTATGAAAAAACTTGAAGTGGGACCAAATAATGCAAATATGGTAATAGAAATATTAGCAAGAAAAGGGTGTCCAGTATCTTTTCACATATGCAGCCTCCCCTTGGAAAAGCTCCAGATGCTTTTCTTTCTGAGAAGATGTATTCATTTATAGGAATGTGAGGGGGGAAACATCAGCCTCAAGGAAATCCCTGATGGAACTTAACATTTTATTCCTGTTGTTTATTACAATTTATTTTGTATAGGGGAAATAGTCTTTGCTATATCAAGTTCATGTTTGTGAAATGATAGGCTAATAAAATCATAAGCTTTTATGTTAAATATAAAAAATAAAAACATTATAATCATATAAGTCATTTGTGGAAATTCTGTCCTTTATACAGCAAGAGATTTTACTGCTAAATGTCAAATTAGAAACTTCCCTAGCATATCTTTGTATGTTCAAAAGGATGAATTCCTAGAGGCAATTATGTATACACACACACACACACACNAGCTAATAACTTACATTTCCTCTTGCAGCTTTCAAAGTCTTTTTATTTGATCCTCAGAACAATTCTATGATATCTATAGGACCTCGCTTTAAATAAAAGGTTTTAGGAGGGTTGCCACTTTTCCATGGTCATGAATAATACATGTGAGCTCTTGAGATTGCATTTAATTCTTCTGATTCTTAATGTATTTTTCTTTCCTAGTATGATGATGGTATAGGCGAATGCAGGATCTTTGTAACCACACATTCTGGGTTCAAATTGTTTCCACCATTAACTAGCTTAGTAGGTTACTAGAAGATCTTTTTCTGTGTTCTCTGATACAGAATGGAGAAAACAATGGTCCTCAGAAAGTTACTGCATTTGGGCTAAATGATGTAATACTTGCTCAGCATTTTAATTTGGTCATACCAATTAACCTGTAAATATTATTATTATTCCAAAATAATTTAAATTTACTTAGCAAAGTGTGTCTCCAAATTCATGATCTAGAAACGAAAGTATATCGACTTTTGAAATATCTTCTCCATTCCTCAGTCTTTCATTTCTTCTTAGCTACCTTGATTAGTAAGTGTACATTATCCTTTTATTTCTTTTTAAAATTTTTTAAATGTTTATTCATTTTTCAGAGACAGAGCATGAGCAAGGGAGGGGCAAAGAGAGAGGGAGACACAGACTCTGAAGCAGGCTCCAGGCTCTGCACTGACAGGCTGACAGCAGCGAGCTTGATGTGGGGCATGAACCCATGAACCGTGAGATCATGGCCTGAGCCGAAGTCAGACACTTACCTGACTGAGCCACCCAGGTGCCCCTGTAGGTTATCCTAAAAAGAGAGATAATACTCACACCTTTGTAATTCTCTAATTCTTAAAGTTGGGGAAAGAAAAGATTTGGAACTTTGAAAATACAGTTTTTCTATCTGTGGTTACTTTTGACCATGGCTTCTTTACCTGTTTACCATATGATTTTTAAAAACAAATTGTAGGGGCGCCTGGGTGGCTCAGTCAGTTAAGCATCCAACTTTGGCTCAGGTCATGATCTCACAGTTCATGGGTTCAAGCCCCAGGTCCGGCTCTGTGCTGACAGCTCGGAGCCTGGAGCCTGCTTTGGATTCTGTGTCTCCCTCTCCCTCTGCCTCTCCCCTGCTCCTGTTCTGCCTCTCTCTCTCAAAAATAAATAAACATTAAAAAAAAAAAGCAAATTGTAACTAATTGTAGTAGAGTAACTATTAGTGAATAGAAAGGTGTCTAATTAACCTAGAAGGAAGCCAGGAGAAATTCCAATAAATGCTTCTTGATTTTAATGCTATCTCTACCGCTAATATGCTAAACTATGCTGGCTGTACAGCTAACGCTATTCATATCTGGGATGCAAATTCAAATACATTTCTTGATCATTTTTGTCTTGTATTGCTATGGTTAATTTCTTTTTTGAATCTCTACTGTATAATAATTATAATAATGATAACATTAATGACAAACATTAATTGAGTAGCAGTCAAATATCAGGCACTATATTAGGAATTTTGAATACACTAATTTGGTCATTGTGGAAATTAAGTGAGGTAAGTGTCCTTCTGAGATAAGGAATTTGAGACTCTGCAGTCTCAAGTACCTCACCCAGAGACACACTGTTCAGCTGGTACTATTTCATCTCTAGTGTCAGAACTGTTGTTCTAACTACATTGTGATACTATATGAGGGAAGAATGGGAGGAGAAGGCAGATTTTCCACAAGTCTGACTTTAAGGGATAGGGATATGGATCTGGTCTTACCTACCCAACTCCCTACATAGTTTCTTTCTTTCTTTCTTTCTTTTTTTTTAATGTTTTTTACTTATTTCTGAGACCGAGAGACAGTGTGAGCAGGGGAGGGTCGGAGAGAGAGGGAGACAGAATCTGAAACAGGCTCCAGGCTCTGAGCTAGTTGTCAGCACAGAGCCCAATGCGGGGCTCGAACCCACGAACCGTGAGATCGTGACCTGAGCCGAAGCCGGACATTTAACCAACTGGGCCACCCAGGGGCCTCTCCCTACTTAGTTTCTAATTGGCTGGTCACTGTGTAAATTTTTTCAAACTGATTTAAGTAACGAACAGATATTAACTGAAAGTCATTGCAGAGGCCTACATCCCACCCTCTTATTTGTGGATTAGGCTTTCTGAATCACAATGACTGTGAATCCCCTCATGACTAACGATTTCATTAAATGGAATTATTTCTGAACTCATAGTTCTGGGTGAAATTTATTTAAAGAAATTAGTTTATGAAACATGGTCATTAAATTCCATAGTAATGATGAAAAATGGGATGACTCTTCTACCCCAGAATTTTAAAATAATCTCCCCTAGACTGAGAGGAAAAGTACTGGGGTGGAAGTTAGTGAGCAACCTGAAAATGCAATTGAAATGCAAACTGTATTAAGGAGGTGAAGTTCTGTACAATATCTTAATGGTGGATACGTGTTATACATTTGTCAAAACCCATAGAGTATACAACACAGTGAAGTATAATGTAAACTACTGACTTTGGTTAATCATAATGTATCAAGATTGGTTCATCACTTGTAAGAAATGTACTACATTATATTAGTTAGCTGGGCTGTTGGAGGAGAACACTATAGACTGGGTGTCCTAAATAACAGATTTATTTTTTCACAGTTCTAGAAACTGTAAGTCAGGAAGTGCCAGCAGAGTCAGGTTGTGATGAGAGCCCTCTTCCCAGTGTGCAGATGGTTGTCTTCTCACTGTGTCCTTTCATGACAGAGAAAGACTTCTAGTTATCTCTTCCTTTTCTTATAAGGCACTAATCCCATCATGAGGGCACCATCCCTTCTGATCTCATCCACCTAAACCGGATTATCTCCCAAAGGCCCTATCTTCAAATACCATGACATTGAGGGTTAGGGCGTCAACATCTGAAATTTGAGGGGGATGCAATTCAGTCTGTAGCCTACATTAATGCAAGATGTGTGTGGACATGTATGCGGCAAGGAGTTGTGTATGGGAATACTACTTTCTGCTCAGTTTTTCTGCAAGCTTAAAACTGCTCTAAAAAATGAAGTCTATTAATTAAAAAAATTTAAATACATATTCTAGGACACAAGAATTAAGTGAGCAAACACAAAGTACATAAAAGGAATGGTGGTTTATAATTCCTATAAATAAATTTCATAAAACAGTATTTTAAATACATTTTTTTTTCTATGTTTGGACCACTTGTTCCCATTTTGAAGCGATAGCAAACCCCCAGAGTGTTCACATGGAAGGGAATTAGAAAATATCATCCATTCTTACATGTGACTGCTAGTAATCTAGCAAAAATGGCCTTGGCAATTTGGAAATAATTATAAGCAGAGACTTCCACACCATCATTTAAGTGAGCCTCGTGAACTAGATTTTAGATGACTAGCAAAACAATTTAACTTTGCTTGAAAAATAATTTGCACAAAAATGAGTAAACCACTTCCATAAATGACTGGTTTGCACCTGCTAAAGAGGATCTAACAGAATCCTCTGGCAGATTCAGTGTTACTCTCCTCATTTATTTACTGTACTTCAGATTAAAGATTTCAGAAGTAACACAAGGAGGCTATAAATATTTAAAAGATGATGGCTTAGATCAGCAATTCTTAAGTTTCTCTCTGTTTAAAATTTATTTTTCCCTTATACTTAAAATGAAGTTTGGGATTGTTCATAAATATTCATTTCATGGATATCTTTCCACAACTCTCTTCCTACGGCGGAAGCCACCTGTTCTGAGCAGCCTTCATGTGCAAAGCGTATTGGAGGGAATTGGCAAATGCCAGAAGGCAGTGGTGCCAAGTGTGGCATGTCTTCTTCCTCCATACGGCACCTCCCCAGACACCTGGGCAGCTAACACTCAGAGAAATGCTGGCTGCAGGGCCACTATGTAATGGCGTACCTTCTAAAATGCTTTTGCAGACTTACTAGAGCATTTCTATGTCCTCTGGGATGAGGAATGGGTAAAAGATAAATATTACCTTCAGAAAAGAGCAGTCCATTTAAATAGCTCTAGCTCTGTTGTTTTGTTTGTGTTTGTTTTGGGTTAAAATGAGTTTAAGTCTGACCAAAGTGAAAAATAATTTAATGGTAAAATTCCAAATCAAATACTGCCACTTACCAAGTTGGTGAAGCTTTTTTATATTTTGATTTTCATTTTTTCCACCCATAATAACCATCGTATCTTCATTCTGTATGTCAAAATCTTTTAGGAGACTGCATGGTTTGTCTAAGACTTCAGTATAAGCTATATCAAATCCTTGCATTGTATTGTTTTCATATTGTCCTGTGAGGCATAGTATTCTATAGCAGATGAACACAGGGTGGAATCACCACATTAGCATCCCATGCCTACTAGCACTGTCCCTCTGTCAATTGTGTGACTGAGATTAAAATCTCATTTTTCAACAGACTTAATTACAGGATATTGGAAATATATTTGTAGGTGATGGATCTTTCATTGAGTCACTTTAAAGGACAAGCCTACATGTGAAAGTTCTTTATGAACAATAAAGCACTATGCAAAGATTAGTTAGTAAATATGCAGATAATTGCAGTATTTAGTAATCAATGTTATAAGCCATTATTTGTAACTCATTGATAATTTGAAGCAGCCTGCAGTTGAACCAGAACTTTGGAAATGTTAACCCTTCTGTTCATTTAAGGTAAACCTGCAAGAGTGGCACAATCAGAACTCCTTAGGAAAAACTAGTGCCCTCTCTTTTCATCCACTTCCCTCCTTAGTCCTGAAAGACTTCCTGAGACTGGATATGGTGCCGTGACCTCTATTTTATAAGCTGGAGGGTGGTAGATCAAAATACAGAAAACGTATTTTGTTCTGGTTAAAGTTGCTCAGGTTTTTTGATGCCATTATTACATCTCAAAAACTAGTTTTTCAAAGAGCTCTGTTTCCAAGATAGCATTAATAAATAAAACAGAAGGCATCATCTGAAGTTACATTTGTGTATTTCATTGTTTGTGAGAAAGTGCTGTATAATTACTTTGGAATATGAAGAGGAGAGAATGACAAATAGGTGAAGCCTATTCTAGACTTGTAATTTTCAGTACTACTTTAAATATAAACCTATTTCTTAATTAAAAATAAGAGCTACATTGTTACATGAACAGTCTTACTAAACCATGATCTTAGTTTAAGTATTTTAAAGTAACTTAGTTGGTTACATGGTACTTAAATACTTAGACTTTAATGAAATACATTGCTTTCAGATTTTATTTTTACAACACATTTTCATTAAAGTTTAGTTGCGACTTTAATATTATTACAAAAACTTAGGACTGTCGAGATTTCTTCAGAGTTTGCTGGAGACGTTTTCTCTGTTAAGTATGAATCTGGTTAGGAGGTACATGGCAGGTGAAGCACTTGAAATGCAGCCAGGGAATTGAGAAGATCTCATGAGCATGCTCATGAAGCACAGTGGGAATTTAAGTGCCTTCCTCAGTGGAAGGCTTTCAGTGCAAGAAAAAGAGCTTCTGGAAGTCGACAAGTCTTCAGAGAGGCTCAAAGCTTGATTTTATACTTTGATGAGACATACTATTACCTAGACAGAGAAGCCTAGATAATACTTTTTAAAGTTTACTTATTATTAGAGAGAGAGCGCATGAGTAGAGGAGGGGCAGAGAGAGAGAGAGAGAGAGAGAGAGAATCCCAAGCAGGCTCCCTGCTGTGAGTGCAGAGCCTGATGTGGGGCTTGATTTCATGAACCCGTGAGATTATGACCTGAGCAGAAATCAACGGTTGGATGCTTCACCAAATGAGCCACCCAGGTGCCCCTAGATAGTATTTTTAAGAAATTGTAATGTTTGTTTATTTTTGAGAGAGTGTGTGCACATGAGCAGGGGAGGGGCAGAGCAAGAGGGAGACAAAGGATCTTAAGAGGACTTTGCCCTCATAGCAGAGAGCCTGATGTGGGGCTCTAACCCAGGAACAGCAAAATTATGACCTGAGACGAAGTTGGATGCTCAACTGACTGAGCCACCCAGGTGCTCCAGTAGACAGTATTTTTAACTAAGGGAATGATATGGAGGATTGTTTACTCCAAGTTCTTGGGTCAATGCTTACATGATTCTTGGAGATATCGACTGGTATGGAATGATAGTACATCATTCCTGAGCTAACCTCTGCCCAGATTGTTCTGCTGTGGATTTCTGCTGTGGATCTCGTCAGTGTCAGAGAAACCAGATATACAGTTACCATGTAGAGCACATAAACCACATAGGCATCTATAGAAGTTGGTCAGCCAATTAAATTATCATACCAGAGGGAAATAGGCTGCCTAAAGCTGATAAATTTGTATCCAGCATCAACTACAATGATGAATAATGGTGCCATCTGCAGCATTAAGGCCCTTATCTGGTTTGAGAATGGTGATGGTAGGTAACAGCAGGGGTGGACATAATAGAGGCAAGATTCCAGCATCAAACTGGACTCATGCCGAAAGCCATTACTTGTGAGCTATCAGTGTCCTTAGTAGTAATGTATCTTCTGGATAATCTTTTGAGAAATGGCAGCAGAATTCTAAGAAGCAAGCTCATAGTGGTAGCAGAATATCTTACATGGAACTTTAGAAAACAAAGGCAACCATGAAAACTGATTCTGAATTAGCTTCATTACATATTTGTTTGTGCTTTTAGGGTCAGGTGTAGTTCATTTAGTAGAGAACAGTTCTGCAAATAGCATTTGAATAGACCTTATCGTGGATTTTAAATCACTGGTCATTTTCCCTCAGAAATTTTATCACCTGAAAAATACGTGGGGTGTGTGTGTGTGTGTGTTAACCCTATTTATTGACGTGTTGACCAGCAGTGATTGTGAAAGTTCTTAGGAATATCACCAAGGGATGGGGTAATTTGGATTGAACTGAATTATGCCTTTATCCATGAAGTTCTAACAAAGTTGATAGAGTTAGAAAACTCCTTCGGAGGATGTCATGGATCCTGGTAGACTGTGGTAGCATTCTTTTGTCAGTGACCAATGAGAATCAGTTTTTGTCTGAAACACAAAGTATGGTTAGGGGTTGTCTATGAATCACCATATTTTCCTTTTAATATCAGTTTTCATGGTATTTATGTGTGCTGCTGACTCTACAATATAGTTTGGTGACTTTCTGAGTTTATTCATATTTCTTCCTATTCTTGATAGTATGTATGTCTTATGTAAATGAGAAACTATTCCTTAAAATAATAACCTTTTTCCAATTCAGTATTTTAGCTGTTTGCTGTGTGTATCTTAAATTATTTGATGCTGTGTTCTGTATCATTTCATCTGTTCTTGGTAAAAATGTTGTGTGGTATTTCTCGGATATTTTATATATCTGTCTTGGATTTAATGAGCTGTTTTGCTTTTTGATGCAATACACTGGGTCTGTCTTCAAATTCCTTTTCTCCTACCTTTTATCATGGTTGGAATATTACTAATTCACATAATAAAAGTGGGTTTATACAGAAACCTAGATTTAGCTATGGACTGATTGAAAGCCATTTTGATAAATAGAATTCTGAATATGAAATAGCCAGATAGCTTCTATGCTGTATTCACAAATTTTTTAATTTATAGAACACTGATACAAAGACCATTTGGTAAATACATTTCCTGAATTTCTTAGATATTCAGAGTCAGCAGTAGCATGAATTTGTAAGAGGCAAAACTACTTTACTATCAGGTTTTTGTAAATTACTTTCTTACTGTAAGGAAAAACAGTTTGTAGTAAATGAAGAAACTGCATTTTATGGAATGTCCTCCATCCTCTAAAATCTGGGATTATAAAAGGTGCAGTTGATAAAACAAACATTCAGATCTTTTCTGTCAGAAATCCTGTTTTTCTGTGCTCTTGCCTAAAGATTCAATATTATCTAGCCTTCTAATGAAACCTGTTGAGGTGAATATTTTCTCACAAATTAATAGTTTCATTAGCTGTATGTACAGCGGGTGGAAAAATGAGTCTAATGGAAAAATATATAATTTATTAGACTTTAAGATACCATTGATTATAAGATGTAGCATTAAGATTAATAGTGTTTTTGAAGAAAACTATTAAATAAGTATTGATTGTGAAATAATAACTTTCAGAAATTTTATATCAATGAAAATAGACTCAACAAAAATAACACCATGTTATTTCTACTCAATATTATTGCACATATGTATTTTCTGCTAGTTCTGGTATTATGTAATCAAATAATTCAATTTCTATATATATCGGAATAGGGTAACCCTGAAAAATCTCAAGCCAACTTTAAACCAAACCCGTTTCATGTCTGCCATTGACAGTCAGCACAGCTTCCTAATCCTGCAGCTGTGGCTGCCTATAAGATGCTACTGATCTGGCACCGCTTGAGCTTTTGGAATCTGGAGACTTTAGCTTCAGGGACAACACTGATGAAAGCCAGGAAGAGCATGAGGAGGTAAAGTATAGATTCTGACTATGAGTTTGACATCTGCCGCATCTTTGTATAAAAAACCTCCAATAATAGACACTCTAGACAGTGCTAGATGTCACTAATCAGTTACAGTTGCTCTTAGTGAGAAACTTTATGAAGGTCTAATCAATCTGAGCAAAGAAGGGATGGTTACCATGGATGGTAAGGGCCAGGAAACTATCTGAAAACTTTATAGAATCCAACCTCCTATATAGAAAGGAGTTGATCACTCCTTCTACAATAACACCAGTGAGAATGATTCCAATATAGATCACACTGAGGACCATCTGCCCTTCAGTGAAAGTCTAAATAATACTAATGTCTGGTCTTACCATTTTAGAAGGAATAAATAGTTTATAAGAAGGTGAGATGGGTACTGATTGTAGATTATGAAAAACTCTTCAGGACATTGTCAGATATCTGGAGTGTCTCTTTATAGAAAACAACATGAGGCTGAACCTACTCATTGGTATTCTAGTTATTTAGTGCTATATTAGTTTCAGGTTTACAACATGAGTCAACAAGTCCATATATTACTCCATGCTCATCAGATGCGGAAATGCAATTCATGGAAAATGAAATGAAAACAGGAAATATATGACTTCAGTAATAGAAAAAAAGTTGAAAACCTTTCTTCTAACCTTATTAAAATAAGATCTAAAACCTCTCTTAAGTTAGTTTAATGTTGGAAGCTGGATGTCTCTTACCCAGCTTGATTTGCAGGGATAGAGACAGAAGGCACATGAATTACTAAAATCTTTTATAAATTTAGGAGCGTCTGTTAAAATTCTACCAATCCCACCATTCAGACTATTCCAGAGGAAAAATCATCAGTACATACAGATATATGTACCATGCTTACTGCTGTGCTGTTTCAAGCAATATGAATATCATTGGATAAGATAGTAATTAAATGAATTATCGTATATTTATATTGTGTGGTAGTATGCAGCTATTAACATGAATACTTTTTATACATAATTAATGACTTGGAAAGGTTCTTAAGTTATATTTTTAATCAAAAAAATCAAATTGCAGGGTAATTATAGTATCTTTTTTATTGGTTAAGAATAGAATTAAATAGGAAATACATACATAATAAATTTATATAAATATTTGGATATACCAATCTAGTACAGGAAACATATAAAATACATAAAATTGTCAGGATTAATTGACTAAAGGGTAACATTGGAAGGAGTAGAAAGATGGTTACTTTTTTCTTTGTATATTTCTAATACTTAAAATTACAAAAATAATACATTTAAGTATCTTTTTGTATCGTTTGAACCAACAATTCTACTTCTCAGAAGTCATTCTAAGAAAATAATTGCAAATCCAATGAAAATATAGAGCAAATATTTTTATCTATATTACAAATAACTATTAAATTGGAAACATCCTCAAAATCCAAAGAGGGCTGATTAAGTCCCATTGTGGTTCTAAGTGTGATATTCATGGCCATTAAAATTGTGCCATTTGAAAAGGCTTTTAATGATCTTGGAAATGGTTATGATATATTAAGTGAAAAAGGAGACTGATGCACACACAGGTAATAATCTCAGTACTTAAAACACACACATCCTTCCATATGTGCTGGTACACAATTATACAGATACATGCACACAAAAAGGGAAAACAAGGGGTGCCTGGGTGGCTCAGTCGGTTAAGCTTCTGACTTTGGCTCAGGGTTTGTGGGCTCGAGCCCCACGTTGGGCTCTGTGCTTACAACCAGCTCAGAGCCTAGAGCCTCTTTCAGATTCTTTATCTCCCTCTCTCTCTCTGCCCTTCCCCTGCTCTCTCTCTCTTTCTCTCTCTCTCAGAAATAAAAAACATTAAAGAAAAAAAAAGGGACAACAATCTGGAAGTAACTATTGCAATGAAACATTTTGTTGGGATTTGGAGTAATTATTTTCACTTTCTTTTTTAAACTTTTCTATAATTTCTAATATGTTTGTAAAAGCATCTAGTGATTTTTTTAAATTTCTCAAAAGAAAATATAACTAACATGAAAACAGCAGAATGAGTCAGAATATTTGTTAATTGTTTAAATGGGAGTTGAATATATTTCCAACCAAGGTAAAGCTCTTTCTGATATTTGAATAAAAGAGTTAGTTATTTAATATGCTTATGTTCTGTGGTTATTATGAAGAAAACAAAATTGAACACACAGAACCCAACTTTTTTTTTTCAGTTGTGCTGGATATACAGAAAATCCTAAATTCTGAAACTCTGTGAAGGAAGAACCACTTGCTACACACTTAAATCATTATAAAAATATAATTCTTGGATTTCTATATTAATGAAAAGAGATTGTGGCTTAGCAAATCTAAGACCCTAGAATAGGTTATTATCATTGAAATAAATCTTTAAGCAGCAAATATTTTCATTTTATAGCTGATAGTCTGAGTCTTTCAGACCTTATTTAACACAGTGTAATTGTAATCTAACCAAATATTTGGATAATCTGAGAATTTGATTTAAAAAAAAACCCTCATCCAAAAAGTATTAATAGTACATTAGTTTTCACAGTGATGTAGCAAATTTATCTTTCCAATGATTCTGGTTGAACTGTAAGTTTTTGGTGGGAGAGCATATTACTTCTACCCAGCTCTCAGAGCTAAGAAGGATTTAGCCAGAGATTTTAAATTTGCACATAATCCACCCCATGAACCAGTAACTTAGTATGTAAAATGCGCAGTGTTTTCTTGTTTGTGTTAAGCAGGGCAATTTAAATCTTTTTCAGAGATTGACACTTGATCTTAGCCAAAAGGCCAAGAAGCGATTCCTTTTTCAGAGATTCAAAGAGGAAATTTTAAAATAGTCATTAATTCTGAAAAAATAACACACTTTGTCAAGTATTCCATAGAAGGACGCTGGACACAAATTCATAACATGCTAATTATTATTAGATTAATGTATTAAAAGCAATAAAAGTGTAAGCACCAGTGGGAAAGAACAAAAATATTGATGATCTACTGACCACTATTACTCACAGGAAGCACAGTTTTTTTATATTTGGATCAGTGTCTTACATAGTATTTCCATTTTCAATGGATGTCTTTTTTCACTTAGGTTCACAAATACTTTTAATATTTTCATGATGTGATAAATGATGAAGACCAGTATTTATATCCATTAGATCATCTACATTAATGCTAGTTTCATTTTTGTGAAGCCAAGTATGGTGTTTAGCTATTAAAGAAAATAGATGTTAGTGGCAAAATTTCTAATGAGTATATGCAAAGCTATCTACACTCAATATTCATTCCTAGTATTCAACATTTCAGATTTGGAATGGACATTATTGTGAAAATCATGAAATGTAGTGATAATTACACTATATAATACAATCCTCTGAAACTGCCATTTTTAAAGATAAAAATATTGAGTATCATCAACTTTATATGTTTAACATAAGCCTTATTTCTCATAAATTCTCAAATTTGCCTTTACATACACCCTGGATAATAAAATTGGGCACACTTAGGACAACACTTTTTATTTTTCTAATGAGTGACTTACTTAATCATACATAAATATCACAGTCCTTTCTAGCTAAAGCCTTATATTTTCTGTTTCTGCTGGAGAAGAATAAGATTCTACACTGAATGAAACTTTGTTTTCAGTAATGAATGATTCTGCAGTTTATTTTTCCTACCTAAAATGTACCGATGTGCCAAGCAAGAGAGGCATTAGTACTGGCCTCAGTTCTGCACCAGAATGCCTGGGAAAGCCTGGGCAGGTGGTAAAAGTCTTTGTACTCCTTGCCTCCCCAACTCTTCTAATAGCATGCCGGTTAGTTGAGAGACCTAAAGCAGATAATTGGTCAACTTTATTGTTCTATTTGAAGATTTCATCTACAGAAACTTGTGAACAGCAGTTGAAACATAGATTCAAAAATTTATTGAATAGTAAAGTAACATTTGCACAATTATCTAACAATGACCCTTTCCCTAATTTTTTTTTCAGAATACAACCTTTGTAGAAAAAAGGGGTCAGTTTTTAACCTAGAAAATTTTTTCTTTGAAAAATTTAGTTTACAGATGTTCACATATCTTTCTTCCTCCCTTTTTCCTGCCTTCATGTCTCTCTGTTAGTCTCTTTTCTCTATCTCTCTCCTTTTCATTTTAATGTCCAAGCCTGTTGAAGAAAACCAAATAATTTTGCCTACTTGTGTTTTTAAAATGATGAAAAATTTACATTGCATGCAAAGTGTAGTAGCTATGATATCCAAACCTACTTGCTTAACACCCATGAGTGGCTCTTCAACATTATCCTGTCCTCAGTAAAGAAACCACAATGACTGATAGAAGCCTACAAGAGAGAACCTGTATAAAGCAAATATTTATTCTCCTTATTTAACTTCTAATTACTTAATAAATTGAAGGCAATTGTATTCATAATTTGCTATCATTTTCACTCTTAATATATTTGGTGAAGAATAAAAGAGAAACAGGACTTCAGTTTTCCAAGTAGTTTGGTAGATCGATCATTCATTCATTCATTCATTCTACTGATAAACCTCAATCCCTAAATGCTTGATTTGTCCTCTTGGTGAAAAGATCATTAAAGATCTGTGTTAGCCAATTTGTGGTGACTAAGAAAGTGGTCATACTGATAAGGATGAACACAGTCGACAAAGCTATCTTCACTTGTGCATCAATTGGTTTAAATTTGGTTTCCAGAATCAGTTCACAGAAGATATTCCAGAGAATCAGAAATATAAACCAAGTATCATACTAGTGAGATATCACAAGGGAGATTATTACTCTGTTTTACAGAATATCAAATTATAATAATCTCTTTTGAAATATTAATAATTACTGAGACCTACAAAATGGGAGGTATATAAATTATCTGGTTTAGTGAATCAGTGTTGATACTTTGAAGTCCAAATAATTTAAACATTTAGAATAATTTTTCAGGTAGATTGACTTTTATTCATTTTATGCTGTGAAACTCAAAAGTGAATTGTATTTCCTCAGAATGTCATGTAATATTTTCTATTTTAACAGAGAAAGATTTTCTTGCATAAGAATGACTTTAATATTTAACATCTGCCTCTGTCCTATTTAAACTGTCCTTTCAAAATTCATTTTAAAAAGGTTTCTCAGTCCAGTGAATGTAACAATAAATACAAGTTACAACTGTATTTAGACAACTTAAATTCTTTGTTCCATAACAGTGTAATTTTAAGCATCTTTTTAAAATTTTCTTTAATGTTTTATTTATTTCTGAGAGAGAGACAGCACAAGCAGTGGAGGGTCAGAGAGAGAGGGCGACACAGAATCCAAAGAGAAGCTCTAGGCTCTGAGCTAGCTGTCAGCACAGAGCCCAATGTGAGGCTCAAACCCACGAATTGCAAGATCATGACCTGAGCCAAAATCGGACACTTAACTGACTGAGCCACCCAGGCGCCCTTAAGCATCTTTAACACACAAATCACATGCATTAAAAGGACAGTTGCCTTCTTTGAGCTTGCCATTAGCCTATTTGGAAATATTTTCCCCAAGTGGAGTTGGAAATATATATATCATGTAGAAGCACCGGAGAGATTTATTTTATTCAGAAGTCTCAGGCTATAGAAGTCATGACCCAAGTATTGAGCTGTTTACTTTTCATGCAGAGAATAAACACAAATACCAGTAGATGTAAACACTGCTTACTTTCAGGTCAGCTATGGGTGGAGTGACTAAAAATGATGAATGAGTTCAGAGTTTTAACATGTTTATCTGTAAACTCTTTCCTAGGAGTCTTTATGTCTTTGCACATGCAGCTAACCTTTTTTCCAGCCTCAATTAATGGGATTGATATTTTTCATCAATTTTACCACTGCCCTGGACTAAATCCCTTTATTGGCTTATTCATTTGCAATCTGTTGTCTTGTTTCTAGTGGATTCTGCTATATCTCCAAGCCTGCAATTCAGTTGCTAGAGATAAATTATGCATATAGGTACATGCTGACCAAATCAGTTTTTTTTAAGCCATGATTTTGACCTTAGACTCATGTGCTGCTCCACTTTGGTAAACCTCAAGGAAGTGTGTGTGTGTGTGTGTGTGTGTGTGTGTGTGAGAAAGTAGACCTAAATTCTGTGCTTCATTCATCGTTTTACATGAGTCTTATACTAACAACGTATATTAATAAGAACTTATGATTTTTTTCCTCCCATTGAAAGATCTATCCCCTCCTATTGGGCCTAATTCTGGCCCTTTGATTCACATTGATGCCTCCTGAAAGGATGTTAACTATTTGGCAAGGTTCCTGGAACAGTGGTTTACAAATTATGTTTTCACTATTATGTTTCATATTTAAAATAACTTAACAGGTCATAAATACCTTTTGAAATTGAAATGGAAGATAATAGAATATCAGAAAAATTTTAAAATTTTTATATTTTTGATGTACACGTAAGAACTGGGTACTTTTAGGGGTGTGGTGTGCTCACTTGTGGTAAATATATTATTACTTGCTTTGCTTTGTGTTTGTAAAGGTGTCTTTTAGTTATTTTGGGAGAGAAGAGCATGAGCCAGGGAGGGACAGAGATAGAGGGAGAATGAGAATCCCAAGCAGCCTCCATTCTGTCAGCAGAGAGCCTGATGTGGGACTTGTTCTCAAGGCCATGAGATAATGACCAGAGCCGAAATCAAGCGTGATGCTTAATTGACTGAGCCACCCAGGTACCCTGTGTTTGCAAAGTTTTAAAGCCTAAAGTAGGTTTTCTCAGGCTAGAGTAATCAAATGGATCCATTTAACACATTGATGATGATGATGATGTCAATAATAATAAAACTGTGGGTAACGTTGTTTAGTTTGACTTTTCTAATACAACATTTATAAACACATGAAGTCCATGTGTGTAAAGGTTAGGGATAAAGTTATTATTCACTTTCTCCTATATAACTAAAAAGCAAAATAATTACAAGTAAGAATTTAAAGTTAAAATAATAAAATCTAAATTAATAATATTTTGGCATGCACAGTTGCTTTATTGAATTTAATCTGACTGAGCCAGGTTTAGTAATATAAAGATATATTGGCATTTAAAATTTTTTGTTAGTGATTTTATCTTTTTAATTTTGACATTGTTGTATCATCTTTGAATCACTGTCCTGGTGATTGAAGTTATTCACATTTACCGTGACTCTTACTGGTAATGAACTCCTGTAAGATGGTATGTTCTAGAAAGAGTGGCTGCAGTTTGTACACTTATAATTTGCTCAGGGTACTTCAGTTGTGTAGGTCATTTCATTTATTTTATTTTATTCTTTTAATGGTACTTTATTTTTTATTTTAGAGAGAGAGAGCATGAGCATGAGAAGGGAACAGAAGGAGGAGGTGAAAGAGAGAGGGAGAGAGAATGAATATCTTAGGTGGTTAGTTCCTGTGACTCTGGAATCATGATCTGAGTCAGAATAAGAGTTGGGGGCTTAACTGATTGAGCCACCCTGGCGCCCCTGTTCAGGTTTGTTTTATTTTTTTAATTTAGCATGCCTATTCCCTCTCTATACATATATCTCCATTCTCTGAAAACTTTTTCTATTTGAACTGAAAGTATTTGTTTTATATCATTCCTTGACCTCACTGTGAATATATTCATGGAGCTCAAGAAGTTCATACTATAGAACTCAGTATAAAAACTTGCCCTAGAGAATTCCTCCAACTTTTTTGACTTCAGTGTGTGTGTGTGTGTGTGTGTGTGTGTGTGTGTGTGATGTGTCTTAATTATCTGTAGAAAAGTAATCTGTGATAATAAACATATTGAGAGAAAATGGTAACAATGTATGAATTTATAAGTTCAAAATCATCACTATCAGTTATCCTGAAAATATATTAATTACTACAAAAATATTTAAAAGAATAGACACCACTACCAACACAAGATAACAGTTATGACCTCATAATAAAATGTTCTTTCTATAAGTTACTAGAATTCCAATAATTTGTATTTGCATATGTACATGTTAAACTTTGTAAAATGTTTAAGTATTAGATGACAGAACACTAAGTTATAATACTAAGTATATTCCTCAGTTTTAATTTGTGAATCTCAAATTATAATAACCTCTATTAATTCTTTTAGCAAGTAACTAGTATAGTCCTCAAGTGAACATGAAAATGAAAATCAATGGAAAGTGTATGAAATTAAAGTACGTATTTTAAAAATTCAGTTTCCAGTCACAGGAGTCCATGTGGGTAGTAAATTATACACTAGAAAATACTGCACTGAAAGTTTAAATATAATATTAGAAATTTTTGTAAGTTTACCAACCTTTAGAGAGGTAAAGATGATTATTCTATATTAAAACATGAAATTGAACTCCATATGTAACCAATGAGTTTTGTAGTTACTACAACTAATAATAGATTAACATAATTTAGGTAACCCATTTGATGAAAGCAGGAAAATCGTTATTTCTAAAGTCAGTACAACTTTTAAGATTACAATTAGGAATATAGTTTCTAAGACCATAAAAGAAAAAAAAATCCTGTGTTTCTAAGACAACTTTCTGAAATTTCTATTGAGATAAACTATATTCACAGTTAATACATTTGAATTAAGTGTCTACTCAGCTTGAAAAACCGTGTGTGTGTGTGTGTGTGTGTGTGTGTGTGTATTATGGCTCTTATAGATCCTTTAGGCGTATATTCGTTTTGGTATAAAAAAAGTTTTCAAAGGAAATGAGTCACGTCCTCTAATATTTATCCATATTGGAAATAACCATAGCTTACTAAAAAATATTTTAAATAGGTCACTCCATATATTGTTTTATAGAGGATGATTTTAAAATTTTAATGTTTTTGAGCTAGGTATTGTGTAGGAGATAATATTGAGTAGAACACCTCATTTTCTTATTTGTCAGAGATTTTAATATTGCTTCCTTGATGTGACTTTACTTTGAAAAGAGCATATTTACTTTACAAGTAGGATTTTTCCCTGAGGTTTATCATTTCAAAATAAGTCTATTCCAAGAGAAAAACATTTCTTAACTATGTAATATATTTTCAGACTATGCCAGGATATAGGGAAAAATAATAGAAAAGTGTCATTTCTTGGCATTTTGAAATGACCTCACAATTTCAAAATTATCATTAAGGAAAGAACTTAACTTGATGGATAAGGATGTGCCAGTTGGGAAAAACTAATAGCAATTCTGTGTCCTTTGGTATTTATGCATACTAGACAAAAACAAAACTGTTTTTCCATTTTGCATAGCTTCCAGGACCATAAACAAACAAAATGAAATGATTTCAAAATTCCATGACAGTTCACCCTCTAAGTTAGAGATTCTTAGGTCGTATAATAGATTAATATGGTCTGGGTCAAATGCACTTTAGAGTGCAGGATAAATGGGAACATTCAGTATGGGTTTCAGAGCTTAGCAAAAAGGATTCTTTTTCAGGATGTCTTGTTTGTAGCCAAATTATGTCAGTGACACTTTTCCTTATGTTGGTCAAGCACATTACTTAATCTTTATCAGAACTTTCTAAGGTGGGTAATATACTCTGTTTTTGACAGATTAGGAAACTGAAGGAGTTCACTAAGGTTAAACTACTTACCCCAGGTCATATAACTAGTAAGTAGCAGATCCAGGGTTTGATTTTCAACCGATTCCAAACACTTAGAATAATAGCACTTTTACTTGTGAAGTGATTAGAAGTTTTGAAACCTAGTGGGTGATTAAATGTAATTCTAAACCATGTTTTGATCTGACTTCTTGATGTTTAAGTGATTATATTTAATATGAGTGACTTGGGGAACTAATTTATATAAGCAAGTATGAATTTCTGGTGACAGAAAAAAAAAAAACAGAATTGGAGAAGACTAGAAAATCCTGAACATTTATTTAATCCTTTCCACAAGGATTTATACAGATACGCTAGACCAAGAGAAAAGGCAGTTACATTAGGTATCTATTGCTTTGTAACAAAGTCCCCCAAAACTTAGTTGCTTTAAACAGCAAACATTTGTTTTCTCAGTTTCTCTGTCTCAGGAATCTGGGTACGGCTCAAGTGGGTGCTCTGCCTCAAAGTCTCTCACAAGGTGAGGGAAATATCACAATCAAGGCTGTGGGTGTGATCATATCTGAAGGATCAAATGGAGGAAGATCTGCTTCTGAGTTGGCCTGTGGTTGTTGACAGGACAACCTCATAGATCGTTGAACTGATGGTGCATTTCCTCACTGGCTATTAGCCTGAGGCTGCATTTAGTTCCTTGCTAAATAGGCCTATTTCTCATGACTTGATAGAATAAGAACTAGTAAAAAAAAAAAAAAAAAGGTCGGGGAAGCAAGACTACAACCACAGTCTCTTGGTGACCTCATATTGAAGGTATAGCTTTATCGCTTTAGCATATTATCTTCATTAGAATGGAGTCACTAGATGGGGCCCATACTCTCTTTGACAGGATTACATAAGGGCAGAATACCAGGCAGGGATCTTTGGGGACAGTGTAGAAACTCCCTACCAAAGGGGGCGCCTGGGTGTCTCAGTTGGTTAAGCGTCTGACTTTGGCTCATGTCACAATCTCAAGTCAGGGTTCGTGGGTTCGAGCTCTGCATCGGGCTCTGTGATGACAGCTAGCTCAGAGCCTGTTTCAGATTCTGTATCTCCCTCTCTCTCTGACCCTCCCAGCTCACGCTGTCTCTGTCTGTCTCTCTCTCAGAAATATATAAAACATTAAAAAAAAAACTCCCTACCAAAGCAATCAGTATTTGTTAGTTGCTGGTTAACATTTGGCATCTGAATTCAGAGTCTTACAAATTAGCATACCTTTTATTTCATGAGTTTAATCTATAGGAGGGTCCCCAAAATAAATGATTCTTATCCAGGAATAATTGTTAATTGCAAAAATTGAATTTTCAATAAAAGTAGATTGAATAATGATGCATGGATTGAATATATTAGTATGTGTTTAATATGTAAATAGTTTAAACATGGAAATTTATATTTAATTAACATTTAATATATACATTATTATTTATTAAACTTCATTTCTGTCTTTGTTTTCATGTTGAGAGGGCTTCTCTACCATATTATGACCCTAGTATCTTAGGTTGGATCATAGAAATGTAATTGTCACAAGACATTTTAAAATCCTTATTTGAAATAGGACATTACTTTATTCTTTATTTTTCCCTATTGCTTATCATAGTCTGACATTACATTAGTCATGAATTTACTTATGTGTTTAATATTTCCCTCACTAGAATGTAAGTTTTAGGATAGTAGGAATTTTGTTTGCTTTCTTCATTCTTGTATATCAATTGTCTAGATAAGTCAGTCCATGGATTTACACTTAAATATTTACTCAAGAAACACATAAAATGCATTCACAGATTGGAACATAGGATAAAATACCCAATCAGCCTTTAAGTACATGGCATGTTTGATAAAGAAAGTTTTCCCATAGGAAATATTACTTGAATTGGAGTTAAAAGAAGGGAAGGTCCTGAATCCATATTATACCAGTCTGTACATATACTTGATCTTACCTAGTAGTTCATGATCTGGGTGACATTAAGTCAATCAGTGGGTTGCAGATGGCTGTGGAAAATCAAGATGGGGAAGCAAGCAAATTGGATATTAAGGCAAGAAAGTTTTTGGCACGGGGGAATTCTGGTACCATAACTAGTGAAGGAAGGAAAGGGCTGATAATGGAGAAGAAAATTGTAGAGTCAGTGGATTGGGAAGTGGAGATAATCAGTTGTGGAAGGCATACGGAAAAAGGAAGCAGTCTGCATGGCGATGGGATGCTTTCATATATGGGGTGTAGAGACCTAGGGCTGAAAAGTAAGACAGGTAGAGAATAAGGCTACAGGAGTAAGAATTTGGACTTAATAGAGTCTCTGAAGGTTTTCAAGATGGCAAATGACATGATTGACAAAAGGTAAGATGGATAAGGGAGCAGATTAGAAGCAGGAGAAGCAGGGTTATTGGAACAGTTCCATAAAGGAAAAATCAAAAGTCTGGACTAGCATAATGAAATTATGATTGGAAGAAGGCATAGATGTAAGAAATAGATGATGATCTATAGACTGGATAAATACTGAGTTGTGAGGGCAATTAGAGAGCAGGACATTAAAGATGACTCCTTGATTTCAACTGAGAGAATGGTGATACTTTAACAGAATTGGGGAAACTCAGTGGAAAATGAATAGGCAGAAAGAGTTTGATTTTGCCTGATTTAAAATGTTACAGGTAAATCAAAGTGGGAAAATACCATACACAACTGAGGAGTAAGGCCATACTTAGAGTTTCAGATTCAAGAGCCATCTCAACAGAGATTAGAGTCCAGAAAAGTTCAGAATGAATGAAGACAATTGGTAGAGAGCAGAGAAGGCCAAAAGAACACATCTTTGACAGGAGAGATTACTGTTGAAGGTTGAAAGAGGAAGAGGAGCCAGGACTAGAGACAACCAAGGAATGTTTGGAACGAAGAGGTGGTACTATTACCTAAAAGCCAAATGAGGAGAGATTTCAAGAAGGAGGGCATGATTGGTGATTACAAAGTCAGTAGTAGTTAGGAGAGAAAGATTTCAATGTGATATTCAGTATATATTCAATAGAATAGGTTCACATTGAATCCTGATTACAAGGGATAAATTTGAGGAATAAATGAATTCTGAGTAAGTGGAGCCTTCAAGATGTGCTCTATTTCCATAGTTTTGGCAGCAAAGGAAGGGGACAGATGGTATGGAAACTTGAAATAGTAGCACGACAAAGAGGAAATGAAGGAATGTTTGTCACCAAAAGAGGAAGGAATTATGAAGTACAGAGGAAAGATTAAAGATGGAAATGAAATTAAAAGGAACTAGGAAGCTTAGAATAGACAGAGGTCAAGAATACTTATTAAAAGAGAAATTGTTATAAGAAAGAATCATGGTGATTAGATACACAAAAATAGAAGTGAGAATGCCAGAAATAATTGATAAGGAAACCCCAGTTGCTTGATCCTAATTACAATAATCAGTAAAAATAAAGGTATCTATTATTTGTTTAGGCGTTACTGTTTGCCAGGAACCATACTTAATAGTTTATATGCAGTAACTCATTTGATCTTTCCAAAAGCTCTGTGAAGTATATACTTTAAATACTCTCATTTTAAATGTAGAAAAACAAATCTTTAGTGAATGTAACTTGTTCAGTGCTCTCAGTGAGGGATAGGTCTGTGAATGAAACTCAAGACTCAGTGGCTCCAAAGCCTATACCTTTGATCACCATGCAAGGTGGGTGGATTAGGTGAACTTGAGCGTACAGGGGATTTCTTAGCAGCTGTGGTGGTTCACTCAGCATGGCTCATAATTTATTACTTAGTCTGGTTTTGTGATTTCTTCCAGCAGAATTTGGCAGCCTGAGGAAAGAGAAGATCATAGAGAATTTCAGGAATGGTAGGACAGATACTGCAAAAGGACAAAGGAGAAGAAAAGTCTAAAGTGAGAGTAGACACTTAACTTGAAATGACTGACATTAGAGTATAATCTGGGGAAGAAAAGGAGAGAGGCCAAAAGAGAGTAGATCGTTGGAAGCACAAGGAATAATCAAGGCTCTGGACTTCACAAGAAAGACCAGGACAGAGTGAATAGATAATGAGAGAATGAACAAGTGTATTAAGAGAGAAGCTTCATTCCTTCCAAAATATTTAGCGCCAAATAGATGCCACAGTGATAAAGCCTGTATATACAAAGGCTAATTAGACATAGTTCTACCTGAGAGTAAAAAGGTTTCATATGGCTGAAATAGAGTGAAAACGGGGGTCGCTGTAGTCATGGAGCTAAGGATGGTGAGACCAAGGATAGGCAAGGATTGTCATCAATGCATGATGTTAATTACTGAGTTGGTGAGAATTGACGATATTGGCTTTAGAAAGATTAGACACAATATGATTTCTTAAGTTTGTTCTTTTATACTTTATGATTAGTGATGCTTCAGAAGCGCTTGCTCCTGTTGAAATCTATGAATTCTCTCATGTCCTAGCAAAGGAAAACAATTCTGGAAACTATTTTGTGAGCTTATAGCTTTCTGTATTTGGATATATGCCCTTCTCAAGGGATTTTGAAATCTGAGAAACTCTTTGAAACAAAAATAAAATATTTTTTAAAATACAAGTGTTTTTTACAATAATCACTATTTGTTACAATACATTATTTCTAGTTATTTTGAAACTATTCTCTAATTACAACAAAGGAATAGGATTGTGTTTTACTGAGAGGCTGCTGAAAATATCTATACTTCATTCAACTTTTCTGGTTATAAATTTGTGTTGTTCAAAGGGCTCTGCATACAAAAAACAAAATATCTCCTCAATTACCATAAAATTGAGCTTTTACAAACATTACTATTATTTAATGTAATATAAAATATATATATATACAAGTGTGTATATATATAACAAACAACTTTTATATACTAGAGAAATGGGCAGTTGTGGAATATTCTGTTGATTCAGTTATCATTATAGTTTGCCAAGTTATAATTCTTTATATTAGATAGTTCAGCATCATCTACTTCCTTGAAGAAACTATTTAGTATCATCAAAAAATAAATGGAAGAAGTTGAAAAAGTAATATTCTTGAGTGATTGAAGATGGGAGAGGATATAGTCAGGGTAGTTGGAACAGAGCTTCAAAACTAATCATGTCAAGTAGGAGGGAAAAAAATCTTGAATTTATTTTAGGAACCAGTCAGAAGTTATTTGTAACATTTAGCAGGATAGGGGAAGAAGGGATGTCCCATTCTTCATTTCTGAAGATGCAGCTGCTGGCTGCAAGTCCTAGACTGAAACATGGTCTGTAGTTCTACAATAAGAGCGGATGGAAATGAATTTTGCAGCTTCTAATTTTTAACTTGGTATATATTATTTATCCTTTGATACATGGATGAAGGCTAAACCTGTTTTAACACTAAAATAAATGGTTGATAATATATGGAAACTGTGTGTGAGCAGAATTGCCAAAAGCTGGTGACCAGCATTACAATTCAGTAATGACAAATGACTCTTTTTCAAAGAGTTTTTCTTCTCGGGAGGTGAAAATTGATGGCAAACAAATCAAGGCAAGTAACTTTCTATCATTGAAAATAACTTACAATTATGGAAATCAGCCATCCAGAAAAAATGAAACTGCTGACATCAATTCTCCTCCCGACTATTTTTCTCTACCTCCTCAGTGACCACCACCAGCTAATATATCAGATAATTTACTATCAGCATGCAGTGAACACAGACAAAACTTGTTGTCTTTGGACACAAAGGAATGCAAAAAAAAAAAAAAATAGAAGTTCTGAAGAAGTATTTTCTAAAAATTCTTGTATTATGCTAAGATAATAGAAATCTTTCCAAAGATTTCCAAAACAAGCTTTGGGTAGTGAGGGTATGGCCACGGAGATTTGATGGGTGTGCATATGTCACAAATACTTGGTATATTCCAGTGTTTTTGTTTTTCACTAGTAAGTCTTCAATTAGCTATTCTTGGTCCTAGATCCATTCTCCCACTCTTCAGGTCATCTCCCCTTCCATACTGCAACCCATCCATGCAACTATGGAGGAAAACCCCTCCCCCAGTTTTTAAACCGTGAAAGTAATCTCAAGACAACTTAATATTCATTGGATTGCAATTGACTCCAACTGAACTTCCTGGAACATCAAAATCTCATTAAAAACAGTCACTGAATAAGAATATCACTTAGGAAACACTCAATGATGGACTCAGGCCAAATGTAATTTAGTACTAGTATCCAGACTGGGCATAGGAAGCTGCTAACTCGTACAGGTGTTCTATTGCCAAATGGGTTATTTTACTTTTGATCTGTTTACTTCTTAGGGGAAACCTACAATTTGTTTTGTAAGGGTTCCCCTGCTGATTTAAGAAAGTTGTAAAATAAATTTCTCAGTGGGGAGTGATCATCAAGCTAACAGTTAGTTACCAGGGAGTAAATAAAGCCTCTGAAACTGGGATTGACTGCATCACAAGGAGGCAGCACTATAAAAATTGTGATCATTGGCTTTCAGAATTGGGATTGGCCATCAATGCTTGAAATCACAGCTGCAGTCAGTGTTTTGAAGACCAGAGTTACTGGCAGCAGCTGGGTTCTCTGAGAACACTCAACAACTGGCTAAAAATTGCCTTTAAGGTTTAATGAATAATTCAGAAACAGAAATAATCTGCCTCTGACTTAGAGCAAAGGACCACAATTCTCACCAGCAGGGATCTATTCTTATCATATTAATTTTGTAGGAGCTTCCCCACCCCCTTTACTATTTGGTTAAATCACTAGTAATCAGTAAGGATTGGAGAAAACTCCTATATCTCTTCCATTTTCTAAAATGAGTGGGAATAGGGCTGTAATGGGGCTTCTTGAGGAGCCAGAGGAGGAATAGCCACACCCTCTTAGACCTCCTGGTAGAACTAGAGGTGTTTCCTTGACAGGCAAATCAATTTCACAGAAACCAAGGTCTAGACTCTCTTGGAGAAATGACTTACAGCAACAGTTAAAAAAGAAATGTTTTATTTCTGAGAGGGGGGGAGGAAAGTGAGCAGGGAAGGGTCAGAGAGAGAGGGAGATACAAAATCCGAAGCAGGCTCCAGGCTCTGAGCTGTCAGCACAGAGCCCGACGCAGGGCTCCAACCACGTATCCCGAGATCATGACCTGAGCCCAAGTCGGACGTTCAACCAACGGAGCCACCCAGGCGCNAGGCTCCAGGCTCTGAGCGGTCAGCACAGAGCCCGACGCAGGGCTCGAACCCACGTATCCCGAGATCATGACCTGAGCCGAAGTCGGACGTTCAACCAACGGAGCCACCCAGGCGCCCACAGCAACAGTTCTTCATTCTTTGGTGTTAAATATACTCATAAAACCCATCTGATTTCTTACATGATTGCTAAATTATTGAACTAAAAGATACATACATTTATAAATGACACGGAAGTAAGTTTAATCCGAGGCCTAGCAATAATGAAATAATTTAAATACCTGAATACAAATGGTAGGTTTCAGTATTTCCAACTGCGCATTACCTAGTCAGTGTGCTTGTATTTTATCTCATGTGTTTTATATTATCAAGTAGATCATCTTAGAGGTAATTTATTTTAATACCCTAATTATACTTAAAAGGAAACTGGGGCCCAGTGAAGTTACATAGCTTTCTGTGATGAGATAATAAATGGAAAGCTGGGTCCAGAACATAGGATCCTTTGATTCTAGCCTAATCTTTCTATAATTATGTAACTTCTGCCTTATTTTGAAACAAAATGGTAAAACCATGGGAGAAAGTCACACTTTCCAGGTCCCACAAAACTAGAGCAAGAATGAAGCTAAGCTTTTGACAGAAGAAATGGAAATGTACTTCAATCATTTGGAAATCTGACAGCTAGACTCACTCACTTGACTTCCAGTGATCTTTGCAGCCACCAGTGACCAGATTTGAATAGACATAGATAGGAATTGTATATACACATGAATTTAGAATATGCATGCATACGTAAACATGAACATGTTTTTAAAGTAAACTAATAGAGATTTGGGGGCACTCAGTCATTATTTTTCTTATTCACATTTAATTTTTTTCATGTTTTAAGCTCTTCATTTTATAAATAAAAATGTTCAGTTTCCTAACCATTCTCTATTAAAAAAAAAGGATTAAAATTGAGCTAAAAGGCAAATGTGACTATTTGACATATGAGCTTGAACTAGGCTCCCATTAGAATAGCAATCAAAGTTTTTTTGTACTTTTCAAAAATTTTGCCCTGGAATTCAGATAAAATCATAAGCTAATTGAGACATTTGGACAACCACTTAAGCATGGTAAAAGGGGAAATGTCAAAGGAATTTTAAGTTTTTCATTTCTGCAAAGAATATAGTTAGAATATTCCTGCTTATATACACATATACGAGTCACAGATCAATTATTAGATTGAATTATTAGGACTATTTCTATGTATCTTAAATGCAAAATCATCATAATGACAACGCCATTCTCTGACCACGTGGTATTAAATCCAGACAATGGAATGCTGGTTTCAAAATTTGCCTTACTTATTTCAAATGCTTGACATTACTTGATCTTATCTGTGCAGACTGTAAAGGAAAATAACTCAGGTTACTCTGACTTTAATAGCTGCTTCTGTGGTTTTAATTAGCACAATTGCAGAAGGGACCCAGCCCTCCCAGCAAGATGAGCAAAGGGAGATCTCCAGGTGGGTTCCAAATAGCATACTTATAAATACTCACTTTAAAGTTTTTTTTTTTATCATCATGTGTCATTGGTATTACTGCAATGTCAAAGCTTTTTTTTTTTTGGGAACTTGTACTGCTCTAAGGCTAACTCTAAGGCTAACTTCTAATGAAGAGGGGCAAAAGTCTCTGATCAATCTAGGGCATCTTGTGATTATCTATTTTGAGCCCACAAGGTTCCTTTTGCAAAAGGAAGAAGGTCCTTGGGATCTTTAGAATGTTTAATTTCTTTTCAGAGAGACTCATGGAAGTAGAAACTAAATAACTGAAAATTTTGGACCATGTCAAATGAAATTTTCTACATGTCTATCAGCTTCCACTTACATATTGTTACTTTACCTCTATGGAGCCTCCAAATATATTAACAGTGAAGAAATGTTACATGGAGATAATAGTATTTACTATTTTCAAGATTAATCTACTTAGATTTTATTTTCCTCATTAAATATGGAGATAATCAAAATTTAACATTTAAATTTATTTTTACATTGTGTTCTATACATTAAAAATGAATTTAACTGTATAACTTCATTTAATCATAACATATGCCTTTGAGGGATTCTTTTTTTTTTTTTTTTTAAGATTTTATTTTTCAAGTAATCTGAATTCCCAACATGGGGTTCAAACCCACAATCTGTAGAGCAAGAGACACATTCTTCCACTGACTGAGCCAACAAGGCACAAGATAGAGTGAGCCAGTAGGTTCTATGCACCAAAGAAGCATAGTACTTTTGGAGGAAAACCAGACCATCTCTTAGGATCATCATGCTTAACGTTAAGGGTTTTTTTCCCCCTTCTCATTTATTCTAAAGGAACTTGAACTCTACAGTTACATAATCCTCTTCCTCATAACTAGATATTTATTAAGTCTAACTACCATGTCAAAATGCATTCTGATTGGACTGTAAAAAGTATAAATTCAGACTTCTGTCCTCAAATATTTATCAACAGCATGAACTGCAAAACATATGTACATGAACTAGATTTAAAATCCTAGTCAACTGTGTCACTTTCCAGCTTTGTTCTCTGGTTAGTATTTTACGTCCTTTAAATTTTTTTTTTTTTTTTTTTTTTTCCGTNTTTTTTTTTTTTTTTTTTTTTTTTGCCAGTGTTTTCTTAGATTGTGAAGTCCTGGGGGTTTAGGACCATATTTAAATAATTCTCTTTGTAGGAACTGTGAAGTAGTACAATGCAGAATTAGTACTTTAAAATTCTTTTTGATGAGGGAGTGAAATTATGCCTAAATCCCTGATAGAAATCATCACTATTTTCCAAATTATAAAACCATTAAATTTAAAGCTTCTGAGATGGAGTAATTAGTAAAAACTAAGATTAAGTGATGCATTTGAGGAACTTGGAATTCTAGTGAGCAGTTTTTTTTTTTTCTGTCACAATCCTGAAAGGATGTTCACTCTATAGAATTATTGGCATTGTAGTGTTAAAATATTTGAAAGGAAAACAGCACAATGTCATAGCAAGTCATAATGGTAATATTTTATGAACCTCGTTATTATTTCATGCATAGCTGCCCTGTGAGTAGAGGAATTATAAATACAGTTAATGATTTACTAGGGAACTCGGTGGGTATCCTTTGAACAAAATGGAAGCAAATATCTGCCAGAGCAAAGGCATAATGTCCTGCACCCTAAAGTAAACAAGGTGGTATTTCATGAATGATAAAGAAGCTAGGGGAAAGGGTTATAGCATATTAGAATGGGACTTTTAATTTAACCAAGGAATGTAAATATTAAAAACAGGATAGTCAATACTAGAAGACCAACACTCAAATCTAGAACAGTGAGTAGAGAGGCCTCATAGCAAATTCAGAGGCCTCTGTCATAAAACAGATAAATGTCACAAAACAGATAAAACGTGTGGGTGTATTACTTGCTCTTGCTAGAAAGAAAAAGGATTTACTTTAAGAACTCTGATGACATGTGTACTTAACCATAATACAGTGGAAGGAAGGGAAACAAAAAGAACAGGCTCTGGGTTTTTACTTTCATGCTTATTACCCGAGTTGAACCTCACAGCAGACCTCACAACAGACAATTCTAATCACACTTAGAATTGTAATATTTCAAATTACTTCCTTGAACTCTCCTGTATTTTGAATCTCTGACCTTACTTAACTTGATAATTTCAAAAGATTTTATTTAAAAGTTCAACTTGTATTTTTAATTTCATATTGAATGCATATGTTATTAATATAAAAAATATCACAGGTAGTGAAACTTTGGCAATGAGGTATGACAGACGTTTAGGTAGGAGGGAAAGAGGTTTATCAAACACCTCTTTGTTCTGCCTGACATTCTTTTGGTCTACATATTTATTCTAGTTGTTACTCTGGCAGTGAACTGTGCAGGTATAACCTGAATGCGCCTATTGGCTGCATCATATGACTTTCACTTTCTCTGCATTGGGGCTTCTCTACTCCTATCTTTTGAATTTTTTTTTTAATGCTTTATTTATTTCTAGGAGAGAGAGAGACAGCGTGAGCAGGGGAGGGTCAGAGAGAGAGGGAGTCACAGACTGAAACAGGCTCCAGGCTCTGAGCTGGCAGTCAGCACAGAGCCCGACGCGGGGCTCGAATCCACGAACCGCGAGATCATGACTTAACTGACTAAGCCACCCAGGCACCCCTCTACTCCTATCTTTTGGAATGCCTGTGGAAACCCACTCAGATACGGAACTCATTTATATATGTGCAAATCTGGAAGTGGAAGTAGTTGAACACTGCAAATCTTAACCAATAGAAGACCTCAACCAGAAGATAAATACTCTTCTTTCCATCCTTTGTGTAAGCAGTTTGAGCTGTATTCGACATGGCTGCTCAGAGGGGCTTCAGCAAGTGTGAGCCCCAGCTGCCATCCATTTAATCTTTACAACAGCCCTATGAAGTAAGTTTTACTATTCTCCCTACTTTAAAGATGAGGAAACAGAAGTTTAGAGATGTAAAGCAAAATGCCCAAAGTCAGGTTTTTTTAAACTTATTTTTTATTATATATATGTTATATATATAATTATAAAATGCATGCATGCAAGTGTGTACGTGGTAGGGGAGGGGCATGAGAGAGAGAGACAGAGAGAGAGAATCTCAAGCAGTATCTACCCTCAGCACAGAGTCCGACGCAGGGCTTGATCCTACAACTCTGGATCGTGATGTAAACCAAATTCAAGAGTTGGAAGCTCAACCGACTGAACCGCCCAGAAGCCCCAAAGTCAGTTTATTAATGGGGGGGTCTGAGATTTGAATCTTTATTTGTGTGATTTCACAGATTACACTCCTTCATTGAAGCAATGCAGTATGACTGAATCTGTTGGCTAAAGGGATTTAGGACAGAGGTTCAGAAAGCCATGGGGATGCCTACAGTTTGAGAAAAACTATACAATTAAGGCACATCAAACCTTGTATCTTCCAATTTACGTAGTTTAAATAAAATCCAGGAGCTAGATTATGCCCATCATCTGGCATCTGCTATCTTCCTTGATAATCCAAATTTCCTCCATTAAATATTTATTAGATCTTCAAGATATGTTAAAATACAATTCTTTTTTGATAACTTGTAAATTAAACTCTGAGCGGCTAGTTGTCAGTCAACTGAGAGCAGTAGCTTTGAGAGAGTAGAATCTATTACCGGTTTACCAAAACACACACAGAAGGAACTGAAATTAAAAGAGGTAAAAGTGCCAGAAAGTCAGATTTTACTTTCATTTATTTTTGTTAAGGTTTTTCCTACCAGGAACTTTAAGGAGTATGAAATTTAAAAGCAGAGATTCCTTTAAAAGTGCTATTTTCTCCCTCCTAACACACTGTAATGCCAACCTGACGATTAATTAGTAGGAAGGCCTTCTGACTTGAACATCCCTGAAAGTGTATAAGGAGCAAAGCAATTTCTAAAGCAGTGCTCCAAGTTTAGCTTTCTAACTTTAGTTAGGATATAAAGAAATAATTATATATCTGGCTTAGTCATAATTGAACCATCTTCCCTCTCATGAAAGGCTGCAGATTATATAACTGTAGCTATTGATTTTCCACATCAGACACTTTAATTGAAAGGTTAAGAGGAAGCTGGATCAGCAAAGTTTGAGGTTACTAATTCTGCATTAAATAATTTGGGACTTAAACTCCCTCAACATACCAGAGGCTAAGAATTTTATAAGAACAATTTGACTCCTTGGGAAAGGAGTATTACTATTACCAATCAATGGAAAGATATTTAAAGCTTGGACTGGAATAAAAGACATGAACTATTTGTAATCTTAGCTTTTGAATGGAATGTTCTGGTATTTTTTGTCTTTGTTGATTGTGATCTAGACTGCCAAACACCCTACTGCCACTTGACAGCTGACAATGTGTTTCATTGACGTTGACATTTAGGTCACTTAGGGGAAGAATATGATGTCAGAATGATCATGTAGTAGCTCCTGGCATCCAGAGTTCAATCTTTAATCTTAAAAAACTTACAGGAAAAAAAAATCAATACTCGCTAATCAACTGCCTAAAATACTGATGCCCAAGACCATGAAGTAGCAATAGAAAGCAATAACTTCGATCACCATTAGAAGTGGAGATCATCTGAAAAATTGGCACAAGAATAAAATGATTTCGATGCTTCAGGAAAAGAAATGAGTTGAATGAATAAATATTAAAGGGACTTGGAAGATCAAAACATTACTAAGTCTAGACATTGCTCATAGGACTTATTGTGCAACTCCAAATATATTTTCTGTATATTGAGCTAATTAATGCTCTACTTGGGGCACAAAACTGAAAATAGAACTATTTGCAGTGAGACCCTTAAAGAATTTCAATTATTTTTTGTCAAAATTTTCCAAGTCAGTTATACATTACCTATACTATCTTTTTTAGAAAAAATTCGAGACCTACCTGAATAAATACATTGCTTATTAAACATCGTGGCGAATTGGCATCTAACAGCTCTTACTCATTCTGCAAGTCTGTCTCACTGATGCATTATCATGAAGCATTCTGATGCTTTTGTCTGAATTGGGTTTTCTATGTTGTGCTCCCTCTCTCTTGTAGCATGCTGCCATACCCATTTTTAAAAGGATTTACCTTATTCTTAAAACAATTTTTAATGTTTGTTTATTTTTGAGAGAGAGGGCACGTGCCAGAGAGTGAGCAGGAGCAAATGAGGGAGTGGGGGTGGAGCAGAGAGAGAGGGAGACACAGAATCCAAAGCAGGCTCTAGACACTGAGCCGTCAGCACAGACCCCAACACGGGGTTCCAACTCAGACTGCGAGATCATGACCTGAGTGGAAGTCACTTAACTGACTGAGGCACCCTGGCGCCTCATGTTTTTGAATTTAAATATCAGTCTCCTCCAGTATACTAGGTGCATAAGTGAGGGTAATGACCATGTTTTTATACAACTTGGTAATACACTGCTATCTCCATATTACTTGGTGGATGGCCGTGTCTGACATCCAACAATAACTGTTAAACTGGACTGATTTACAAATTCAGAATTTAACTCATCCAGTTGTCCATCCCTGACAACCCAGTTTTTAGGATACTATTTTGGTAGAATTGGGTTAGCTCATTGCTTTGGAGCACTGTTCCAGTGACCTGTACCAGCACAAATATCACTTCTAATAATGCTGTGATGCCAGAAATCACTCAGGGGTGAAAATACGCTGAAGCACGGATCAAGTGACAGAATTTAATGCTGTGTAGGTATGACTGAAGGGTGAAAACCTGCATGAGGCTCCTTCCAGCCTTTAATATATGCTAGTGGTCAAAACAATAAAAGAATATTTCCAAATGGTCTGAAGCAAAAGCATTGGCGTTATATATATACACACATAGACTCATGGAATGCAGATGTGAAAACATTTAACAGAAAGAAGAGAGTAGGAAATTTCTTTTAGAATAATAATTAAAATGTTTGACAGTTTCGGTAATGGCTGCATTATTCATCACTCTGTACTCAATGAAAGACACTTGTTTTTTAATCTCAATTTTGTAATCCACTTGGCCTACTAAAGTATACATATTTCAGGTAAAGTCAGCAAATGTTAACCATTTTAAGAGCTCCAGAAATTATGTACATACCAAAATTACATAAACTGGGTTCGTAGTACTGTGTGCATTTTATGTATATGATACATATTGTTGAGGAATTAATAGGATGTATTAGAAGTAAGTACAAAGTGGGGCGCCTGGGTGGCTTGGTTAAGCGTCCAACTTTCACTTAGGTCATGATCTCGCGGTTCGTGGGTTCGAGCCCCGCGTGGGGCTCTGTGCTGACTGCCAGCTCAGAGCCTGGAGCCTGTTTCGGTCTGTCACTCCCTCTCTCTCTGACCCTCCCCTGCTCACACTGTCTCTCTCTCTCCTAGAAATAAACATTAAAAAAAAAAAGTAAGTACAGAGTTGCATAAAAGAAAATAAACTTGATTAAGTGGCAAGAAATGCAGGTGAATGTCAGTATTTTATGTACAGTTGGGCTAATATGCTATAAGGGTACAGAAAATACAAACTTTTTCCTGATGTCCTTATTTAACCAGCTGGAATTGTTATCTTTTAAATTATGTCTAGTTTAGTGTTGTTTTAATCTGCTGTGAATAATTTTTATCTCGTGATTCTCTTTTAACTGTCCAGAAAGAAAAGTATCTTTAAAACAAGTAAAAAGGCACTGATGAAGAGGGTTTTGTTATCTTGGGGTAAAAGATGAAGTATGCCGTTGAAGCAGGGAAGTACTTTATCATAAAGTTCATGCTTATATTTTAAAGCTTGATTCTCTACTCTTGAAGAACCTAAAGATGATTATAATCATTTGATAGAGCTAAAAATGTAATAACTCTCCTGTCTTAGAAATAGCTCTAAACCCCTCCTCGAAAATAACTTGGCAAACATTCAAAACCTGGAGAAATTGATGAATGTTAAAATAAAGTAATAGTCATCTTTGCAAGGTAGAATGGTTTCATTTCCTGTTGCTGGAAACTGCACAGTTGAGGATATTCCAGCTTTGGCATTCTTTCAGAAGTATATTTCTATACACTTGCCAATTCATTGGGAACTTTCTATCCTAAAAATAGATCATTGTAATGTTCTCAGTAAGACAACCCATTGTTGTGAATTAATGCCAGATTTATCTGTGCTATTAAAATTATTATGAGTATTAGCACAGCTATTAATAACACCACTTTGTGGTTTTCAAAGAGCTTTTCATTTGTATTGCCTCATTTGATTCTTTCAGCAACTCTGAGAGGTACAAAGTACTGGTTATTATCACCCTCATTGTATAGATGGGAAACTGAGTCATAAAGACTGAATCGACCTAGGCAGTCACACAACTGGAACTATGATTCACTGATTAAGAATACTTCTAATTTAAAAAGTAGTAGAAATGTTTATTAAACATGTATTCTGAGCAGTCATTCTCACCTTCAAAAATAGTTACTATGTATTCTGTGTTTGCTTTGTGTCCGATAGTTTGGCAGACCTCATCTTTAAGAGTGCAAACAAACTTTTGGGGTGCCTGGGTGGCTTAGTCGGTTAAGGGTCCGACTTTTGCTTAGGTCATGATCTCGCGGTTCGTGGGTTTGAGCCCCGCGTCGGGCTCTGTGCTGACTGCTGGCTCAGAGCCTGGAGCCTGTTTCGTTCTATGATTCCCTATCTCTCTGACCCTCCCCTGCTCACGCTGTCTGTCTCTCTCTCTCCTAAAAATAAATAAAACATTAAAATAAATTAAAAAAAAAAAGTGCAAACAAACTTTCAAAGATACTGTTAATCTCCTTGCCCAAGTGAGAATACCAGAAGCCCAGGAAGGTAACATACTAAGTTTTAAGTTTAGGTCTGTTTGATTTCCAAGTTGAAGCTGTTTCCTCTGAGCTATTACTTCATTTAATTCTCATTCTATCCTTCTGAGATAAATAGTGTTTCTTTCCGTTTATAGTTCTGCAGATACTCTCACGAGAATTAATATAGGAGAGATTGGGGGAATAGGCTTTCTGACTGACTGAATTGTCGGTTTTCATGATTGTTAACTATTTTTTTGAAATACATAGTTAAATTTCCTGTCTCACTAAAAAACAGAGTAATTGGAGTTTTTGTTGATGATAGTTACCTTTTGGTGCCTAAGGATAATTATTTACATTTTGCATTAATTGTGTATAGGTAGGTAGCAAATTGGCCCTAACCTGTACTGACATATATAGCTGAATGTTTTTAAAAATATATCATTGATGTTGAGGGGTTTTTATGACTGAGAGATCTAGGTAATTTCTTAGTAAGTACCTACTATGAGCCAGATATTAAACTATATACTGAGTCTACTTATCCCTATTTACTGAGTACGTACTAAGCACATCTATATACTAAGTGTATAGTGACTGTACCTGTAGCAAAGGAGACGCATGAACAAACTAAACACATAAACTAGATTTTACAATGTCAAGGGCATTACAGAGTTCTGAAAAAGATCAAATGAAAATTTTAATAGATTAAGTCTGATGAAAATGCTTCACTAAACTAAGAACAATATAATAGTAATATGTCTAATGGAATCACAAACAGGAAAACCGTTCAATAGACTTATATTACTTGTTAAACATAACCCAGTTTTGTTTTCACGCAATTTTACTTATTTTCAATTTTGTTTGTTCTGTATGGTTTGATAGTACAATATTCTGTTGTGTGTGTTAAGAGGAGAGGTTAGTATGTTTCAGAGTTAAATCGAGAGTTAAGATCTCAGTGATTTTTATACTGTTCCTAAATTGCAGTATCATCTGTTGTAGTGAAAATATTGCAATGAAGGATAGAAATGACACACAAGATTGTTTATGAAGATAGTCGTGGACTGTATGGTATAATAGGAAAGTTGATTTCATAAAACATTTCTTTAAAAAAGATTAGTTGTTATTACATTAACTTTTTGGACACGCATGCCAAAAATAAAAATAAAAGTAATAAACATAGTTTACATATCATAATACTGTTGTTGAAATTTTAAAGAGATACTCAATTATATTACTTCTGTGATTAAAAATATGCAAAAAATATACAAATCCTGGAATGCAGTTATGTTAATTTTTGGAAATCAAATAGTGTCTTTCTTCTAATGTTTAGCAACTAATAGTAACATCTTCCTGAGTAGGAAAAGGTCATAAAATTTATATTAATTCAAGGTGTCTTTGATTTATGTTGATAAATTCACTTTTTCTTGAAAGAACACTGAAGATAAATACATTCTATCATTTTCTCTTTTAGGAATTCCTTCTTCATAGACATATTAATAATTAGTGGTTTAATTTTGATAAGATACTTAAATATGAATTAATTTTCCAATAATTCGATAGCATTTATTAAGTAATTTATGTAGGCAGGATATTATAGAGATGTGTAAGAAAAAGAGAGATAATCAAGACCAAAGCCTGACTTTGAGGAGTCACGGTTTACTGAGGGATATAGACAAATACAGATCCCTAATGGTATTTTAGTTATCTATAACAAATTACCACAAACCTAGTGACTTCCGACAACAGAAGTTTATTATCTTACAGTTCTCTAGGTCACTGGTGCGGAATGAATTTCCCAGAGCTAAACTTATGGTGTTAGCAGGGCTGTGTTCCTTCTGGAGGCTCTAGGAAACAAACTGCTTACCTGGCTTTTCTCCCTTCTAAAGTCTCTGCATTTCTGGGCTTGGGGCTCCTTTACATCTTCAAAGCCAGCAATCACATGACTCAATCTCTACCTGACTTCTTTTTTTTTCTTTCATTTATAGAGGCTCTTAGGGTTAAATTCAGCCCACCTGGATAATCCAGGATAATCTTTCCATCTCAAAAATTTTTACTTAATCACATCTGCAAAGGCCCTTTTTCCATGTGAGGTAACATATTCACAGGTTCTGGAGATTAGGATGTGGACATCTGCCTACTACAAATGCTAATATGATAAATAGATTAATACCTATGTCTTATATGTTAGATATAAAAATTCACCATTTAGGTTTTCTTAATCTAATCATGCAGAAAATATTTAAATGTTAATAGAGGAGCTTATAAGACCAAAAGTTTAACATATTCAAGTAGGCAAGAATAGGAATGAAATTTGTTGTTAATGTATAGATTTAGTTAATGGGCTTACGTATATATTTTCAATTCCCTGTCACATATCAGCTTAACGCAGCTGACCTTGAATTTACTTACAAAGTCTGATTATCAGAGGGCAAGCACAACCAGGTAATGGAACTTAATCTGGTCCTTATTTACTTCCTTATGACAAATTGTAAAACAATGAAATACTAGATTTGAAAGAAATTTTAATATGTGAGATTGTCTAATCATAAATCTTTAAGTATCTTTCTAACCATCTTTTGATTCCACATATCCCTCTATTGGCCCATTTCTCTGTTCCTTTTAAAAGTAAAGTGAGTTTTCTGAACTATCTCCAATTCTCTTCTTCCCATTCTACTTTTAACCTACCTCAGTCATGTCCTCTCCCATCTACTCCACAGGAACTGCTCTCGTCTGCCATCGATGAGCACTATACTGCTAAAGCAGAGGTAAATATCTGTCCCCTTCTTACTTGATCTCTCAGGGATGTTTGATACAGATGTTCATTTTTTTCCATGAAGTATTTTCTTCATTTGACAACTAGAGTTCTTACTTTTCCTCCGTTCTTACCATCCTGTTCTTCTCAGCCTCCTTTCCTCTCTGCTTCAGCACCCTGAACTTGGATGGTCAGCTATCTGAGGAATAGTCTTTAGATTTTTACTTTCCTTGTAGCTCCTCTGCTCATTCCTAAGTGATACTATCTTAGGATCAGATATTTAGCTATTATCTGCCTGAAGTCTGCCCTTAAAATTTTACTTCCAGTCTGGATCTCTCTTCTGTGCTCCGAATTCATTTACCTAAATAAACTCCCTATATTAAATAGATATTAAATCTCTAATTGGATCTCCACAGGCCCTGTATAATCAACATATCCTAAATTGCATTTCTTACTTCTGTCCTGTCCTCTCACAAAAAACAAACAAAATTGCTCAGGCTGTCTTCCCTATCTTAGTAAATGGCAACTCTATTCATTTTTTTTTAAACATTTTATTTTTAAGTAATCTCTATGCTCTATGTGGGGCTCAAACTTATCACCCCTTATAACTCTTGAGATCAAGAGTTGCATGCTCTACTGACTGAGGCAGGCACGTATCTAGTAACTCGATTCTTATGGCTCAAATGCTTAAGCCAAAAACATTGCAATCAACCTTAAGTCCTATTCCACATGCAGTCCATTGACCAATCCGGCTGACTCTACTTTAACCATGGCTTTGGAATATGAACATGCTCACCACATCCATCACTGCCATTTATCTCTCAAGATTACTTTCATGGTTTCCTAACTCGTCTTCTTATTTTTACACTAGCTTCCCAACAGTATATTTTCAACCAACAGAACGATCCCTTAAAGATGTACATCAGAAATTAATTCATCTGTGCATAACCTTATAAAATCTTCAAACTCATTCTGAGTAGCATACAAAGTCATTAAGTTGGTCTGTAAGCTCCTGCACTGCTCCACTACCTACCTGAGCTCAACTCCTGTGACTCTTTGCTTACTCTACTTCAGTATCACTGGCCTTCCTGATATGTTAACTCACAGATTTTCACATGCTGTTTTCTTTTCTGGAATATATACCCCTTACATATCCTCCTGGCTTGCTCCATAACATTTTTAAGGCCCTTTTTCAAATGTCACTCTTAATAATAAGTCTTTCCTGGCTACCTTATTTAAAATGGTAATGTTTCCCTATTAATCCAGTTTTTCCTGTTCTTCTGTTCTTCAGTTTTCCTTGTAGTGATTAACACAGTATAGTATTGTACATCTTCTGCACTTATTTTTTCTATTATCTCTCTCCTTTTTATAGAAGATAAATTCCACGAGGTTAGGGATATTTGTTTTCTATTTCCATTTCAAGAATAGACTGGCACAGTGAAGGCATTCAGTGAATGTTAAGTGAATTAATACATGTAGTACAAAGCTTAATGTGAAGTAAAATATGTTTACTACTCACCTTGCACTTAGAAAATCTAGTGAAAGCAAGTGTGCAGATGGCTTATTTTTTAGGCATGTGTTTAGGATATGATTCCAAAGGAATTTATAATCTGGGCATTGGTAGGTAGTGACTTGCTTGTACGTTTCTAACGGTGTCCACTTGCCAGGTGATGCAGGAATGGAGTTAAGTTCATTTCTGCTCCTGTCAGGGCTCTTGCATCAGCCAACCTTAAAGTTATTTATGGTGCTTTAATATAAGTGACAGACACCTGTTGCCAGTTTCTTCCTCACTGTCAGTTTGCCTGTTGCTCACAGCAACCTGGCTGATTGTGTTTTGTGTTTGTTTTGTGTGTATGTAAACGTCTAAAACCATTACAGTTTCATTGTTTTTCTCAAAAATTGGTTCCTCCTTTGTTTATTCTGTTATCTGTACAATATTCTATTAATCAATTTTTTCATACTATTCACTTTCCTTTGCCATCATTGAGACTTCTTCACATGCCCAGATGGGAATGCCTTTATTAAGCTTTTCTGGTTCTCAACCTGACACTCAGCATTTAGAGATGTTCAGTGTTGAGTGGAAAAATATAAATGTTGGTAATAAAACATAGTAAAAATAGTATGATAAATTCTTAGAGATATGATCCTTTAAAATATCAAATAATTGATCATATAGTTTTAGTAACTTAAAATCTTTATAGTAATAAGCTTCTGTTAAGCCTGGTAGGCCAGAAGAGCTCTTGATTCAGGGTAGTTTTCCTATAGGAGAATGAGACTAAAGGGGCCAGATGCTCAACTCTCAGCTACGACCTCTAAATCTCCGGTGCAAAGGAAATGTATTTGGAGGAACAGAGGGTGCTGCAAGTTGTCTGTTTCCCTCCACTGTAAATGCTTCACTGGGCTAAAGAGAGAGGAACCACAGTAGGGGTGTGTAGTTACAACTGGTGTCTTTTTCAGAAGATACTTGGTCCCTTGTGGGATAGAGTGATGCTGGAACCCCCAGAATGGCTTAGGCTCATTTCCTTCTGGGACCAATGATTCAATAAGCCTTAGAATTCTACCATTCATTGATGGTGGGGTAAATTCTTCATAAGGAGTAATAATATAATTTGTTAAGCATGATAAATGCTGTAAAGATATTATATAGATTAACTTTGCAACAAATCTGTATGAACTGATGAGGAAACCGACATTCTGAAAGTCTAAGTAACTTGCCTACAGTTGTACTGCAGGAGATGGCATGATCACTGATCTTTACTCCCTTGGTTGAATCCAGGTTCTGCCTCCTATCAGCTGTAGTCCTGGGGAAAGCTACTTTAATGCCTCCCAGTCTCATTACTTCATCTTAATGCTAATAATCAAATCTGTTTTATATAGTTCTTATTAGTATTAAATGAGTTAATACACATAAAGTTCTTCAGTCTTAGTAGGTGCTTAATAAAAGTTGACTAAGTTTTAGGAGTCAAACTGTGGCTCCTCTTACTCTAGCCCATGCTTCGGAGAACATACATACCCTGATCAGACTCCTTCTTATTCTAAGAATTGAAGAGAAGAGGATGAGTTGACTTTTAAGAATATCAGCTCCCTGATTCTGGCTAAGCAGAGCTGGTTGAAGTTTAAGCTGACTCATTAGAATTTTGCTTTATAAGGATGTTCTTTTGTTTGACTTTATCTCCTCATTTCTTCATCCTTTCTATGGTAGAACTGGAGCCATTTAGAATCAGTTTTCCCATGAGTATCTTTCAGGGGAATCTGTAGAGTAAGAGACATCAAAATCATTACAGAAAGCCCTACCCCTCTCTAAAATGTTTCCTGGGACAGTTTTCTCACAGAGATTGCAAATATGCCTAGGGATATGTGAGCCATTCTTTGGAATCAGAATCTGTGAAAATGTGAAGAGGAATTTGTGAAAGGAAATAACAGCTAACATATAGTCTATGATTTGGAAGGCACTTTTCCAACCAGCTGGCATTCAATAACTCATTCCCCACAGAAACCCTATAAAGTATTTGCTATCATTTCTCCCAGCTCACAGATGATGAAACTGCAACCCTGAAAGTAACTGGCCCAAACTAGTAAAGTTCCAAAACCTAAATATTATACAGGCAGTCTGACTACAGGGCCCCACAGCATAACCATGAAACCCAGAAGCTTCTGTCCACGGATTTTCTGCATATCAGGTGGTGGTGGGCAGTAGCCAGTGCCCTTTATTTCTTAGGCATGTTTCTGTAGAATGATTGACTTTACCTGACTTCCCCAGTGAATGCTAATTTTAAAATTTACACAAGGATATGGTCCTTCCTGTGTGACTTTTCCTTTACTTTTGAATATTTGCTCCTGAATTTAATATAAGGAGATTTGGCAGAATTTATAAATATTTTAAAATTCTCCTGTGGCCATGTCCTTTTAAATCTGTATCTATAATCACAATCAAATTACTTATTTTTAACTTGTATTTTTGCACTAAATTCTACAGGGGAATTTCAGAACACTTCAGCATTTCTGAAATCTGAACAACCTGGAAATAGGCATGTCTGAAATATGTTCTTAGCTTCATCTAAGAGTAGAGTAATTAAAGCATGGGTAAAATCTGTTTAAAGTTTATGTAATTAGCAAAGCTTGTGGGAGAAGTCCTATTTAAATCTAACAAATGAAATGTATATTTTTTTTAGTTATGCACAAAAGTTAGAAGAAAAACTTGAGTCAACAATCTGAAAGATCTAGACTCTGAAAGTTTCTTACTTAATTATCTGGATCTTCCCTACTTATAATTCTCTTGATAGTTTCTCTGACTTTCTAATTCCATTCATGTACAGAAGTATAGCACTGAGTCAGCTGTGGGGCTACAGTGGTTCCCCTTCAATATAATACTGGGACTGTGTTACCTGGTGGTTTTACTTTATTATATTTTATCCTAACATTTTCATACATACTTTAAACAATCTACAAGTTTGTTCCTTATCTTTAAAGATACAACTGTAACAATAGAAATTTTGAAAACTGATGATTGAGTTTAATTTATTAAGAATCAAATTTTCCCTCTTGATGTCTTTAATGTTAACAGTATCCATGAGTCCTAAGCATGGTCCCCAGTGCAGCAAACCAGTGTTTGGAATTGAAAATCATTTTCATTGCCTAAGAAACAATACCAGAGGCAAAATACAATCTTTGATGAGAATATTTTTATTGCATATATTTAACTTAGAAAGTCAACCAGCTTTGTTAAATTTAAACATAAAAGGACCAGGGCACCTGGGTGGCTCGGTTGGTTAAGTGTCTGACTTTGGCTCAGGTCATGATCTTATTGTTTCCAAGATGGAGCCCTGCATCAGGCTCTGTGCTGGCAGCTCAGAGCCTGGAGCCTGTTTCAGATTCTGTGTCTCCCTCTCTGTCTCTGTCCTTCCCCCGCTCATGTTCTTTCTCTCATGTGAAAATAAATAAACATTTAAAAATTTTTCTAAATAAACATAAAAGGACCAGATATATCAATTTTGCATTGATGATTAATACATTTATAGTAAAGTCTTGGTATAGTATTGGCTATAAATACTTTTATTGACCTTTCAGTAGAACCAAAGCAAAAGCCCACTATCAAAAACCAAAGAGGAATTCACATTCTAGTAGCTTATCTTTCTGCAAATAAGAAATCAAGTGTATGTTACTGTGGTTTCCACATCCAATTCATAAGCAAGAGTGACATGGAGCTTAATATGACTCTAAGCTGTGTTATGCATATTCAGTACATCATTACTACAGCTTGAGATCCAGAAAATTAACTGAATTGTATCAGATTCCATTCATATGATACAATACTATATATCTTTGCAAAGTATATTTGCTTTTCTCATGAACTTTTATTTGTCACTATGACAATTCGTGTAACACTGTCATTCTTAGTAAATCAAGGGAAGTAGTTCTACTTGTGTCCTGCAAGTCACACTCAAAAGCCTACTTCTTGGGCTCTTAAATCTAATTTTTATGGAAGTTTATTTTAAACCCTTTATTTATTCTAGCAGTACAGTTCTATAAATGTTATATCTCTGATCTGATCAAAGCCCTTTAAGAACAGGAGTCAATTATTCCAGATTCAGTGAATATTTATTTAGTTCCAGGGATAGGTCAAGTAATGCAGTCAGGAGTTGGGAAGTTGTAAATGTATAAGATATTCAAGAAATTTGAAGTAACTTTGTGTATTTTAGTTTGAGAAGCACTATTATATAGATGTTTACAAAATAATAAGGGATCACAGCAGAATGAGTAAACATTTTAGGACAGAAAGAAGTGCAGGGATGTGAAATAGAGTATGAAACATTCAGTTTTTGCTTTACTGGATGAGTAGATGCATTTCTGCTGAGCTAGAAGGAACAGATAAGAAGTAAGACAAGCTATCAATTTTTGAAGAATACGGTCTGCTTGGGATGGAGAGTGATAGTGGTATATGGTGACAGGGTGCAGGAGAGAAAACGGTGGGAGATAACGTTACATAGATGGAATTCACTCAGGTTGTGAAGGGCCCAAGTATTTGTTATTTTTTTCTTGAATGTTTGTATTTACCTTGTAGGAAACAGGTGGACATTAATTTGTGTTACGTAGGAGTGTTTAAAACTAAATATTACTTTCTGTAAGAAGACCTATACTCTCCGCCTGTCTACTAGGTAACTTCCCATGTACTTCCATATTCTGTCGTGTGTTGTATTTAGTTCTACCATAGTAGCTACCACAAAGTTCTTTTGTTTTTTTAGCGTTTTAATTTTTTTATGACTTTATTTTTAGAGCAGTTTCAGGTTCACAGCAAAAATGACAGTAAGGTGCAAAGACTTCTCATGCACCCCTGTGCCCACACATATATAGCCTCCCCCATTATCAACACCCTCCACCAGTGTAGTATACTTGTTGCAACTGATGAGCCTATATTGACACATGATCACCCAAAGTCCATAGTTTACATTGGGGTATATGATAGGTGTATAATGACCTGCATCCATATTACAGTATATACAGAGTATTTTCATTGTTCCAATAATCCCCTGTGCTCCAACTATTTTTCTCTCCCTCTCCTTTTCAGTGTTTTGTAGTTGTTTGTATTTGTCTGAATAATATATCTAAACTGTAAGCTCCCAGAGGACTCTGACAAAGCTTAATCCCTATGATACTCTCAGTACCCAGCACTTGGCTTAGACCATGGTGGATGCTTAGTAAATGTTTGATGAATATGTTTAATCACATTCTTCAAGAGAATAACTCAGATTCAAGTGTCAAGGACGTAGAGAAGTAAGGCGAGATAGTCAAAGAAGTGGCAAAGTCTAGGTTTGAACCTGAGTGATTAAAGTACAGAGTAGTGAATATGCTACACTCTTGCTCATGATAAATAGCTCAATATTTAAAGCCTTAGGTTAGTATAATTGAACTAGACCATAAAAATACTAGAATTGTCTAACTATAGGTTTAAGCCAATTAAGCCATATATTCAAGCACATTGAACTATTTGGTCATAAACCTCTCTATGGCAATAGAGATGGTACTAAAATAGGGATGATAGTTAATCTATATCTAATAGGGTAGTCTGTCACAGACAAAATCATGTTATAGTATCTAATCTTAAATCTCTTATCTTTGATAGTATGAATCAGTTCCCCAAACTGTTTCTATTCAGTCTGTCACAATATTCATGTATATCTTTGAACAGTCAATGGTACAAGGCATGCTGGTATAACACGAAAAGCTCCATGTTAAGATAGAGGTCTGGAGCACCTGGGTGGCTCAGTTGGTTAAGCGTCCAACTTTGGCTTGGGTCATGAACTCATGGTTTGTGGGTTCGAGCCCTACTTTGGGCTCTGTGCTGACAGCTCAGAACCTGGAGCTTGCTTTGAATTCGGTCTCCCTCTTTTTCTACCCCTTCCCTGCTTGCTCTCTCTCTCTCAAAAATAAACAAACATTTAAGATAGAAGTCTGCAGTAACAATTTTAGTTCTGCAATTAAATCACCTTGTGACTTTGGACAGTCATCATAAACTGGGCCTAATAACTCTGATTTCAAGTTGATTATCAGATTTAAATGAAGTAAAAGAGATAAGCACCTAGTAAAGTAAAAACTGTCATATCAGAGGTATTGGTTTTGGGTCACCTCCCTGAGTTTCTTTTCTTAGTCATATAGGAGGAATAGTTGGAACCATTTCTGGTGTCTTAATGAGTGTATAAATCTATAAAGATGGGCATTAAAATTACCCGTTTAACATTTCACATATGTAGATGGTTGTGTCTCAAATATGGTAGAACATAAAAAATAAGTACTGAACAAAATCTTCCAACTTTGGATTAAAAGAAAATTTAATTTTTTATTGAATTTTTAAAAATAAGTCTTTTAATTCTAGCATTGCCTGTTGATTAGTGAAGGCCAGAGCATTCCTTGGAACTGAAAAGAATTTGAGAACCACACTTAGCTGGAATTCTTTTAAAAGTTATTTAGCCTACTTCTAAGGAAGGATGACTTTCATTTTTTACTTATAATCCTTTTTGCTTTTTAAAAACTAGAAGGGCTGAAAATGACAGTCCTCTATAACCCGTTGCTGTAAAGGGCTAGAGAGGATTGTGAGTAAAGAGGTAAAAGCTGCCTGAAATGGTCTGATATAAAATGGCATTTTTTTCTAAAATGATTTGACTTGACATTCAGAATTTTTTTGAATTGAAACAGAAAGGAAGAAGCTTTTCATTAATCTAGAATGGGTTTTGAAAAATAATCCATTCAAACATTCATTGGCAATATGGAGGAAGATTTATCCCATCGCTGAATTTTTTTTTTTTTTTTTTTTTTTTAAGAAGCCTTGTCTGATAAAGTCAGTCCATCTTTTAAGATTTTGGGAATAATGACCATTTGGTAAGAGGATAATCAGGTTGAAGCTGGCAGCTCTGTGGAAAATTTCCTTTCATGACTCTGCAAGGACTGTTTGGTATTTTTAAAACCTAAAGGTTTGTGACCAATCACTTTGTTTTAAATTTAAGTTAATTCAGAACCTGCAGACTTTATTAAAAGGAAATATGCTGAGTAATGGCTGTGTTTTCGTCATTATGTTAAATAGTATAGATTGTATGCTAAAATGCTCTTTTTGAGAAAGTAATGATATGTAAATATAGAGAGATTAGAAAAAGGAGAAAACTACATGCTAGACTATATTGATGGTATCAGTTTTGCAGAGTGAAATGATAGTCTTCATTCTATGCTATATCTTTTTATTTTGTGTGCAAATATAAATGTCTTCAGTGATTAGAAAAAGGTACCATTAAATTAATAGTAGGCCAACATAAGGAGAGAATGAGATGTGAAGGTGGAAGCCCCATAAAGAGAGGCCCCACTCTCTACCTTACTCATGACTGGATTTCACAGCACCTGTTTCATGGAAGACAGTTCATAAATACTTGGTGAACATTTTGGAATGAATGAATGATGAGCAAATGAATGAAAACCTTAAAGGAAGCTGCCACCACTCATTCTGAGGCTGTTATAGAGACCATGTGAAATCTTTGCGCATACGGGAGCATTTGCATTGTTAGGCTAGAATAAGCACATTCCGGTCTTTAACACGGAAAACTGGAGAAAATCCACTGAGTTTTAGAATTTCACAGCCGTTCCTAATGTTTTCGTCTGGCACAGGGATTCTAAGGGTGTATTAAGGGGGTAACTCTTTGATTAGATGTATCTGAAACTACAGAGGCAGCAGCATAATACCGTGTTCTGAAGGCGTATTATATGCTTGTCACTGTAGTCATTTTCTAATTTAGTTTTTCTAAAAAAGACCCCTAGATGTGGATATTATTGTATCCATTTTTTGATGGTAAGATCAAGGCTCCGAGATATTAAATTTACTCAAAGACCTGTATGGCAATGACTGACCTTAGATTAAAATGCGAATAGACCTGGATATTAGCATGATTGCTTTTCTTGTTTAGTTTTGCATTTTAATTATAGTCCATTGTTCTTACATCTTCACTTGCCACCTGCCCTTCGCTTTTGTCGTTTTATACTTTGCTAGCTAGACTTTATTACCCCCCCGACAATGCCCTCATTTTTTTAAAAAAGGAAAAAAAAAAAGAAATTGGGTTTCAGTCTTAATGCTGTAAAGATCATGCACATCCTGAGGAATTCTGATGGAAATTAGTGCACAATCCTGAAATGCCAGGACTTGGATTGTATTCAAACTGTCACATGCTCTCTAGCTATGATATATGGGCCCCAACTCATTAGTGATGGATTCCTAGCAGCGGTGCTGCACAGGTAAAACTTCTTAACTAAGCAGATATTCCATCATCCTGGCACTGCAAAATGTCATAAGTGCTCCCAGTATAATCATCTTTTTTGTTTCTTTGCTACGTTTGGATGAACAAAATCAGGAAGCATTAGAGTAATGTAGTACCACCCCCTACCAAAAGTATAGTCGGCTTCTTGGGAAACCCATGTCTTGCATTCCAGTAAGCTTTCTTGGATCCTGATTATTTAAGGCCAAAAGTACTAGTTGGATTACAGTCTTGTGGGTTTGAATGCAGGCCAGTAAGTGGGCTGGGCTCTTGGTGAAGGTTTACCTTTATTTCTAGTCTCTCCACTCGGGCAGTTTGTCATCTGTCTCTACCCCTCAAGCTCTGGGAGTTAGTCACTGTGCCAGCATTCAGCTCCTGGGGCCACCTGATGAGAGTTAATGGACCTCCAGGTAATTCACATGAATTAAAAATAACTTAAGAAACCATTTAGAGTTCTATAAAATAAATTTTAAAATACTACATGCAGAAGTCATAATAGTACAGTTCAAACTTTTCGCCATACAAAATAAAGTTTATGTGAAATTTATCTGAAATATCAAAAATTTATCAGAAAGTTGGAAAGCATAGATTTTTTTCTATGTTTTATGAAAAATAAATAGTCCCACTAATGCTTTCTTGCATGGTTTGTTCTAAATGATCTAAGATCATATTTCAAGATTGTTTACAAATTGTTAGGTAAATGGAGAAAAGACTTGCAGCAGAGGGTAAACTTATGAGAAATTACTTCAGATTCTATTAATTCTCAAAAATAGAGTATGTAGACCGTGGAGGGGAAAAATCATATTTGTACAGAAAACATGTAAAACTCTGTGATGAATGTAAGAAGGGACCTTGAATTTGCTGGAAAAGAGGCATAATAATCTTAGTGCTGAAAATCATTTCATTGGTTTTTTACCAGAGCTTAGAGCCATAGTTAAAACAATCCAGAAGGATTGCTGGAATCTTTTTAGAAAGCTATATTTTTCAATTCCACAAATACTTATTAAACTAGGCATTATGAGTTCAAACACAAATATCAGTAATATGTGGTTTCGTCCTTAAGAAATCTTGAATTTAGTTAATGGATGAGGCAAGTGCGGTCACCTCACAATGCAAGGAAGAAGGTAATAGTGACCCCAGACAAAGCATAAGATGCTCTGTGAGCTTTCTGAAGGGAAACCTCATCACGTTGAAGTCTGCAAGGTGGAGTGAGAAGGCAGATACAGGACTGAGGTTTAAATTCTATCTTTTCGTCTTTTAGTCCTGGGTCCTAGGCAACTGATTTAACATTTGGGCCTTCAGCTTCATTTGCTGTGAAATGGTGGTAATGTGAATGTACTTCATAATAGTTTTGCACAACTTTTCTCATTCATTCATTCATTCATTCATTCATTCACAAGTATGTACTGGGTGTCCACTATTTGCCTGGTTGGACAGCTGTACAGTGTATAATCTGGGTGGAAGCAAAAAATATGTTAAGTGATACAGTAAAAAGGACTTTAGGTTATGGCAAGGCTTTAAAGAAAAGTGTGGTCAATTCCACAGAAGGAGGATCCAGAATCTCTTGATAGAGGAGGCTGCTGTTACAATCTTTACTTTCTTAACAAATGATAAAATGAAATCTTGGGACATTGAGTAATTATCCTAGGGGTGTATAGTTGTGTAAGTGGCTGAGTGAGGAGCCAGGGTGCCTGCATGCTACACAATGTAATCACTTCTAGGTTAGCTTTGCAAGGGATTACTCAGATAATGGGACCTAAAGGAATAATTTATGTCCATAGGAATGCTTATTGCAATATCTCAGAGGATTTCAGACACATGGATATTTTGTTTTGTCATTACTTTCTATAATTGTAAGTCTCGGTAAATCAACTGCCATGTAAAAACAAGCCTTTAAATAATATACGGAAAAGTTTAAGGGTCTTCTAGGTTTAGGGTACTTACAAGGAGTTTTTGTCTGCAAACTAGATCAGCAAAAATGAAATCAAGGTCTCTGTATTTCAGTAATAAGCTCTTCATGACCTTCACCAAATACACATTTTTGTCTGACAATAGGGTAGTGGGCTCTCATAAAGATGCATAAGGCCAAAAAAGGGTTTTTGTTTTTTGTTTTGCTTTCTTCTTGCTTAGGACCTTCATATAAATCAACTCTCCCAATGGGAAGAAATCTCCCTCCTTGCCTTTCCTCTGTCTCTGCCCTTTCCCTTTTTTTTTTTTTTAAATATTTTTATTTATTTCTAGAAGAGAGAGAGAGACAGCGTGAGCAGGGGAGGGTCAGAGAGAGAGGGAGTCACAGACTGAAACAGGCTCCAGGCTCTGAGCTGGCAGTCAGCACAGAGCCCGACGCGGGGCTCGAACCCACGAACCGTGAGATCATGACCCAAGCGAAAGTCGGACGCTTAACCGACTAAGCCACCCAGGCGCCCCTGCCCTTTCCCTTTCTCTCACACAGGTTTGAAAAGTATCCCTCAGTGAGTGCTTCTGTCTTTGTCTCCCTTCCCTCGCCTCCACTGTCAATGCAGCGATGGTTCCTGTGTTGCTGCACCAGCAATCACCAATAGAATGTACGATGGAGTCGAAGTTAGAGTTCACGGAGAAAATGAGAGAAAGGTGCCCATAGCCATATTGAGCAGATGCCTGGTTCTTAATGAGAAGTGGGAAAGGATCGAAAGCTGCTCATGCTTGCCAAAATCCACAGGTGTTGTGACTTGTGCCCCTAACATTGCTTGTGGGGAGCTCCTCAGTATCATCTCCTAATAATAACTCAGTCCACCAGGGTTACCCGAGTTTGGCCTGTCTCAGGACAGAAGGCAGAAGAAACTTTGTGCAGCTATGTGGGCAGCCAGATAAACATTCAATACACTTTCGGCACCTGTGCACATAGCAGAGTAGAGAGAAACTGAATCACTATGTTGCACACCAGAAACTAATGCAACATTGTATGTCAACTATACTCAAAGATTTTTTACATACTTAATGGCAGTTTATCCTTGCCAAAAAGCAGCAGTGCAGCCTGTCACTTGGGGATGCCTCATCTTGTTCTTCAGTCAACTGAGGGCAACTATGGAACAGTTGTATTTTTTTTTAGGGCATGATTTTATTAAAGTACTTGGGAATCGCCTGGAAAATTCTGCATGGCATGGATTATTAGGTGAAAAGTGCAAAGAGTGATTTTTTTTCCCCTGCTGTAAAGCTTTCAAAAAGAAAAACGGATTTTTAAAATGTCTTCTGTGGGAATCTTTTATGTATTGACTAGATGCAGGGAGGGTTCATTCAGACTTTCCTATGCATAGGAACCTCCTAGAATAATTTAAATGTTTAAAAATTAGATTAGTGGCCCACCCCTGCAGTCTGATTCAGTAAGACTGTTGTGGAGACTCAAGAGTGTGCACAGAATCTGTAGTCACAAGACTCATTTGACTTCCAACTTTGCTGCCTATCAGCAAATGTCTGGACATTTGTCCAAAATGTCTGGACAAAATAGTCATTCTTGAACTTGAGTTTCTTACCTATAAAGTTGGAATAATATTCACACTTAATGTCACAGTATTGTTGAACAAATCAAAGGACATAATAATAGCAGCTAACATGCAGTAAGTTACAAAGTGTTTGCTGTGTACCAGTCAAGTTGTAAGGGCTTCACATGTATCTACCTTAGTTTTGTCACAACCCTCTGATGTTGGCACTGTTTCTTTCCCAATTATGTAGATGAAGAAATAAACATACAGTAGTTAATGAATTCTTCTAAAGTCATACAGATAGTGTATGGCAAGCTAGATTCTAAACCTAGGTAGTCAGATTCCAGATTTGGAGCTTGTATATACTGCATTATATTACTTTAAATGGGAAAATAGATATGGCTTCTCTAAGTGCTATATAAATATAATAATATGAAACAGTTTGCAAATGTGGTGATCCCATGTACCTGGGTTTCTTGATTAGTACTGATTCTAAATATTTAAATATCTTCTTATGGTTACTCTGATTATATAATAAATTACCCTGGAACTTAACAGCTTAAAACAATCACATCAGACATCTTTCATGGTTGCTGTACAGGTCAGATATTGAGGCAGGTTACTAGAAGGATGGACTGTTTCTGTTTTACAATATTTGGGATCTCATCTAGAAGAATTAAAGATCTGAGTGGAATGAAATCATCTGAAGGCTTTTTCGTGTGGCATAGTGTAAGAGAAGCTTCCTTTCAATAGGCATGGAAATAATTTACAAACAACATAATCCAATGCTCACAGGCACATTGTTTTCCAATATTTTTCTACATGTAATCTATATAAAGTTCTAATAACAGTGCACTTATATTTCTAATTTTCTCATAAAATAAATAGGAATCATCTGTTAGAATAAGCTGCTTCTGTGAATAACCTTCAAAATCCTTTCTCCAGTCATGTTTCTGACTCTTTGTTCATGTTATTTATATGGTATAAATGCACTACTTTTTTCCCAAAGTAATTCCTACCAATCTACCAAAATATTTCAGATGTCATGTGTCTTAGGACATATTACCTGAGACTTGCCCTCCCTCTTCCAAAGTTAAGAATATTTCTTTTGTATGCCCACCGCCATGTAAGAACTTTCAAAAATGTCCACCAAACTCACTTTGGTAAATGCTTACAAATGGCCCCTTTTTTCTGTTCTTTTCAGCTGTAGGAAATTCCTTTCTCATAATTGTTAATAAAAGGTCTCGATTACACTACTCAGAGAGTAGAAATTCAAATAGCTTTTCACAGGTTGCAAATTATCTAGCATGTAGTATTCACTCCAATTTTCCATTATTGTTCAAATCTGAATCTCCTTATATTTTGTCTCCATCATTGTATTCTCCTTTCTGTGCCATATTGATCCACACATAGAAAAGAATTCTATCTCCTTCAATTACCCCAAGGAACACTAACACAAAGCTGTGTTGATTGAGGCAGGGATGAAGTTTGTGGAGTGTGCATTCTGCAAAACACAAAACATGAAATAAAATTGAATGTTAAATCATTAGCTATTATTTTCTAAACTCCCATCAACCATATCCTCTCCCGAGAGAATTTGTTTTCCATGTTTTTCGATTTCATATTACTATTATCTTCTTAGATCTTGCTCTCTAGAACCATCACTTCTCATAGTTTCTCAAGCTTGTCTCCCATGCTACTTGTATTCAGGCAACAACTCTTAAATATATGTCACCGTTGTAGGTATAGAAATCAAGCTTCCTCTTTGTTTTGTTTTCTTTCCATACTAGTCTAAGAAGGTGGGAGAATTGGAGAGAAAAACTCAAGTATCTCTTATTTAAGGAACATTATGACACAAAATATTAAGCAACGTTTGATATACAACAGCTATTCAAATGTAAAAAATGGGTGCATAGATGGAAGAATGAGCATTTCCTCATTTTGGTATGTGTGTAATTTAATGTCTGCTTATTACTACAATGGATTGCTTTCCCATTTTTTTACTCAGCCTAACCCCTTTATTTTATTTTATTTTTTAGCGTTTGTTTATTTTGAGAGAGAAAGAGGGCTGGAGCAAGGGAGAGACAGAGAGAGGAGGAGACACACAATCCCAAGAAGGCTGTACTGGCAATGTAGAGTCCAATGCAGGGCTCAGACCCACAAAGCATGAGATCATGACCTGAGCCAAAATCAAGAGCTGGACGCTTAACCAACTGAGCCACGCAGATGCCCCCTAGCCCCTTTAAAAGAAGATTTGGGTTGTTTTTACATTATGATAATAATAATAATAATAATGCTAGGTAATGTTTATTCTGTGCTTACTATATTCAGACACTGTAAGAGAATTTATTTGGTATTTAGAACAACTACGATGTCAGTGCTATTATTATCCCAATTTACACATAAAGAAAATGAGGAGCAGAAAGATTAAAATGTTACCCAGTTATTACCCAGCTAGCAAGTAATTGATAATTCGAAATTACTAAATCTGATTCAGGAACTCCTTATTTGTAATTTCATATGCTTATTTTCACATACCTATATGCATTTTGTTTGTCTTTGCTCTATTTCCTGGTGGCCCGCTTTGTGACTAGCTTTTACCTGGCCACTGAGTGGTGACTTGGCTGTTGCTCGTCCTATCCAGATCATCAGCACAAACATTCCTGGATGTTAAACACATCGCAGTACCTGCTGCTTTTGCTAAAGAGAGAGAGGCTTCGGCCCACTTGTGTTAAAGGTTATTGGGGTCCCTGCTGAGTTTTCCCATTCACTCAGTTTCTTATATTGCTCCCTAGAACATATTAGAGGAAACTCTTATTAGACTCACTCTGTCAGTTTTTTAGAACTGCCTCTCTCAAGGTATTTGTAACAAGATCCCCTGAGGCCATAGAGAATTGGAGTGTCTCTGTCAAGTGTTCACCCAAATCATCCTCCCATGCTAAGAATCAACACCTTTGCCAGGAGAAATCTCAGGTGGTTTGTCTTGCTCCGTCTGTGGGAAATTTCCTACCCACCTGAAGTCCTTGTGCAGAGACTGGTACTGGACAAAGGGCTGGTTCTGTTTTCCTTGTTCTGTTGTATAGCCCTAAGTTTAGTATTTATTAAACATTATAATGCTAAGGTAGCCCTCATTCTGTAAAATCCCTGCAATGCTTTGAAAAACTGGAAAAAAAAAAAAAAAAACCCCAACCAAAAAAAAAAAGTCTTTAAAAAATCAGCCAGTTCTCAAGTGGCACAGGAACAGTCCAGTACTATAGCCAGGTAAAGAGAATTATGGCAGTTCATAGTCTAAATTTCCTAGAATTTTTTTAATCCAAGAAATTAACTCATTGGGTGGTTTGTTTGTGTACAGACTTCTTTCAAAACTAAAACCGGATGAAGAAATCATAGAGGGAAGTAAACAGTTAACGGTAATTTATATTAGAAGGATGTTTTGAGAGTAGCTTCTTTAGTCATTTGTTCATCCAACCAATGTGTTCACTGCTTCTTAGTAGTAAGACACATTGGGCCTATAGAGAGGATTATACATAGTCCATGGCCTCCAGGACCTACAATTGTAGATACAAATCTAAATCAAACTCTTTAACAACCTTGTTTGCAAACTTAAGTGTATCCTTATGAAGGCAATGATCCTGGTGAGGCTCTTTGGAACAGTTGAAGAACATTAAATTCAGGATGTATGGGATATCTGTCTCTAAGTTTTCTAAAGGCTATCATGATAAATGAATGGACTCAGTGTGTGTTGCTTCAGAAGACAAAATTAAAGAGAGGCAAATTTGGGGCCATTGCTAAGATAGTTATCTCAGGTAAACTCCATATATTAGTATGGAGACTAAAGAAAAAAACAACAGTTGCCAGGTGTTAGGGTGGGAGAGAGATAAATAGGCAGAAAACAGAGGACTTTTAGGACAGTGAAAATACTCCGTATATTGTATAATGATGGATCTGTGTTATTGTGCACAAGTTGAAACCCCTAGAATATACAATACCAAGAGTGAACTCTGAGGCAAATGTGGACTGTAAGTGATTATGATGTGTTAATGTAGGATCATCCTTGGTAAAAAATGTACCATTAAAATGAGTGATTTTGATATTGGAGGAGGCTATGCATGTGTGGGAACAAGGGAGTATAGAAAATCTCTGTACCTTGCTTTCAACTTTATTGTAAACCTAAAGCTGCTCTTAAAAAAACAAACAAACAAACAAAACAAAAAAAAACGATGGACTTAAGAAGAAAGCTCCCAGTAGCAGTTTTCCAATAAGGCTGTAATAGAAGTCTTCTTTTGTTGCTGTTGTGTTTTGTTTTGTATTGGTGGAAGGTTCCATTTAAATTACTTTTAGAGTATTTTGGATGATCAAACCTTATAATAACCAAGAGTTAGCATTGCTTGTATCCCTGTAGTAATTATCTTTTTTTCTGTTAGATAGCTTTCATGTAATCCTTAAATCAGTCATAAAAAGAGTACTCATCCATTATCTATTTTAAAATATGGTAAAACTAAACTCAGGCGACTGACTCAGTGAAAAGTATATAATCTGCTTGATATTTCCATCTTAATTTGATCTAAACTTCATAAATATATACACATGGGTGTGGGAATTTATGTGGGCCAAAAATAACGTAGAAGTGCACTAAATATACTTGTGATAGGCAAGCACATGTCTCCCCTCTCATGCTCTGAAACAAGTTACATAAAGATATTTTCAGAGAATAATATAAAACGCTGAGACCGGGGCCAATAAAAGACCAGATGAACTACAAAATATAGGACTTAAGAGTTTAGGTTTTTTTCTTAGCTTTTACTCATTTTTCAGAGCTGTGCTATCCTCAGCATTCATAGGTTGATATGTCTTTCAAGAGAACATTATTTTCTAGCTCTGCATTCAGGTTCTTCTCACATTCCCCTTCCCTTGAGCTTTGAAAGAACCTGAGTCTTGATTTAAATTTGTTTTTTCATTTATGTATGTATTTTTTTGTGCAACAGTGAGTCTTAGTAGTGATGGAGGCAAATGCAGATATTTTTGATGACACACATCCCTTGACATTCCCCAAATATCACTAAGTACTAAATAATGTCTATGTGTGTCTGTATCTGTATAGCTGTAGCTGTATACTCTATAGATATAGCCATATCCACTAGATTGATATGAAGTAGATTAGATCTAAATACATCAGGCTGTCCAAGCCTTGGAAACTGACAATCAAAAATGATAGTTACAATACAGTGTGATGTATGATCTGAATCTGTGCCTGTGGGCACATTTGTACACTGGAAAACCATAGGCTGTAGGTCAAACTGAGTTGTCTCATTAAATTCTGCAACACTGTGAGCCCCAAGGAAACCTCTTGTGAGACCGTTGTAATGGAAGGAAGTCTGCCTTCTCCCATTTCACTTCACAGAAAACTGTGAAGGCAAGATGAAGGCCCAGCAGGTTGAAAACCCAGATCCCATGAGTTTGACGGGAGTAGAGATCAGCCCCAGCAAGGGCAGAATTATTGGTGGAATGGTGACTATGGATGTTTGAGGCACAGTCTGACCCATAGTATTATAGCAGGGAGAGTGAAAAAGCAGCAGCCTGGCAGCGGCAAATGGTGGCCCAGGCCGTGGGGCTCAGCAGGGTGTCGTGGGGCAGGTGGTCGTCCAGATGGAATCATAGACTGTGAGAATCTCACTTGAGTCTCCTGGAAATATGCCAGTGAGGAGAGAACTTTATATGAAGAGCTCAAAGATTGTGGTTAAATTGTCTGGCAATAACAAGGTCAGAAATACGACCTCATTCATGTCCACAAATGAGGCTGGTAAGGCCAGAGTGACTTTCAGTTATTTCTGGTACCCCACTTCTTTATGCTGTTACCTAATGATGACATTGATGGCATTCAGCATATGATACCCCACAGTATGGCATCTCAAACTTAAAATATTAAGCTGAAGATATTGAGAAATGGCATGTGCAGGAAGGACTTTTTGACCTTCGCCTGAAGCAGGTAATCAAACCCATATGCGAGATGTGCCTTCCCTACATTCGGAAGAAAGGAACATCCTTATCTCCAAAGGTAGAGGGACGTGGAGAAGCATCTGAAGGAACGGGCCTTGCTAAGTGTCTCCCAGTTTACTTCATTGAGCTCTTACTCCTTGCCCTATCACATTTCTTCAAGATCTGTACTCTTCCCTGAACATACCAGGAAAACACTCAGGTAGACTGTTTATTGAGATCTTTGATCCCTTTATTTCCCTTTCCACGTAACACAAAGCATGTATTAAAATGAATATATATGCTTTTCTCTGGTTAATCTATTTTTTGTTACAGGAGTCCCAACCCAGAACTTAGAAAAGTAGGGATAAAAGTTTTTTTCTTTCCTACAAGGCTATGAAAGGGTGGAAAAATCCAGCAACAATGAAAAAGTTAAAATCCTACAGACACTTTGAAAACTTTAAAAAAGTATATGATATTTCAAAAGTTATGATCTACTAAGGGGCACAGACATGTCTACATTAAAACAGAAGTAACGTTTGCTGTAACTGAAGTACAGCTTTGGTCCAAAGTCAGGCATTTGTATAAGCTGCTTCCTCAAAGCTGTAATATTTTCAGGATGTTAGGAAAAGCTCTCAGGAGTGGTTGGGTGGCTCACTCATTTAAGCATCTGACTCTTGATTTCATCTCAGGTCATGATCTCAGGGTTCTTGCACTGATAGTGCAGACCCTGAATGGGATTCTGTCTCCCTCTTTCTCTCTCTCTGTTGCTTCCCTGCTTGCACTCTCTCTCTCTCAAAATTAAATTTAAAAACATTAAAAAGAAAAAAAGAGCTCTCAGAGTGGAAGACAGAGGTATACTTCCTTAGCCTTAGGAAGATGCCTATAAAAATAACTTACTGGGTAAAGAACTTGATAATTTACCATATTTATATTCATTATCTCATTTATTATTCATAACAGCCCTTTCAAGAAAATATTTTCACCCAAATTTTCTAGATAAGGAAATTAAAATTAAAAGACATGAAATCACCCAAGGTCACAAGAATTTTAAATATTTGGGTTTCAATTACAACTGTCTGTTTATGAGTATGGGCTTAAGCCCAGAGTGTATCTTACCATTTTAGGATCATAGAATATTTGGGAAGCAAAAGAAAGTGAGAAGCCCTCCCTCAGAAAAGTACACAGACATGCACGTATACAAAATTGAAATACTCTTCCATAAACATTTCTGAAACATATTCAGGAATACCCTCTGTATCTAAACACCCCAGGATAAGAAACTCTGGCTAAGAGTCCGGTGCTATAACAATTAGCTTAAATAAGTGGAGAGTTTATGTGAAAAAGCAAAGCAGAACAACCACAAAAAAGGTTTAAAATCTTTTCTATTCCTGCCCCTACCCCCACAACCACTGAAAGTCTGGAGATTTAATTTTATAATTGAAGTCTCACATCTTGAATTCCAGGGAGAGATTACTAAGTGTTTCCTCCTAATGCAATTTATATATTCGTATTGGGGCAAGGAGTTTTCTATTTAATTCTTGTTTCCCTTCTGTGAATTCTCATTTCACAGCTCTCATCTTTCTCTACTCCTACTGTAGTAATCCGCCTGATCACTATATGGAACAGTCATTTACAGCTCCATTATTTTATGGACCTGCTATGAAATTTCTAATTACTACTAGACAATTGCCTGTCGTAATTGGTAGCCATAGGGTAAACTGGCCTTTGATGCATGTGGTACAATATGAGGGCTCTTAAATTATTTTCTTCCAACAGTCAATGAATAAATTACTGGAGAGGGATCTTTGAACAATAGCATTGCATTAGAAGATCATACACTTCCATTCTTGCTCTGTTGTTGGAAAAACAGAAGAAAAGAACTAAGAATGACCTTTAGTCTTTTAAAATTAGCCCATAATTTCCTGTGGTTAATAACAGTGACTGCTGTAGGCAACTATTTATAACTCTGATTCTTACAACACCTTAGGATGGAAATGATCTCTGAATGTCTGAGCTCAGAAACATACAGGACTGACCAAGCCCTCAGCTTTCTAGCCCCATGTCTGCTAACAGGACACTAGAGCATTATGACGGTATTTTGGATGTGTCAGTTCAGTTAGACTGTAGTCCCCAGTTATTCAGTTAGTCCCAAATCTAGGTGCTTTGTGAAAGTATTTTGTAGATGTGCCTATAGTTCATAGTATTGTCGCAAAATAAAAGGGCTGCTATTCTAGAAAAACTAGTGGGTCTGAATCAGTCAGTTGAAAAACCTGAAAATAGAGCTGAGGCTTTCCTTAGAGAAGAAATTCTGCATGTGGGTAGTTGCTTCACCCCATGCTGTGCATTCAGCCTGCCCTTCATGAAAGCCTGTCCTACAGATTTCGGACTTGCCTCACCAGCAGTGATTATGTATAAGAGAATTCTTAGTAATTATTCTCTTACATACCTCCTGCTGGTTCTGCTTCTCTGGTTAAACTTTGACTTACATTGGAGCATATATACAAATATCAACTGAAGTAGAATAAGAACTTCAGGTATCTACTGAGCCCTCAGAGAATATACAAACTCAGCGTAGGGAATGACCCTGAGTTAGAGGAAAATGATTTCTTTGCAGTTTTCAAAACCTTGAACAGGTCTGGATCAGAAAGCTGTTATTGTAGTTATATTCTTTTCTCTTAAATCTCCCTCAATTAACAAATATTCTGTCAAACTTAGTTACAACATTTTCTTAAGTAAAGAATATAAAGATGTACACATGGGCATTTGTATTTATATGTCATTATATTCCTCTCTATATATCTAATATCCTTCAATGTGTATTTACATCGGGATAATCAAAGAGGAATCACTGTTATTGAATAGTGGTATATTTAATGACATCATAGTTGTTAAATTCATAAAACTCTAGAAATAAAATTTATTTCCATCATATTACTTCTCTAATTTCCTGATTAAGATAAAGGTTTTGCTTCTTGCAGCATCGCCTAATAATTTATGGTCAAGTAATCCTGACACAGTATTTCGTTAAAAGTTATGTCCCTACTAATCCAATTAATAAAAGAATGGCTACATTTCTGATATTTCAGTGTCTTTAAAGAATCTATCCCTACTTCTATTTTATATTTATTATTGAACATGAATCATATTTAATTATTGCCAATACCTAGAAGGATAAGCTCTGACAATGAAACATTAACATCAGTTCATCATGGATCAAAACATACATAGAAATTTACACATAAAGGTTTTTAACTGTGTAGGAATTACCTATACCTTGATTGTATTAATAATCAAAAGGAAGATGCAGAAATTGAGAGGAGTGGGTGATGGAGGTTTGTCAGAAGAGATAAAGGAAAGGATCAGACACAAACTTAGTATCTGTTTGACCATTGTTTACAGAAGGAGGCTCACTGAGAGAAAAACCTTTCTAATCTAAAGGTAGGAATCTAATTCTATTTTGATTCCACATTTATGCCTGCCCATTTCCCTCGGTCCCCCATTATGAGACACTCTGACATATCACTAATAGTGTAGCTGGGGCAAATGTTATTGATCTCATGTATTAAAATATGTGATAATTGATAGCTATGTTCCAATCACTATACAAAACACACATATGCATTATCAAATTTAAAGTTCACCATAATACTGATTGTCATCATATTATCATATCATATTTAATAGTAAATGTGATTACCTAAATATTACAGTTAAAAAGTAGCGATTCATAGAAGTTATTTGCCGAAGATCACATAGATAATCAGGTATTACACTTTTATCTGAATTCAGTGAGCATAATGAAAAGACACAAATACATACACTAATGCAAGTCTGGTTGTGCTATAAGATCTAATCCATAGATAATTGGACCATAAGAGCATATAGGGTGACTTCAGATTCTGATAAAGTTGGAGTCACGCAGAATAGGTTGACTCTCCCCTCTGCTAAGTTACAAAATTGGATAAAATATGTATAATAATGATTTTTAACAACATTGTACACTAGGCAACAAAGGATAATGATTCCAGAAAGATACAAAAAAACTAGAATGAAGACTAAAGTCACCTCAGTTTATCTCCATGAAAAGAGTTTTCAGGTTGCAGAGCAGGGGAAACCCAGTTGAAGTCCAGGGACTCCTTGAAATAAGTAGAGGAAACTGAGTCTCTTGGAAGACTGAAGTTCACAGGGCTGAGTTACATAGAGGAGAGAGTTGAACAGAGAGATCTACAGATTTTCAAGGTGTGCTTTTCATGTATGTGGCAGGTATTGGTCAGCACATGTGAAGAAACTGTCAGAGGCCAGAGAAGGGTCCTCAGCATGGTGTCATTGATAAATGTAAATTGGAACTATGAGCTACTACTACACACCTAATAGAATGCCTAAAAAATATTAAAGTTGACCATATCAAATATTGGCAAGAATGTAGAAGAACTGAAACTCTCATGCATAGCTAGTGAAAATCCAAAATGGCAAAACTACTTTGAAAAAAAAAAACATACACATACCATATTATCCACTCAGTCCACTTCTAGGTATTTATTGAAGAGCAGTGAAAGTATACATACAATACAAAGATTTATATGTACATGTCTATAACAGCTTTATTCACAATGACCAATAATTGGAAACAACTCAAATGTTCATCAGGTGAGTGGATAAAGAAATTGCAAGATCTCCTTAAATGAGTACTACTCACCAATAAGAAGGAATGAACTATTGATACATACAACAACATGAATGAATCTAAAAATAATGCTGAGTGAAAATGTCCAGACAAGAGAGTACATACAGTATGTTTCCATTTATGTATGATTCTAGAAAATACAAATTACTTTATAGTTACAGGAAGCAGATCAGCGGTTTTTGCAAGATAGAGTCAGAAAGGGATGTGAAGAAGCTATTAAGGAGCTCAAGGACATTTTGCAAGATGATATATTCTTTACCTTGATTGTGGTGAGTTTTACAGGTGGCTATATATGCCTAAACTTATACAACTTACACTTAAACTGTACGCTTAAAATATGTATTTTATGTCAGTTATACCAATGATGTTATTTAAAAATCAAACCAACAAACACAACAACAAACAAAATTTTATAAACAGCCTAAATAAATACCGATTGTGATCATACTGTAATGGATTGTAATGGGGTATTCTGCCTTTTGGTAGCATTAAGTCAGGTGCACGGAAAAAGTCTGAAATTATTCAAAATGGAATTTGCTAAAAATGTATTGTTGTAGAAGTGATACTTGTGATACCTTCTTTCAGGAAATGCCTGAGGCTAGTGTATTCCTGGTACTATCATTCAGTCTTAATATAGTACCTTAGCACTGTTCTTAACTTTGCAAATCACCAAAGAACTGCAGAAGGTAGAAGGGAAAAGTAGTGCATGGGTGTCAGCAAGAACCCAATTTAATTTGAGATATAACAAATGCCTATCATGTGGAAACAAATGAAATGATGACATTAGCAAAACTAATACTATTGTATGGGACACAATTTTAACTGCTTAATGTATATTAAATTATTTGATTCTCACAACAGTCCTTTGACATGAATAATACTATCATCTTAGTTTTACAAATGAGAAAACTGAAAGCTGGGAATGTTAGGCAACTGTCCAAGTTCTGAAGGCTAATATGGGTTGGGAATTGAATTTAGGCAGTCCACATCCATATTCATTACCAAGGTTTTTGTTTTCTAATGTATACAAGTTAATAAACTTGGTATTGTTATTTTGAGCAACCAGCAGTCTTCTAGGAAAAAGAAAAAGAAAAAATGGGTTGAGAGGATGTGATTCCTTCTTAAAAGAAAGAACTCCTTCTTCCCCATCTCCCCCCACCTTTGTTTTATGAAAATCCCAGAGACAAGGGGATATAACTTGAACAAAAGAAGCAGTTTGAAATGTGTTAAGCAAGTCAGTAATGTTAGGACTTCATTTGGTGCTATAGCTTAAAATATACAAGTAAGTAAGTAAGTAAGTAAAAAAGGAAGGAAGGAATATTTCTTTTCACATTACTTGATTCATTTAACCTATATTTTTAGAGTAGCTATAATTTGAAAGGCAAAGTTACAAAGCTTAGAAGTGGCACTCCTTGGGTGCCTGGCTGCCTCAGTCAGTAGAGCATGTGACTGTTGAGCTCAGGGTCATGAGTTCAAGGCTCACATTGGGCATTGAGCTTACTTAAAAAAAATAAATAAAACCTTATTAATGAAAAACGTGGCACTCCTTTACTCAATTAATTATATATTCTTAGTTATGATGTTGGCTCTACTTTTAAATCATTTACAAAATAAGAACCTTTCTCACACTTTGAATGCTCTTCATCTAGACACACCTATATTAACACACATTTCTATTTTTTAACCCCTACATTTCTCTTATACTTTATTCTCTCTGAAGTGGAAAGAGTAATCTTTTTAGAATAAAAGTTTAGATCAAGTCACTCCTCTGTTGAAAGTCTGAGTTTACTGAGAATTTGATCTAAAATCTGCTTACTATATTAAAGATTTTGGGGGGGGTCTTATCGCAGTGACTTTCCTAATATCATCTCTAATCATTTTCCAGTGCTCCACAAGCATGCTGCTCTTTTTGGTGTTCTTTGAACATACCAATAAGATTCACCATCAAACCCCTTTATCTTTCTTTACCTTGGAACACACAACCTTTCTCCCTTTACATTTTTTTTTTTTCCCTAGGAGAGAGAGAGACAGCATGAGCAGGGGAGGGTCAGAGAGAGAGGGAGTCACAGACTGAAACAGGCTCCAGGCTCTGATCAGGCTGTCAGCACAGAGCCCGACGCGGGGCTCGAACCCACGAACCGCGAGATCATGACCTAAGCGAAAGTCGGACGCGTAACCGACTAAGCCACCCAGGCGCCCCTCTCCCTTTACATTTCTGTTCAAATTTTATTTTAACAGAGACACCTGCCGTAACCTGAGTGTATAAAATTGTAGACTGGATGAACCTTTTCTTTACCCTTTATCTTTACCTAGATGGGTTTCTCATCTTACTATCCCCTATTGCTGGTGATAATATTTAATTGTATTTCTCTTAACTGACAGCCTCTGTCTACTAGAGTGTCCTCTGTAGGAACAAGGGCTTTATCTGTTTTTTTCATTGCCGTATCATTTAGAATAGGGTCAAACTCAGAAAAGGAACTCAGTAAATATTTATTGATTGGATAACTAAACAAATTCCAGATCTACCACTTATTGTAACTTGGGCAAGTTATGTTAAAGTTCTATATTCCAGTTTCTTTATTTGCCCAGCAAGAGGATAGACCATCTAACTTGCAAGTTCTATGTTAGGTTAAATGACAATATATGCTATGGGGATACTTTAGCATGTAGTCAGTCTTTTTTTTTTTTTTAATATTTTTATTTATTTCTAGGAGAGAGAGAGAGAGACAGACAGCGTGAGCAGGGGAGGGTCACAGAGAGAGGGAGACACAGACTCTGAAATAGGCTTCAGGCTCTGAGCTGGCTGTCAGCACAGAGCCCGACACAGGGCTCGAACCCATGCACCGCGAGATCATGACCTAAGCGGAAGGCGGACGCTTAACCGACTAAGCCACCCAGGCGCCCCAGCATGTATT
>NW_027533089.1:1637944-1686094 GCF_008692635.1 Crocuta crocuta | reverse complement strand
GCTTCAGGCTCTGAGCTGGCTGTCAGCACAGAGCCCGACACAGGGCTCGAACCCATGAACCGCGAGATCATGACCTAAGCGGAAGTCGGACGCTTAACCGACTAAGCCACCCAGGCGCCCCAGCATGTAGTAAGCCTTAATAAATGGGTTATATTACTAGAACAGTCTGACCAGGAACTCTATGGATTAGCATAGCTTTTTAGCACCTTTATTTTCCCGTTCTAAGTTGCCTCAGAGCCAGTTTTACCTGAGAAAAATCAATAACAACCGCCACAACAAATATATTGGAAGATCAAATAAGACCAGTGAATACATTTTGAATTAGTAATTGTGAATGCTCTATGAGAATAGATAAATTATTTTCCACTGAAGTTTGTTTATACAGTAGGAGACACAAGAAAGACACAGGTATTATTTCTTCTTTTGGCAAAATATTATTTTAAATGAAACACAGTGGTTTCTTTCCTATCAATATTCCAGGTGTATGCAGCTTAGACCTTATGATAAACTAGAGACTGACTTAATGAATCATTCATGATTAGTTTGAACTAATCATCGGAATGATCAGACATTGGCAGGGGTTCCTGCAATGAAAGGAAATGATCTACTGTTGTAAGTGCCTCAGCATTCTGAAGGTTCTTCGCTTTTTCCCCCCTAACACTTAGTCATTCTCCTCAGCCATTTATCTTGAATAAGCCAAAAGAAGGAAAGGTCAGCCAGATTCAAGACTTCAAAGGTGCCATTTCTTTAGCAAACATGCTCTGTTCTTGATAGATTTTGAAATACTCTGCATTTATAAAGAGTTCATTCAGAATTGTAAATTACAAGATCTTCTAGTCTTTAAACTTAGAGCATGTTTTGTGCTTGAGTCAGCAAAACCATTCAAATTCCACTTTCTTTGTCCCTAGTAGTAAAAAGATTGTGTTGCTGAAATAGATACCAAATTTTATGGGGAGGATAGTTTTCCATTTTTCTATTCTTATAGAGAAAGCATATTTTAAATGGAAAGGTATTGATTGGGATAGTTGTAGGGTTTTTTTAATAAAACTAAAATATGTAGATGTTAAAATTTCTTCAAATGCCCTAAAAAGATTTTAGATATTCAACATTTAGCTATTTAACTTTTTTTAAAACTTCCTTCTTAATTCTTTTGGTTATAAATTATGGTTTGAACAGTAGCTTGGCTGTTACTATTTACCACCAGAAAGAGCTGATCTAAGAAACACCTGCCCAGCTTTCAGGACTTAGCTCAAGAAAGACTGTCTCTCTGATTCTTTTCTTCCTCCTTTACTGGACTAACTTGTTTATATATCAGTACTTTTTGGCTAATTTATAGAAGCACTGACTTCATCTCTCTTGTTTAGTTAATAGTACTTAATACAGTTCTGTATTAGGGCTAGATAATTGGTTTTAAAGCAACATATTTTTGTGAGGGCATGGTAAATATAATTACTATCATATTCAGTGCTTACTCAAAAAACAGTCTGGGGTGCCTGGGTTGCTCAGTGGGTTAAGTGTTCGATTTTGGCTCAAGTCATGATCTCACAGTTTGTGGATTCGAGCCTCACAAAGAACTCTGTGCTTACAGCTCAGAGTCTGGAGCCTGGTTTGGGATCTATGTCTCCCTCTCTTTCTGTCCCTCCCCTACTCATGCTCTGTCTCTCTCTCTTTCTCAAAAATACACATTAAAAAAAAAAACAGCCTGTGGAATAAAGTAAGAGCTACTGAATCACAAATTTATGAAGGACAAACTCCCCCTTTCTCAAAAAAATTGCAGTCTAATAATGAAGACACTAAGCTGAGTAAACTATTAATACATAGGAGGGGGTGATTTAAGCTCTTAGCAGTTAGCCTTTCTTCCCTTGTTTATTCATTAATTTATTCACACTTTAGGTTAGACTCTTTGGTTTTCAGTAACAAGGTCTTCTGAGGTCATCTTTAGAGCAGAGGACTCTGGGTAGCACAGGAGACTGGCTCTCTCAGAATCTCTTTCATGGTCTATAGCCACATAGTTCAATATGATGGCCACTAGTCAGTGGTGCCTGTTTAAGCACTTGGAACCAGTCTACTCTAAATTGAGAATTTCTGTTGTTCTAGTTGAAATGCCTAGTCTACACTGGTAAGTGCTTTGCTTTAAGTATAAAATAGATACCAGCTTTGTAAGATGTAGTATTGAAAAATAATAAAAAAATTCTCAATTTTTTTTTATTAATGACATTGGAATGCTAGCATTTGGGGCACATTTGGTTAAATAAGATATATTAATAAATCTAATTTCACCTATTCATTTTAACTTTTTTATGTGGCTAATAGAAAATGCTATATTACATGGATGGCTTATATCACCTTTGCATTGGGCAGCAGTACTCTGGAACAGAGACTGCTGAACTATGGCTTCTGGGCCATAAGAGAGTGACAAATCTAGATACGCATAAGACCAAACCAGTAGCTCAAGGCACCTGGTGACTCAGTTGGTTGAGCCTCTGACTCTTGGTTTAGGCTCAGCTTGTGATTCCAGGGTTGTGGGATCAAGCCCTTAAGTCAGGCTCCTGGCTGAGCTTGGAGCCTGCTTAAGATTCTCTCTTACTCTCTCTGCCCCTCTCCCTCTTCTGTACTCATGCTCTCTCTCTCTAAAAAGAAAAGAAAAGAGGAAACAACTAACAACTAGTTCATATTCTCAGTCCTTGGGAGATAGTCTTTAAGTCAAGGCTTTGAGGAGAGAGGGATTGATAGAACAGTAAGAAAGCAGGGGAAAGTGTTCATTTTTCTGGCATCTTCCTACTTTGATCTTCATGAATTACATAGTGTTAATAGTTCATTTAAAATGAGGTTTATTCATAAGAGTTGAGTATAAATATATATTCTAACATAAACTTAAGGTGACCTTTGGATTACTCATTTAAAATTATTTTAACGATGCCACTATTTCTTTTATAATTAAGAGCTGACCAAAGTGCCTACCCATTTGGGTAGAATTGTAGCCAAAGGTAAATTGCTGTTCTCTCTTTTGTTACAAAGTAAATTAATTAACTTGTCCACTTTGATTATAAAAAGATTTATGTCAAATTTAGATGTAGAAGTGCGCAACTTTTTCTACAGGTAACTTTTATTTTAGAAATAATGAGTAAATGAGCAAAATCTGGTAATATAAATGGGTATATATTGCTATTGTGAAATCAAAATGAATTTCATTCCATTTCTAGAGACAAGAAATATGCTTTCTTGCTTGTCAAGAACATGTGCATGAAAATGTTTTAATTTAGGTTTAAAACCTCCCAGAATAATTTCACTGGTTGCCTAAGTTGAGTTCTTGAGTGCCAGTAATGACTTTTGCCTAGAAGCAGCACTTCTACTTGAATCATTTCAAACTAGATGTGGTCACCTAACAGAAGATAAAGTGAAAAAAAAAATAGTGTTTCTAAAGTTCAGTCCATAGGGTGCCTGGGTGGCTCAGTTGGTTAAGTGTCCGATTTTGGCTCAGGTCATGATCTCATGGTTCGTGGGTTTGAGCCCTGTGTCGGGCTCTGTGCTGACAACTAGCTCAGAGCCTGGAGCCTATTTCAGAGTCTGTGTCTCCCTCTCTCTCTCTCTGACCCTCCCCTGCTCACGCTCACTCACTTGCTCTCTCTCTCTCTCTCTCAGAAATAAATAAAACATTTTAAAATATTTTAAAAAATAAAGTTCAGTCCATAGGTAATAATTGACTCCTTCTCAATGAGGAAACCCACCTTTCTCTACCCCCCTCCCCCTCACTCCTCCTTAAAGGAGGAGAGATGGTGATCTGGATTATTTGAAATTTAAAATATCTTATTGGGTACTTTGCTAATAAGTACATTTTCAGGTGATCTCTAATAGCTCAGTATGACTATTCTCAAGATTGTTCCTTTATGGGCATTGTTCTTTCTCTATCCTGTTTTGAATCAGAATGTACGGTGTTATGGTGACATATAATCATTTGAAGTATCAAACTCTGTTTGAACGCTGAACCTGGGGGATATAAGGAAGACTGAGTTGACCATACAGCCTACTTCATTATAAGTCTCTTTCAGTGACCAGATATTCTACAGAGTAAGGTCTCTATAGGGTTCCTTTGGCATGCTAAAATTATAAATTCTGACATTGAAAGCTTATAAGAAAAATGTTAAATTGTTTTGCTGCTGTGGTACCTATATCTCCTTTGAAAATTCAAAGAGAAAGATAAGTGGTTGAATCAGGGCAGCTTCATGCATTTCTAGATCTGCTGAATATCATCATTATGCTACTTCAGCTCTTCTGGAATTGGGAAATGGAGATTAACCTAGTTTATAAAACAATTCTCACATCTAAAACACTATAATCCTGGGCTCTTCCTACCTTCCTGCCCCCCACCCCCTCTGGTTTTTGAGAGGGAGAGAGAGAACAGGGGAGGGGCAGAGAGAGTCTCAAGCAGACTCTACACTGTCACCGCAGAGTTTGATGCAGGGCTTCATCTCATGAGCTATGAGATTGTGACCTGACCTGAAATCAAGAATTGGTTGCTTAACCAACTGTGCCACCCAGGCACCCCTGGTGTGTTTCTTGTTCAAGTTATGATACTATATCTCTCATTCCTTTTGCACCTACTTGACATCTGTTTTTTATTTAACCTGCTTTATGAAAACACCAAAGTTTCTAACAAACTCATGATCACCAACTTGATAACTTGATTTCAGCACTACCTGATACCTTTGTACAGTTTTTACTTGCCTGTCCCCTTTTTTTTTTTTTTTTCCCCTCTAGGTTTCTTTTTTCCACTCTTGGTTTCTAAGACCGTTCTCCCTTGTGACTTTTTCCCTAGATCTCCAACCATTAGTGCTATGTTCCCCTTGGCAGAGCCTTCACCTTAACTGTTGGGGTTCCACAAGGTTTGGTCCTTTGTTTCATTTCTACATAATACATATATGTACATATTTCAAGATAATCTCATTTACCCAATGCTTTCAACTACCTTCAATGTGTTGATGTCTCTCAAAGTTATGTCTTCAGTCTCAAGCTCTTTTGGTATTTACATCTAATTGCTTCTTGAATATATCTCAGTTTTCTCAAATACTACAGACACCAAATTGAAGTGTCAGGATTTCCCATTAGCACCACCTCCAAAGTCTATTCCAGTTCTTGTAATCTTTGTCTTAGTTAAGGACATCACCATCCACCATTAAGCTACAAATCAGAGTTACTAAGGCTTTATATTTCTCATACCAGACACCAAATTCTGTCAGATTTACTTCATAGTTCTTTCTTATGTCTGCCATCACTCATTCCAACACAGTACAATTTTATACAATACCCTTTCAGGACATTTTTCTTGGAATATTCTGTTACCAGTCCTTTTCTTTCCAGTCTGAATTCTACAGTGCCACCATAGTAATCTTCTACTTAAAGTCCTCTTTTAGCTCTTTGATTACAAGATGGAATTAAAACTCTCTTTTATGCCATGTAAAGCCTTACAATCTGGTCCCTACTTACTGAGCTCGTCCAGTCTCGTATCTTATCAGTCACTTCAATCCATTGAAATATTTTTCTTTAGTTACAGCTATACCACACTTGCCACTGGGTCCTCAAACATCAGTTGTTTTAAAACCCCATGCCATTTTCCATATTGTTCTTTTGCTGTTGATACTTTACCCTTACCTTCTTTTCTTAGGAATTATCTATTTGCTTTCTAAATTATATATTAAATTTATATAATATAAATAAAATTTATATAATATAAATATAAATTTATATATGTATAATATATATATTTTTTTTCCCTTGCAACTACTGCCAGAGCTCTTTCTTTGGGCTAGTGAACCGATTCAACATTAATATAAGTATGACTTTGGAAATCTTGAATGTTTATAGCTTATTTTACCTAACATTAATGGAAAGCCCTGATATTTTGATGACCCTTGGCAATTCTTCACATATCTGATTTGCTCATTTATTAAAAAGAGCAAAGGGGCGCCTGGGTGGCTTAGTTGGTTAAGCGTCAGACTTTCGCTTAGGTCATGATCTCACGGTTCGTGGGTTCGAGCCCCGCGTCGGGCTCTGTGCTGACTGCCAGCTCAGAGCCTGGAGCCTGTTTCAGTCTGTGACTCCCTCTCTCTTTGAACCTTCCCTGCTCACGCTGTCTCTCTCTCTGTCTCCTAGAAATAAATAAAACATTTAAAAAAATAAAATAAAAAGAGCATTAATCACAATAGATAGATTTCTTCCAGCACAATCCATAGACTTTATAGGAAATGGATGGAAGAGAGAAGGCTTCCCTCTACCCTTCGTCTTTTTGGTCTTTGATTATCTTAAGCTATTGCCCATACATAATTTTATCATATTGTATTATAGCAAATGTTTTATGTTTCTCTTCTCTATTGGATGGTGAGCTCCTGCAAGACAGAGATTACCCACCCTATAAACTCTGGCTAACAAAGGAAAATGTAGCTACAGTTTAAAGTGCAGGAAGGATAATTTGATACTATCAAAGAGAATTTGGAGGAAAAATGCAGGAATTCTAGTCACAATATTTCTTGTGATTTCACAAAACCTCTTTTACTATGATGCGTATAGGACTTCCTCTCCCCCTCTAAAACAACAGTCCACTACACAATTGGGTTCAGTGTTCATTGATAGTCATGCATTTGAGTTTATTTGACCTATCTTTATAAAGACATTTCGTGGGAGGGGGTATCATAAGTAATACTCTTTTGGAAGACAGTTTCAATATTTATAGATTAATCCTAATAGGTGGGAGTTCTTGTGATGGACATCAATTTTTTTTTTAATTTTTAATTTTCTTCATCATCTAAACTCTACAAACCTATTCATATTTTACTTAATTATTGCCTTTAGCTCATCTCTCTTTCTCTCTCTATCATGTTTTAATGTTTGTTTATTTTTGAGAGAGTCAGAGTGCAGGCATGGGAGAGGCAGAGAGAGAGGGTGAGATGGTCAAAATGGCAAAATGTGGAGAGACTCAAACATCTGTAGCAGGCAAAATCCAGAGGAATGGAAATGTAATGAAAAAGGAGATAATAAAGGAGGAGCTATCAAGAGTGACTTCTAGGTTTCTTGCACATCTGGATGGATGGTAACATTGACTCGGGCAGAAAATATTAGAATCCATGTTAGGTACTAGAAGTCCACTAATTTTTTTTTTTGGACATATTAAATTTAAGGTATTTCTGAGACCTCTACAAGGAGATGTCAAGTAGCAGTCATAAATGTCAGGTTCAACCTCAGAGTAGGGTCAGTAAATATAACCGGTAATTACCTAGCTAACTAAAAAGCATTATGGTGTTTGAATTAACTTATTGATAAATGGCTGATATTGATAATTTGTGAGACTTTACTAGTATTGGGGATTCATTAGTGAGTAAAATAATTCCTTCTTCCCAAGATCTGACCTTCTGTTCAGAGAGACAGGCATATATATGCAAAATATATAAGTAGTTATTAGCCATGCTATGTGTAAACCAGGTGCCATGAGGCCATATAGAAAACAGCAAGTAATTCTATTGAGTCATTGAGTCTGGAGTTATAAGGATGAGAAAATACAACAGAAATTATATCTGGGTCTTGGTAAAATATTGAGCATTGTCATTCTTAAATGAGTGAACAGAATAAGTGCACTCTCAGAGGTATTAAACTCACGGCATACTTGAGAACCAGCAAACATTCTTTTTGAGAAGGATATAGTCAGATGAATGATGCTTTTCCCGCATCTCTAATTGCTGGAAAGAGGAACCTTTGAAAGCATCACTTATGAATTTTTCTCTTTCCAATAATCTTATATTTTGCAATTTAACCAATTCTCTCATCATAACAAAATTAGGTTGATCAACTTCTAGACTCAATTATTTCCTTTCATACCTGCCCTTATGTCTTTGTAAATATTCTGTGGTTTTAAGCATTCTGATTGTATCTAATACAAAGGGCCCATGTAGTGCTTTGAGAGGCTTATTATCATAGTGTATGATTTCCGGTAGGCAATCCGTGTATGCCTGATAATATAAACCACACAGGTATGCATTTATAAGATGATTCCAGAGCTAATTACCATCTGATAACTATAAAATGTTTTACAGCTGGAGTTTCTATTCAAAGTATAGTAAAGAAAGCCTTTTAGTTGGTGTTTTGAATGCTGCAAAGTGAAAGATTTTTGAAGAACACTTAGACTGAATGCTGGTATAGTGTACTCCTGTACAGTACCAGAGACAGTGAAGATCAGAAGGCAGGTAGATTAAGAAGCACCAAAGGGACAGTGCACTAGCTCCCCAGCAGCAAACTCAGAATACAAGTGAAAATAATCTTCACCTTCACAATAAACCACTCAGAAAAATTCATAGATTAAATTTAAAAATCCAATCTAATTTTCCATTAAAGCATAATCTAACAATCTAATTGTTACTATTTTGTTGCCAAATATGAATGAAATAATAAGTATGACTAGCTATTGCACCAAAGAATAGCTATAGAAATTAAATAATAGTTAGTGCTTATTTACCTATACTTTGTTTCTTCATTTGAAATTTAAGGAAATTATAAACAGTAAAGGCACCTGGGTGGATCAGTTGTTAAGCATCTACCTTTGGTGCATGTCAAGGTCTTATGGTCCATGAGACTGAGCCACACATCAGGCCCTCTGTAGTCCACGGTGAGCCTGCTTCAGATCCTCTGCCCCTCCCTCAGTTGCACACGCTTGCTCTTTCTCTCTCCCTCTCTCATAAATAAATCTTAAAAAGAAAATTATCAACACCAGATGTTACAGACATGAGGCCTTTCTGGGGAGGAACTGGAAAATTAGGAAGTGAAAGGATAGTTCTCAAGGTTGTAGGTTCTTAAAAGGCTAGAGGCTATGCAAATTGACAAATCACCACATCCAAGCATCATATATCTAGGAATGGTAAGGAAGTAAGAATGAAAATTAGAGAAACTGTAGACAACACTTTATTCTTAAGGGTGTTTAATTGAGGAAACATCCCAGTGGAGGGAAAGATGGTAGTACAGTGCTTACATTTTACCAATAACCAGAGCAGGATGGGACTGCACCACAGGAAGGGACACAGCAACTATGGATTAGGCAATGATTTATATGGCTGCATGAATGAAACTGAGAGGTGCAATTGCATTCAGGAAGTGGCATTAGTGAGGGAATGGTTTAGATGACCTGTTCTGCCTCTAATATTGAGCGTGCGGTAGACCACCCCAATTTCCCTGCAACACTGAAACTTTTAAAAGTATGACGGGAAAACAGATTTTATGCTTCGTTTAATACTGACAGTTTGAATTACATGTTAATTGTATCTACTGTTTTTATTAGCTTGGAATTTTTTATTGAATTTCACATTTAAAAATCATTGCAATTTTAGTAAGTGATACCCTCTTTCATTTATGGAACCCGTCATAATTGATTAAAATTTTCTTAGTGGTTCTTTACCATCAAGTAGTAGGCATGACTGACATTATTGGTCCCATTTTACTCAGAGGAAGTAGGCTCATATAGATGTAATGGTTTTTTTCAACTCAGACAATTTATTAACATTAAAATTAAGATTATTCCCCTACCTCAGAGTCCTTTTTATAATGCTGCATTGTAGATTTTGGGGTCCGAAGACCCAAGTTGGGGAAGGGCAGAGAGACAGAGGGAGACAGAGGATCGGAAGCTGGGTCCAGGCTCTGAGCTGTCAGCACAGTGCCTGATGCAGCAAACTCACAAGCTGCAAGATCATGACCTGAGCTTAAGTCAGACAACCAACAGAGCCACCCAGGTGCCCCTTCCCTTTTACTTTTTAAGTGTTTATTTGTTTGTTTTTGAGAGAGAGAGAGAGAGAGAGAAAGAGAGAGAGAGAGGAGAGGGAGCACGAGCCAGTGAACACAAGCGCATGCAGGAGAGCTAGCAGGGAAGTGGGAGAGGGAGAGAGAGCATCCCAGTCAGTCTCTGCACTTGGAACAGGGCCCTATCTGGGGCTTTATCTCATTAACCACGAGATCATGACCCAAGTGGAAATCAAGAGTCATGCTTAAACCCACTGAGCCACCTAGGTGTCCCCCACTTTTACTTTTTAAAGTAAAAAAATTGAATTTAAGGGCATAACAGTGGAAAAGGACTGACACAAATGGGGTGCATTGCTTACCATGAATAATAATAATAATAATAATAATGCTGCATATGCTTTATTAAGCACTTCTATATTTCAAGCACTGTGCTAGACTATGAACCATTCACATCAACCCTATGCAATAGGTATATAAATATCATGACTTCTTAATGCAGAAAATTAGGCTTAGATAGGTTAACTGATTTATGTAGAGGTGAGAATTTGAATCAGGATTAGTCTCTATTGTGTTGTAATACAGAATTTCGACATTTAAAAAGCTTGCACAACGAGATAGAAAGGTGGATCAATCTTGGATGAGGCCAGATGAATGCTAGGGCAAGACCTAACAGGGTGGTATTAATTATTCTGTTAGTTCCTTTGAGTTCAGAATCTGGTCTTCAGTTTTTTAATCTCAGAAACTTAATCTCATTTGTGTCTAGAACTTGACTAAATTGTTGTTTGCCAACAACCAAATTTACAAAAGATTGACATATGTGATTAAAATGCACATGTGTAATTTCCCATGAGACATATGACCAATGGATTGGATATTTGCTTTGGACTGACCCATAATTATCAGAAGTTCCTCCAAGCAAAGGAAATCAAAGTAAGAAGACATAGTTATATAATTCACATAACACCGGTGTCTGATACCCTTCAGTTTCTCTACAGATGGTAACATTTACAGGTGTTTCTGTTGTAACATGATACTTGGATTCTTGAAAAACTCTGTATTCTGCAAAACTGTGTACCAAAAATAAAAGGGCTTATGGAGAAAATGGGAGTGGGACAAACCACCCAAAACCGGTGTAATTGTGTATCCAGAGTACTAACAAAAATAGTGATTGGTACCTCAAGAAATTGCTTGGATAGCTTGAGGAGAGAGCTGGAATTTGTACCATGAGATACTATAAATGCTCAAAGAACCTGAAGGTAAATGCTGACTTCTGGTTCTGGGGCAATGTATAAGAAAGCATAACTCAGAGTCATTGCTGTTTTTTAGTTGGGCACAGTGGCAAGTGCAACCTTCCACAACCCAGAGCAAGGCTGGGATTCCCCCTTACGGGAAAGGTGACCTGCATACAGGGGCTTATTACCATTCTACTCTCCTAATTCCAGTTCTACCTGCCTAGAAAAAAACTAATTTATCAATCAACATATTTGTGTTCTATTAACATCACTCCTATAATTGCCAGTCGTATTATGAGCTAGTTGGTCTTATGGAAGATGTGTTCTAGCTAAAGAGTCTGCCTGTGTTTGCACCTACACCCCTTAGTAGTTCTTGGGTGGGCATTGTTAAATTGCTTCTATGATTGTCTTTTTATATTTATTTATGACTGTGCAGTTCTGCATTTTGATTGATACATTCTTAACCTGTGTAATATCTTCTGTCAGGGTATGTCATTATCACCCTCTACAGATGGAAGGGGATTAGAGTTACCTAGAACTGTAGAGCTCTGCTACTTCAACCCAGGAAATCCCATTACAACATCCATAGACCATGTTAAATGGTCTTTGCTTGAACTCTTATTTATGGTTTTATTTATTTCTGAGAGAGAGAGAGAGATGGTGTGAGCTGGGGAGGGTCAGAGAGAGAGGGAGACACAGAATCTGAAATAGGCTCCAGGCTCTGAGCTAACTGTCAGCACAGAGCCCGAACCCATGAACCATGAGATCATGATCTGAGCCGAAGTCGGACGCTTAACTGACTGAGCCACCCATGAGCCCCAGAACTCTTATAGAGCTGAGGAGTTCACGGACTCTGAGCTCCAGTTTTTCATTTACTTATAAAAAACACATAAGTTCATGATACTTCTAAACTTTTGAGTGTTTGGAGAAAACATATTTTTTTAATATTTTTATTTATTTCTAGGAGAGAGAGACAGCATGAGCAGGGGAGGGTCAGAGAGAGAGGGAGTCACAGACTCTGAAACAGGCTCCAGGCTCTGAGCTGGCAGTCAGCACAGAGCCCGACGCGGGGCTTGAACCCACAAACCACGAGATCATGACCTAAGCGAAGTCGGACGCTTAACGGACTAAGCCACCCAGGCGCCCCTGGAGAAAACATATTTAAAAGAGCCTTTTAATAGAAAGAAAATTCTGATTCTAATAAGATATTATGGTGAGATTTATTTAGATAATATGTGCATATTATCTAAATGTAGATTATCTAATTATCTACATGTAGATTAATAATGATGGCTTCAGAAGATATCTTTTTGGATATGACAGTTTATCACAGGAAGGCTCATCTATAAAACTGGCAAAGAGGCTGAGGGGGTAAGAAAGTGTCTCTGAAGTGTATTTTTATAAGATTAATGATTTTTATAAACTTCTTAAGCAGTTAATGATATTTTTAATGAAGAATATAAAAGAGAAGCTAATTTTATTAGATGTAATTTTACATCTAATTTGTAAATAGAGGAATTTAAGTTGGCCAAACCAAATGACTTAAGTCTTTTTTATAAAACACTATAACATTTAAGATGATACCATATTAGACAATACTGTATTAGATTTATTAGACATCTTTGCTGGAAAAGAAATCCTTTTAAAATATTTGACTGTAGTAAATAAAATGAAGTTAGAGATAGAAGAAAACAACTATAGAAATATTTTTGCCATGAGGTGCCTGGGTGGCTTTGTTAGTTGATTTGGGCTCAGGTCATGATCCCAGGGTCGTGGGATCAATGGGCTTGAGCCCCATGTTGGGGACTCTGCCCTGAGCTTGGAGCCTACTTAGGATTCTATCTCCCTATGCTCCTTTCTCCTGCTCCTGCACACACGTGCTGTCTCTCAAAGAGAAACAAAACAAAAAAACAAAAAAAAAAACAAAAAACAACTTCTCCTAATAACATTGGGTACTGACAGACTAAAGGACTATAATAAAAATTATTTAATATTGTTGTAATTTGTAATCTTGGAATGGTTCACAAAAGAGGAGGTAAAGATTTACTGCAGATAGCAGGGGGAGACCATGCATTAGTAAAAAGCAAATTCCTATAACAGGCTGGAAATGATAGAGTAGGCAGTTTGTTAAATGAGAGTTGGAGGCAAGGAAGGTGATAAATAGGTTACACATTAGAAGCCTGTGGGCACAATGGTCCTGACTTTGTGGCTTCCAAGACCCTAGGGCTAATGGACCACAGGTGCAGAATATGCTCTGTCCCCTTCCACCTCTGCCCTGGGGTAACCCCTAGACTCATTATACTTCATTTGCATTGTGGTTTTAGCCCCTCCTCGTGGGGGAAAAGCTACCAGGATGTTTCTAGTGCAAACTGGAACCCAAATGATTGGAAGCAGCATGTGTTAGAAACCACCATGTCCATGACCCAAGACCCTACTTACATAAAAGGAAAAGACCCTGCAGCCTCAAGCAGTTGCCACCGCTGGGCCTGTCTGCTTTCCCTTCTTGAGAGTGTACTGTCCTTAATAAACTGCTTTGTGCTTGCTACTTTCCTTCTGGCTGGCTGTATTCAAGTGTGGATCCTCAAGTAAATCTTTGGTGGGGAATGCATGAATCAAGGTCTCCATTCTTAAAACATAGCTGTTCTTCTGGTAACAGAAGGTAAATAGCCACTATAGTTTCATGACTGAAAAGTACAATTTATAAAGTGATGGAGGAAACTGAAACTTCACACAAGAGTTCAGCTTTGGAGCCAGTATGTTTAAAAAAAGAAAAACAAAAACAAAGTAAGAAACCATATAGCAATATATTCATTGAGCAGAGTGGGGAGTTCTGTGAAGACTGGGGTTCAGCTGCTTAGCTGCTTTGCACCTCTTCTTGGCTCCTTTCCTAACACTCACAATAGCCTCAATTCCATCTCTTAACATTCCTTTCAGTTCTTTTCATTTATTCTCTAAGATACTCAAATTACTCACCTTTTTGTTTAACACCATTTCTGCCTTCTAAGTAATAGGCATAGAAGGGTTTTCTGAAGTTGAAAAGTTTACTGTTAATAATGCTTGATGGCTTATTAATTCTCAGCATGTTCTGTTTTGTTGTGTGTTTGTGTGTGTGTGTGCGTGTGTACGTGTTTTAAAGGATCAGTGTTGGTAGGGGAGGGGGGAGGGATGGCAATGTTTGTATAGATTCACAATTCAGTGCCATAAAACATAAGGAATTTTCATTAGATATTATACAACTGACCTCCCAATCCCTGCCTCTTTTTTTGACCTGCAGTACCTAGCAAAGCACTTTCTTCTGGTGGAGACTTTAACAAATGAATAATTAATGTATGTCATGGTTGGTGAAGTGAGCTGTGTTTTTAGTTTTTAGGTTGTTTTTTTTTTTCAAATACAGAAAAACCAAAGAAAAAATCACCTTAGTTAGCTCTTGTAGAATGAATCGTGCTTTTGTTGAACATAAAGGATATGTGTATTATGATCAAACTATAACTTTCTTCTTTTTATTGATCCTCAGTATTTTATTCAATGGAGTGAACTTCTCTCTGTTCCAGAATGAAAATTATAGCAGGTTCCAACGTTTTTACATTTTTACAAAAGTGACAGACAGCTCTAAAGTTACTTCAAGTAACAGTCTTAATTCAGGAATTAGTGTATCCTTTGTAGTAATGGACATACAGAAACTTCTGTGTTAAATATTCTCTCACCCATCTCTAGCTAGCTTTAAAATGAAAGCCTATAGCATGGTTAGTATTTCTTCATCCCTTCAGCCTGGTTATTTCCACCCTTCTGGGATAGTTTTCTCCTGGCCAAAATCAAAGTTGGGCAGTGGTGCATAGAGGGGAGCAGCAGTGGGGAATAAGCCCGTTCTTAGTTAGCTTGGTGTTCTTGTGCTCAGTGGGCTGCCAGTTAAATTTGATATCCCTAAGGAGATACAGTTGATGAAAGCTGACTGTCTCATTGTGTGAATTGGCAGAAACTTTACAAGTTCCCTGAAGGTTCTCTTGTAGTTCAGTTGAAATTAGTAGATGTCCATGTGCTGAGTGGAGCTCCTTTCTCTGCCCTAGATAGATGGTAGTACAACTTCAGACTCTTTCTTTGGAAGTGACTTCATGCTTCTGGGCTAGGATTCAAAAGTTTCATAATGCATGTCTTCCCCATTGCCACTCAATGTGGGAAAATTTCATGTACCCTTTTTCCTGACAACCTGCAGGAGTGCAGGCACATCCCATTATCACTCTCAGAACCAGTCTCTCCACCAGTTTTCAGTTTTGTTGTTATCTTTTCATCTCCTCTCTCTGAAACTATTTATTTAAAAAAATTATGTCTTTATTTTGAGAGACAGAGAGTGAGTGGGGGAGGGGCAGAGAGAGAGGGAGACACAGAATCCAAAGCAGGCTCCAGGCTTTGAGCTGTCAGCACACAGCCAGAAGCAGGGCTCAAACTCACAGACAATGAGATCATGACCTGTGCCAAAGTCAGACACTTAACTGACTGAGCCACCCAGGCGCCCCTCTCTGAAACTATTTAAATCCTTGAGCTTGGGGGGGGTGTCCAAGAGAAGGGAAGAGATGTTAATTCATTTCTTCTGTAAATTTCTCATATGGGAGTGGAGTTCTCTTTGTCATCTGACTGGTTTCTCAGTGGAAATCGAGGAAAGGAAGAGATTCATACTATTACTCTTTTACACTGTCATCACAGCAGTTATTAAATGTGTTGTAAATATTGATTTACAAATGAACTTATTCCACTAAGGATAGCCATGGACTCATCTTACTCATGTTTTGTTTTGTTTTTTTTTAATTTACTTTTCGAATTTTTTTAAAAATTTATTTTGAGAGAGAGTGTGAGCTGGGAAGGGGCAGAGAGAGACAGAAAGAGAATCCCAAACAGGCTCCACACTGTCAGCACAGAGCCTGACATGGGGCTCAGTCTCTCAAACTGTGAGATCATGACCTGAACCAAAATCAAGAATTGGACGCTGACTGACTTATCTACCCAGGCACCCCATTCTTATCCATGTTATAATTCCAGGAACTAACACAGTGCCTAGGATGTATAGATATTCAAAAACAGTAGTAAAAGCAAAGTTTATGGTGACATTGTATGGCTTTCACTTTTATTAATATACACCTGATCATTGTTTCATCAGGCCAGCTAATATTGAGACAGCCTTTATTGAGAGATTCCTAAACTAGTCTTGAAGCAGATTGTAACTTGTGGTGCAAATGTGTGTGAAAGCAGGTTTGGGAGGATCATAGTATACGTTCCAGGCCAAGTGAATAGCAAGTGCCGTAACGTGGAGGTGTGAGGAGGAACGTGGGGGGACCCTTGGATATTAGTGATGTGTGTGGCAGGAGAAGACAAGGGGTGAAACCAAGCAACAGCATGGGGGTTTTTAAGGGGCTTTTGAAAAATTATAAGTGGAAAACATGTTGATTAAGAGTAAGAGATGTTTTCATCAATTTGTAAATGAAGGCCTTACTGCAGAAAATTCATGAATGGAAAAGTGCGGTATGCCTCGAAAGATTCTTCATTAAACCCGTGTGTTTCTGTTGGTTAAATGTGTAAAACTTTGAATGGACCTCCCCATTATCAGGCCATTGTAGCTTTTTGATCTTCGGTTTTAGAAAAAAATGAAACGCTTGCTTAAAATAAGGATGTGTTGGCTATTTTCACCTCATGATCATGACAGGAAAGTGCTGGGGATTTTGCTCTTTACTCCTGAAAGCTGATCATTTCCATCAGCACTGATTTAATTTTGAGTAAAAGGAAATAAAATTCAGTCCAGGGACAGGGACATCACATGCCAGTATGCAGGAGAAATGCATCTGTATTTTAAACAAGTTGATAGAAGCCAAGGGAGGAAAATAAAAACCGAGTAAGATGAAGGACACAAGTGCAAGGGACCGGTGTTTAGCCGTATCCTCCTATTATGTATATGAGGGGTGTGTCCTGTCATGTACGTAAAATATGAAGAAGCATTTCTGAGACAGCAAATTAGATCGTACAAGCAACTCAAATCTATGTTCTGGTTCAAAAGAGGAAGATCATTCAAAACCTGTTTAAATTGTGATGAGGTTTAAAAGCTGAGAAAATTGCACAGACAGCAACTCGTTTAGGGGGAAAGCAACATTTACTTAAGGGCCATTAAAGGATCTTAAAAATACAGAAATAATAATTGGAATCTCCTCAGTGCTAAGGAATCAGTGCTTTATTTGTGGCAAAAAGTTCTTCACATCTCCTGAGTGAATGCACAAGAGCGAATATGTATGCCCAAGTTAATGGGAACTGCCAGTCTGGGGCAGGAAAAGATCAAGAAAAGGATGAAGGTTATAGACTGAAAGTGTGAACTGCTAAACAGGGCAAAGATGTTGAAGGAAAGGAGAAAAGAGAGTGGTATTTCTGGAGAATTAGCCATTAAGTCATGCACATTTATTATAGCTAGACTTGGCAGTGCAATTGCTGGTAAGAGCATGTCAGAGGTTTCAATATAAAACTCCTATTAAAAGCAGTTATTGTATAAAATTAGCCATCCAGATCTTTGAGCATCTCACACCAGCTGGCAGACATGTACAAGCCCAGATGTCGTTAAGTCTTTATGCAGAGTTTAGAGTCACTAGGTATCATACCAAAGCCCATACGTATCTCATTCTGGGGAAGAGCTAAGATACTGTCCAGAACTTCAATTTACTCTGTTATTAGTTCAAATAATACAACATATTTATTTAGAGTAACCACTGAGTCCAAAATCTGCATATACTGATGAGGCACCTATTTTCAATTTGCACTTCCAGATCCGCTCCCTATCCTTCTCCTGAAATGTGTTTCAGAGGAGGGGGCTTACAACTGGCTTCTGGTTGGATTTGTCCAGTGGGAGGCACTGGAAGGGCATCAGAAGGCAGAAGGAAAGTAAAGTTGATATAATCGTTTTTCTCTGTCTTTACCCTAGGTCCTAGTTTATTTTGGGTGAACCTTTCTTACTGGCGTGGATCTCTCCAGTTCAGGGAACTGCTAACTCCCCAAGACAATAACCATCTCTTGTCAGTTCTCTTAACTTTCAAATCCTTTGGTAAATGAATCTTTAATTAAAGTTCCTTGTTTGAATTTGCCCACTTGTTTCCTTCCAGGATTCTGATTGATAGGTATCCATTTACTAAAAGATAAAAGGCTTAGTTTCTGAGGAAACATTTTTATGTGGTGTACTGATCTGCGTGGGGAAAACATAAAAGATGACAGAAAACCAATTAGTCAGAGCAAGAGAACAGAGTAAGTTCTGGCACTGTTTTACACTTAGCAAAGTGTTTGGAGTTTGTTACTGAGATGTTGGCTTGACAATCTCATATTTCCAGTTAACACTGATATGAGGGCTTAATTTTAGAAGATGAATTTCTGAAATTTGAGGGATCTGTGTATTTCTCAAATACTGTTCCTTTTTTATTGTTAATCTCACTTTAGTTGAATATATTTCTTATACTCAATAATTGAAAGAATTAACATATAAAAATAGATAAAATATCAGTTCCCAAAGAAAAATATTTTAAATGCTTAACATGGAAAGTAAGGTAAATGTGGTAGTTTCATTAGCATTTTATTTCCCTACCTCTCTGGCTGTTATTTCTCTGTCCTGTTTGTTAATTAACTTCTACCAGTTGCTCTTCATATTGAAGTTCCTCCAGGCTGTACATTGACCTGTACCTTTTTTATTTGCTGTACTACTTCTTTGGGGATCTACTACACATGCAAGTTTTCAATAACTAGCTATATTCAAACCATCACTAATTTGCATTTCTTGTGTATATCTCTGAGTCCTAATCCAACTGTCTATTGATGTTTACTTATAAATGCCTTCCCCACTTAAATGTCTCTAACAGTCTCCCATTTCATTTTGACTAATACCCAAATATCATGCATGGCCCCTATGGCTGTATTTGATTTGTCTTCTATATTCCTTTGTTAGAGTGCAGTCTAAGCTGATAGGTTGGAAAGGCAAAAAAAAAAAAAAAAAAAAAAAAATAGCTTAAGCAAGATAGCAGTTTTATTTCTCCCTTATATAGAAATAAAAGTTCAGTTGTCCAGGACTACAGTGATAGAAGCTTCTGCTAATCACTTACACACAGCTTTCATCTTTGGATCTATGCTAGTTGCTCAAGATCCTGCCTTGTCATTTGTACCATAGTCAGTTTGGAAAAGAGAAATGACAAGAGGACTAGAAAATGTACACCATCCATTTTAAGGACATGGCCTGGGAGTGGAATAACCTATTAGGAGAAAAAGAAGGTATCATGGGAATCCATTTATAAAAGTTACACTAATGGGAGGTCAGACTTCATTCTAACGCTAGGCTGTGTTTTTCCATCCTGATATATCCTGAGTAACAGTGATGATCTAAGTAAGCCTGCCTCTTTTTCCCTTAGAGGTGTTGGGGTGGATGCTGTTGGCAGTCATTGTTCACAGTACCTTCTCCTTTAGCTCCCAAGATCTTCTCTCATTCTTTTCCCTTTTACCATAGATACATTAAAAGTGAGTTGCTTGTTGTTTTTGGATCAAGCCATGTTCAGAGCACCCTAACTTGTATGTTTCAAGTTTCAGGAAGTCAGCTACCTAATTGGTTTCTTTTGTTCATTTAACAGTAGTTCCGTGATGCTTTAATTTCAACAAGGTGGAAAGGGGAAAAGAACAGGAAGTTGTTACCCTGTCTAGTTATTATGAGCCTGCATACTGGAAAGGATGGCATACAACTTTACGTCATTCTGCATATTTTAAGAACCTCCTATTTCTAGTTCATACTTTCTTTATCCACATAATACATTTGGCACCAGCTTTGGTGATCTTATGAATTTTTTTTTTTTACAATTACCTTACTCATACTGAAGAAAATACCACATCATAAATAGTTATGTTTCAAGAGATTTCCAAGTCATTTGATTGGAATGCAGAGAACATAGCTTTCAAGAAATGATGATCTCAAAGAAGCTTACGTTTCCTTTCTAACATACAGAATTATATTAAATCCACAACATGGCTAATATATAGCACTGACTTCAACTCTGGGTCTTAGGAATAGGGTGCCATTGAGTAAAGGGAACTTAATGAGTTGAAAAAAGACTTCCTCTCTGATTGTTTCATTGGAAAGAAAATGGGCTCAGAACTCCTTCTCCAGTGGCATATGTACCTGGTCTTAAGGCTTGGACAAGGCAAAAGTGAAACCAACTCCTGCTCCACTACTGAGTCCTCACATTGGCTTCAAATTAGTTAGTCCTCCTATATCAACTTGGACTGATCTCTGAATAAACTCAGTCTTACAGGGAGAATTTTATGTGATTGAATAAACTCCATTAGTGTGTGAACAAAAAGCACCAACTCTGTAGCATTCTTGGAGATAATTGTAGTTTTTAAAGGATGATGACTTCATCATGAAGCTCTTCATTAGTAGAATTATAGTAAGAATAACAGGGAAGTCAAGTGAAATCAGGAAGCAAAGAAACTAGAAATAAAAACTTGAAACACTCCTGCTTGAGAGAGCTCCCCTGGGGCATTTCCCACCTTTTTATTGCTTCTCCTGTCTCCACTTCAGGGTTTACAGATTCTCTGGGGTTTTCACTTGCTCTCTTGGCAGTGGCTTATTGAGCAAGAATGAGCAGCCTTCATGTGGCAGGACTATTTGTATTACTATTTGTATTTATTTATTTGTAATACAAATAAATTTATTTATGTATTTATGTATTTGTATTACTATTTGTATTTATTTATTTGTAATACAAATACTATCAGTATTTGTATTACTATTTTACTTACACGGCTTGTAAACTAGCTAAGCCATGTCCTACATTTCTTAGCATTCTTGTAAAGGGTCAAACCCAATGACCTATTCAAGGAAGTACCCAATTAAGAGTTATGGAATAGTGGAGTCAAAGTAGTTAAGTATTTTTCTTCATTTAGAGAATCCATCTCCTTTTTGACTTATTCAGACTTCCATAATATGCAGCCAATTCTAACATCTTAGGTGGGATTTTCAATTTCTAGGTCCAGCAATCAGTAATGTCATCCTTGAGCATAAATCTTCTTTGGATTTGCTTTCTTACCGATTTTTCCCCTTTGGGTTGTTTTTCTCTCTAAATGGAATATGCTGTGTAGAACTCAGGGAGGAGGGTGTCAGTCACAGAATAATGGTGAAAATAAGCGAGTCAGAGCCATGAAAAAGTACTGGGACCACAATAAAGGAAGTGGTACATTTAGATGGAAAATTAAATAAAAATGGGAGCTTCTTATCCATATTAGCAAGTTAACACCTGAGCTCTCTCAGGGTCCCCTTATGTACCCTTCAGGCTATAGGTTGCCATTTTGTCACAACACACTTCATATTTTGTTGTTTTTTTTTTTTATTTTAAGATTTTTCTTGGTTCTTATTTACTTCAGGTATTACTATAAAAATACTCGAAGTAAGGAACTGGGGAGAATGGGGAGAAGATGAAGACAGTGTTTTGTCTAGTCACTATTCCATACCAAAGAATTATTGCTTTCCTTTCTTTCTTTCATCTGTCCCTCCCACTTGCCTGCCTGCTTACCTTCTCCCTCCCACCTTTCCTTCCTTCAACAAACATTTACTGAGTACCTACTTCCTGTCAGGCATTTTGCCAGGCTCTGAGGATATAAATAATGAACACATGATCCTGATTTAATGTCTTCAAGATTCTCACATTCTAATGGGGAGACAAGCACAAACAGGAAAATTATAATAAAATTAGCTTTTGTAATGATTTTCCCAAACACAACGGGAGAAAAGGAACTCCCCAAACTTCTTGCTAGAGTAAACTTCACACAAGAGGAATAGTTTAACCAGAAGCGCAGATAGGAATTTGTAGAGTAATAACTTGGCGAGGAGAATATTCCCATAAGAAGGCATAGCTTATGCATATAAGTATAAGGTGGCATTACATAAAATCATGTTTTGAATTTTAAAGCACATTACTGCTGGGCATAATATGTGGGGTAGCTGAGTGATAGGAGATCAACAGTGCATTGCCAGATTATGAAGGTTGTATGCATGCAAAGGAATTTAGATTTTGTTCTGAGATAATGAAAATGTTTTCAAGGCTTTTGAGTAAGATTCTGAAATAATTACTTTTTGAGCCAATTCCAGAAAGATTATGTTGAGAGCTGTGCTGAGGATGTAGTAAGTAAGTATGGGAGACAAGTAGGCATCAGTTGTTCTGGTCCAGGTGAGAGGAAATGAGGTCTTGAGCTAGGGCAGCCACAGAAGAATTGGAATGGAAGGGCAGATTTAAGTCAGATTAATGGTGCAGATATGACAGGGACTGGCGATCACTTGAATGTGAGATTAGAGAGAGAGGGAGATTTGGGATAGCTTTTGCATTAGGGTTTATGGATGGCCCTAGGCTTTTCTTGTCATCTGTATTCAGCCAAATGTGAAATGGCAATTTATACTGAAAACAGTTGTGTGAAGACTTCAGAATGCTAGAACCTCATTTTCAAGGCTTTCCCCACCTCTTTTTGGTAAAATCATTTCCTTGTTACTAATTAGAGAATAGCTATACTTGATATACTTCTGATGACCAGACTGAATTCTTAATAGTTTACAAAGAAGCAAAAGTTCCAAAGTGAAGTTCTGAGAAAAAGTTTAAAGAAAAACTTCTTGTACATTCAATTCAAATGCTTACTGACTTAAATAAATGGTTTAATTGGAGTATATGGCATTGTTGGCCCAATCAGACCAGCCATTAGCATGACCTGGAGATGTCCTTGGTGATTCTATAGTTTACGAATAGAGCTAACAGCCTTAATTTGGTCAAATCATTTTTTAATATTTTTTTATTATAAGGCAAGTGACAAGGAGCATGGGATGTAGTCCAAAGATAAACAAAAGAATAGCTTTCTTTCATGTTGATTATATGCCAGTAGGATAATCATGTCATTTTGCTTTAAGTATTTTAGTCGTGTGTTTGTGTGTGCAAACATGACAAAGTGTGTGTGTATTCCTAAACTTGACTTTAAGATAGTTTTTAAAAGGCAACTTTTGGGGTGCCTGGGTGGCTCAGTCGGTTAAGCATCCAACTTCGACTCAGGTCATGATCACATGGTTCGTGGGTTCAAGCCCCATGTTGGGCTCTGTGCTAACAGCTAGCTCAGAGCCTGGAGCCTGCTTCAGATTATGTGTCTCCCTTTCTCTCTGACCCTTCCCTGCTCATGCTGCCTGCCTCTCTCTCTCTTTCTCTCTCTCTCTCTCTCTCTCTTTCTCTCTCTTTCTGTCTCTCAGAAATAAATAAAACGAAAAAAAATTTGAAAGTCAACTTTTGAGTTCATAGTTGAGCAACTGTTTTTTAAATTGTATTTTTATTCCTCCATGTCTATAATAATGTAGCATAACCAGTATTTTTTGAAAGTTTATTGTTCAATTTGTTTCAACTCCTTGACATTTAATTTTACTGCTTTCATAGTCCTTTGAGAAAGTAATGGTGATATAGCACCTACTGTTCCTTAGGCAGATTGGGTGTTTCTGTCAGGCAGAGGATAGTCTTGTGCTATTTCCAGGAGGATATTTAAAGCTTCAGTTTATGTTGGAAATTGTACGTTTTAAATGCCAAATATTTTTATGATAATGTTGTAAGCTCCGCTATTCTTCATGCATTTTAGTGGCAGAAACAGAAAATTAATGCATTGATTTTCGTATTAAAAATGCATTCCTGGGGCACCTGGGTGGTGGCTCAGGCATTTAGGCATCCAACCCTTGATTGCAGCTCAGGTCAGGATCTCATGGTTCATGAGTCTGAGCCCTGCATCAGGGTCTGTCCACACTGACAGTGCAGAGTCTGCTTGGGGTTCTCTATCCCTTTCTCTCTGTCCCTCCCTTCCACCCCCCACCCCTTTCAAAATAAATAAACTTATTTTTTTTTTAATGCATTGCTTTCGCTATTTAATTAATCATATTTTCTAGTGAATTATCCTTTCTGGATAAAATGTTTATTACCTTTCATTGGCTAATTCTTGAGCTAGACTAAAGTCTAATGTTGGTCACATTATTTGGTCTGGAAAACATTTTAGAGATGACTGAATCCAACCTTTCCAATTTCAAAATAAGTCATTGAAGTCCAGACAGTTAACTGAGGGTATATTTCTTAATCAACAGTGATGACCCAGGGTAAAACTTCAGTACTCTGGGCTACAATCTAGTACTTTTATTTTAATTTTTTTTAATGTTTTATTTATTTCTAGGAGAGAGAGAGAGAGAGACAGCATAAGCATGGGAGGGTCAGAGTGAGAGAGGGAGACACAGAATTGGAAACAGGCTCCAGGCTCTGAGCTGGCTGTCAGCACAGAGCCCGATGCGGGTCTTGAACCCACGAACTGTGAGATCATGACCTGAGCCGAAGTGGGACGCTTAACCTACTGAGCCACCCAGGCGGCCCTGCAATCTAGTACTTTTGTCATGTGAGTCCTTGATATGAAAGATCCACAACTGTCAGAAATAGGAAGGTCTACATTTTGTTTTATAAGCTTAATTACTTTCTAAAATCATCTCTAGGCTGAAAAGTTTAGGTCCCTTTCACTTGTAGAGAAAGCTGTTGGTTTAATGAATTTGGACTGTATGTATCACAGAACGTCAGTTTATGAATCTTTCATTATCAGTTCATTCAACACCATTTATTGAGAAGATACTGTGTGCCTCCTTTGGGGCATTGCAAAAGTAAAGAAGGTTGAATGTCCAGTCTTGTGATATTCACAAGGGAGTCTGACAGAAACACAAATGATTCTAAAATATTAGGCTGTTTAAATGTTATAGCAAAAATAAAAACAAAGTTGTATGGTCCCATGAAAGGAAAGATTCTTTCTGGGCAGAGTGAAAGTCTAAAGGGTCACTAGGTTTTAAGAGTGAAGAGTAGAAATATTGGCCTTCAAAGCAAATAAATATCATAAAGCAAAGAAATAGGGACTGTAAAAGCATAGATGATTTTGGAATAGTACATATTTTGATAAGGCTATGTCAAAGAGAGATAAGGTAACATTGTGGCGGATTTTACATGGAATGCTACATTTTTTTTCCCCAAAGAAAATGTAGGATTATTGAAGGTTTTAGTAAGAGGAGCAGATGGAAATAAACTAGCTTTGATTTAATGTTTTCCCAAGGTTTTTGAAATCATACAGCCTAAACATTCTCCTCTTACAAAAGATCACTAAGGTTTTTTGTTCCCTTGCCAAATTCTTTTCTGCTTGGCTTCAAGACCCAGTTAATGTCACATGTGCACAGTAGTAGTTTTCTTGACTCTGATATTGCTTCTCATTTCTGTGACTTGTACAGGTTCCACACCACTAATAAAGAATTTAGTACCTGGAAGAGTTGCTCAAAAAATATTTAACACATTTAGCAATTATTACTTAGATAGTTTCACCTACTGCTGAGACTATGCTTTATGCTTCCTTGTCAATGTCTAGTATTTTACTCGTTAATGGTTTGTGAAATAGATTAATACATGAATGCATGATTTAATAAGTTTTCTAGGGTTCTGATCATTTCTTTACAAATTATGTTGCTTAAAATCAGACTATTCCTAGTTAACTATTTTTAGGAACTGTAATTACACTGTAAATATTTTGGTATCATCCCCCATATCTAATGATTTCAGAGTTATAGAGGTTGTTCTTTAAGTTCTGACACCTCAGTTGCCCCAGTGGTACTATTGCTTGCTTTAGTTTTGGACATTATATCAGTGGTTCACCCATAATTTTGTCCTTATGCTACTATGGAGCTGTTAGAAACTTCCTCTTACACAGGTGATAAAGACCTGTAATGTCCTGTCACTTTATTATTTCACTTCTGTCACATTTTTTGATCCAAAGGTGCTGCTTTAATCTCACCCTGACAAGGTCAGCTAATGCTCCATACTCTTAACATCTCCTTATGCCTGTGGTTTGAACCAGTCTCTTGAAAGGCAATTTGCAAAGCTATGTTGTTTTGCTATTTTTTTTAATCTATTGTTTGATTCAGTCTGTTCACAACTAGGTTGTAAGCTCCATGAATCAGGGACTCCTATTCATGCCCTTGAAACATGTTCTCTAAGACGAGATAGAGGATGAATAGGGACTGAGAAACAACTCTGTCTGTTCTATATTGTCCTTCATTTTCCCTTTCTTTCTTTTTTTTTAATTTTCAATGTTTGTTTATTTTTGAGAGAGAGAGACAGAGAGACAGAACACAAGCAGGGGAGGGGCAGAGAGAGAGGGAAACACAGAATCCAAAGCAGGCTCCAGGCTCCAAGCTGTCAGCACAGAGCTTGACATGGGGCTTGAAATCACAAGCAGTGAGATCATGACCTGAGCCAAAGTTGGATGCCCAACTGATGAGCCATCCAGGCGCCCCTCATTTTCCCTTTCAAGAAGAGTAAAGTCAATAATAGAGCTTCATGTTTTTGTTTTTGTTTATGTGGTTGATGGCACCATTGATGACATCAGAAAAACTGCTCAGTCACCCTTACTGTGGGACTTGTCTACTGAGTTGATTATGATTTCACCTCAAGTAATGGGAAGTCAGTATGAAGTTATCAATAAATGCTCCATAGAGGGATATGTTTTACAGATTAAATTAGAGCATGCAATCCTCCCTGATCCACAGAAGCAGATTATGTCAATTATCTAAATTAACTCCATTTCCAGGTTTCTCCCAGGCATAATTTGTATTTGGGGACAGTAGTGTGTGTATATGTAGATATTATCAGATAATATTTAGATTAACATTTAAAGTGGCACATCAACACATCATGGCCATAAGGCAATTATCAGGCTAAATCTCACATATACTTTTAATTTTTAAAATAAGCTTATTATTTGTGCACTCAAGTTTTTACCTGTATGGAACCACAGGAATTGGACATTAAAGAATTAATAATAAACATTTTTTGAAAAGCTTTTTTATCTTGTTTTGCTTTTGAACTATGTCATTTTTGCTATTGGGAGAAGGATTCACAGAATAACTGAAGTTATTTGCTTTGTTTCCTAAAGGAACTTTGTGTGTGTGTGTGTGTGTGTGTGTGTGTGTGTGTGTGTGGTTTCCTTTCTTGTAACCAGTTTTTTTTTTTTTTTTTTTTCCCTTCCTGAACTATCTATGTTTCTTGGGGATAAAAATAGCGCCATTTCAGCCAGCAAAATGTTATTTGGAACTGCAAGTGACCATTGTCACAATGTCACAGAAAATGGAAAACACATTATTAATGCTTGCAACACAACTAACACAGTGATTTCATAAGCAATTGCTAGTTCCATACAGTTGGAAATTGTCAAAAAGAGGTAGCAAAAGTAAGAGAAAGGCATCATTGCATAGAGGATACACTCTTCTGAAGAATATTCAGGAGAAAACAAGAAGCAGTGGAATACACATGTAGAGAAAGTTGATAAAGGAAGGACAAACAATATATAACAATAACAGAAAGAGCACAAAAGAAAGCCATGTAGGAAGGAAAGTACAGGAAGAATGAGGAGCAAGATTTAAGAAATTGCTACAGGTTAACAACAGAGTAACTGTAGTTTAGTGAATATTATTCCAGTAGAGCATTTTAAACTTTTTGAAAAACTAGTAAGACAGGACAGAAAAGAACATACGATTAAGAGACAGAAGTTCTCCCAAGCACTAGAACATACTTCAATCTATAAACAGTGATTTGTGTTTGTTTAGCTTTTTCATTCTTCTTTTAAGATAAATTGACTTAATATATAATTAAATAATTTTCAATGACTTTATTTTGTGGTTAAACCCCACTTATGGAACTCTGACCTGGTATTATTTGCAGGAGAATTAAATGTATCCAGGTGGACTGTAATGACCATCTGGCCATTGGATGGATGCCTAGGAGTGGACAGACCACTGCTGCTTGTTAGCTGCACCCACGCCTTTTCCATTTTGTAAAAAACTCAAATGGAGAGGGCTTACATAATTAGTAACTTAAAAATAGGCAGTTACACACATATAAAAATACTAATACCAGTAATTAGCTATCGTGCTATACCTGGTATTAAAATCTTTATTGTCCTTGTCTTACAGGGACAGATACTCCCTGTAAATATTCTCATATACTCCCTATAACAATGTTATGAGACATGTTTCACCTTACCCTGGATTTATATATAAATAAAATGAGGTTAGTAGAGGTTAAATAATTTCTCAAGGTTTCATTGCTAATAAGTAAAAACTCTTGATCAAATTCAGTTCTATTTCATGAATGTTTAACTACTATGCTATTTTTCCTAAATTAAAAAAAAAAAGTTTTAAGGCTTTATTATATACTGGACTCGGGAGAAGGATAACTTTTCCATCCTTCTTTATTGAGGATCTTAAAATTCTTTACTTTTAAAATTAATTAATATATTTCATTGGCGTAATATAAAATCTATATTAGGAACCACATGATGAAGAAGAGGGAGCTATTGCAGTATACATCCCTAGTCCATGGATAGTATAGTTGAACATACTGGTATATTCAAACAACCTTCTCTGAATTATTTGTTCTCAACAATGCTTTGGGTAAAAAATTAGGTAATGGTAGACTAGAAATTTTACTCTCTGGAAATCCCAGTGGTAGTTATATAAACTATGTGTATTAACAGCTGTGCTAGTGGTAGAATTAACATCCTTTATTAATAAAGAATCTAAAATGATTAGTAATTAAATACTATTCATTTTGAGGTTTCAAACAACCTTTTCCTCATTTTCAACATTTTGACTATAACAGTTGGTGAAAGTTCTCAAATGATCCAGTAACTGATTTTTGTCTATTCTGACATCTTTAATTCATCTCTGAGTTCTTTGAGATATTCTATTTTGCTAAAGAGCTGGACCACAGTCAACTGAAATTTAGACCTGTTTGTATTTCTCTTTTTCTTGAACACTTACTATGATTCTGAGTAAGTACCAAATGGGACATGAGTACAAAAAAGAGCATAGAAAATTGGAACAAACTAAAATCACAGCATGTGGGGGACCTGAATGAACATGTGCTTAGCAAAGATTTGTTGAATTGAAACACCATACCATCTCAGGATTGGAAGAGGCTTTAGGGGCATTTGTTAGTTCCATTCTATTCTACTTTCTGTAAAAGAATTTTCAAAACCAAGCAGCAGTGTTCAGGAGATCAGAGATGACCTACAAGTGAGTAAGGACAGAACCAATCTTCTGATCCTCATTTGTTAACCCTATGGCAAATCACTGGTTATCACTTTTTTTTTTTTAATTATTACGCTCCTGATTTATTCTTTTTATCTTCTATTTTGAAGGATGTTTGTTTCTTTTTTCTCTTTTGTTCCCCTAAATATAAACACTTTCATACCACTATTTCAAAAGGTAATCTAAAATTAAACTTTATGAGAATGGGACCAGGGGTGGTAAGTAAAGAGTTTCTGAAAGGAATAAATATCTTTTTTTCCCATAAGATATGCTGGGAATCATGTAAAATTGGATAAGATGAACTGAATCAGTAATGTCAGGTTGTGGATTTACTATGTCAGTTAAAAAAAGTAGGACATATAGCACAAGCATGATTTTGAACACTAATTTACTGAAAAGTAAGCTACCATTCATTTAACATTTACTAAATGCTAGGCACTAGATTTGGTGTTTCAGAATGTTACCTTATTTAACCTTCATGTAGTCCCAGGAAGGAGGTATCATTTCCCCATTATATTACTGAGAAATGTGTGTTTAGAGAGAGGTAACATGCTTCAAGTAAGATGCACAATTTCTTACAATTTCAACCAAGAAATGTTATTTACTGCAGTTTCTCATCATTTGGACCATATAATAACTGATAGAGGTTAAAAAATGGTGTTTTCTTTGCATTAAAGAAAAAAATGGATAAAGGCAGGGAGGAAGGAAACAAGCTTTTTTATTATAAACAGAATTTTCATGGGGAATTGAAATCACCCATGTTCATTTAATTGACAGAATAATTTGAAAGTGATCTCATTTATTTTTACAATAAGTTGTAAAGCTCTCTATTAGGCAACAGTTAAAAAAATTAGGACTAACTTAGGTTATTATGTGATTTGGAAGTAATCAACCTGCATTTAAAAGTATTTTGTAATTCATGCTGTCCACTTACTTCTATAATTAATGTAATAAGTTTCGATTGTTGAGATTTTACTTTAGTAGTTGCCAAATGAAACTTCCCCTCTTGCACACACAAGCACACATATGAACAAATACACAGGCATATGTTTGAATTTTTCTGTTTCCAGATTTATTTCAACATCGTTATATCACCTTAACATTCCTCATTCCTTTTACTCTATTATAATATCATGTAGCAAGAAAATGAGAAGAAATGTTACATAGATTTTTTTTCTTGGTTTTGCTTGCTTTAGTCACATAAAATTAAACTTAGCATTTTTCTTTTATGTTTGCTGGATAATTAGAAAGGCATCGTGTACTAGATTAAAAGACCTGTGTGAGCCATGTGTCCTTAGACATATGTTAGGGCAGAAATAAATCGCTAAATACAACAAACCACAAATTTCTTTCCATTAGTAGAGTACGTTGAAGTATGATTTTATTTTGATCTCAGGGTTTGTGTAAGAAACAAAAGTGAATCCAGTTTTCTTGTATGTCTTTGGTGGGCCTGTGATGATATGTTCTTATGGGTTCTTATGGGAACAGTGCTAATTGGAACTGATAGCCTCTATATCAGCCAGCAACACAACTTTCTTGTGTATTGCTTTAAAAATGTTCCAAGGGAATTTTCAGAGTAGAGGTTTGGCTCAATATGGTTAAATATACAATCCCACCGGCTGTCAGCTCTGCCCATCTTTCCTAGTTATCATATCAACTCCTAAGACTCAATGGATGGGTCTTCCCTTGAGTACAATGTGACATCTAAGATAAATCTGCCCCAAGGTGAGGGGGAAAGAAGTGATACATGTTTTCACTTTCTATAATACTCTGTGTTCAAGGCCCTTCAACTAGTTTATGGCTTTGTACATTTTCCACATCAAGAGAGATTTGGGCTGCCTAAACTTCTTCAGAGTCTGTGAAAAAAATAACTGTTTCCTGGGGAAAACTCAGACCTGTCTTCAAATGTACATGAAAAATTCATTATTGATTTAATGTAGACAGCAACATGTGAGAAACTCACAATCCATCATTAGTGACATTCCCTCATGTCTACTCTCTTCTTCACCTTTTTTCCTTTCATTGAAATCTGGTTCTCCCCTGAGTAGAGCATTGCTTCTAAGACACTCTCAAGCCGTTTGCTACACTCCTCTATCAAAGCCTGACAGTGAAAAAGCTGTCCTCCTTGCTCCTCATTGCAGTTTTCAGGACATTATTCTTTTCTTTCCACCAATAACCCATTGTTACTCTCACCTGATGACCACCTTTCTATTTCACTGAGAAGATGAAAGCAATTACAAGAGAGCTTTCGTGTGTCTGCACTCCCCTATCTAAATTACAAATAGCATTGCTACACATATACCTTGTCTTCCCATCTGTTCCCATAGAAGAATTCTCTGTGCTCCTATTTAAAACCATTCATGATTATCATCAGCATTATAACATGGTGTTATTTCTTCCATTTTAGACATCAACAAAACTAAACATGTATGATGCTATTTCCTCCTCTAGGTTTACCCTATTTCTCTTCTCTTCATAGCAAAATTCCTCAAAGTATTGCTTATATCTGTTTATTATCTGTAATTGCTCTTGCTTTACACTTTATTGAACCTGTTAAGAGGAGGTTTTTGTCACCATCTGTCTACTGAAACCACTTACCAATATCACCAATGATTCCATTTCCAAAGACAATTCATTTTCAGTGTTCATATTACTTGGCCCATATAAAACATTTAATAATTTAATAAATGTTTCTCCTTGAGACATTTTGATGTAGATGTCATGTTGCTTTCAGGACAAGATCTTCTCCAAGTTTTCCTCCTATCTCATAGATTCCTTCTCAGTCTCTATTAATGGTTTTCCCTCAGCTTTTCACTTCTAAATATTTGAGACATAGTGTTCAGACTATTTTTTTTTGGTTATTCCCTCCAGTGTTATGGGCCTGAATATGGTCTATATATTAATGATTATCAAAATGAGATATTTAGTCCAGACCTCTCCACTGAACGGTAAATACCAACTGCCTACTCAACAATTCCATTTTAGTGTCTAATAGACCTTTCAAACTTAGCAACTGTAAAATCAGACTCCTGTTCTCCTCTCCCTTGCATTGAGATATATGTTTCCTTCCAGGTTGCTTAAGCCAAAAACCTCCCATTGCCAATTTTCAATTCATTGAACAAATTCTGTTAGCGACCACCACCACTAATTTAATTTTTATACCAGTTGGTCTTTCTACTTCTTCCCTGACCACCAGAAGTAAAATAATATATTGTCACATCTATGCTCAAAACAGACTAGTATCTTCCCATCCCACTCAGAGTCCTTCAAACCACCTACAGGAATCCACATGATCTGGCCCCTTGCTAACTTGCTGATCTCATTTCCTGTAAATTTATTTTTTGCTCACTTCACTTGTTCGCTAGCCTCCTTGCCTTTTCTAAAGACTGACACGTTTGCTCTTTATTGAATTTGTACTTAAAATTTTCTGGGATTGGAACTCTCTTCTGCCAGATACTTGCATAGCTTACTCCCTCTTCTTCATGTCTCTGTTCAAATATCAGATTTATCGTGGGCCCTATTCTATTTGCTTTTACCTCACAGCGTGTCACTGCCTCTTACTCTTGTTTTTTCTTCCGCATACATTTTGCTTATTTTTTTTTGGTTTATTGTTTATTTTAGATTTTAAGCATTATGAGGGCAAAAACTTTTCATTCATCACTGCTGTAACCTTAGATTCCAGTTGGTGCTAGAAACATGGCAGACATTCTAAATATGCATTGCAAATCTTCCACTGTAAGTCTCTGGTGATACAGATGTCATGTAATTGGGTACTGGCTACAAACTTCCATAGCAGGTTCACCCTAGTCATTTTGGTATTTGGTTGCAATGTGGCAAAGGGTTTTATGTTGGAATTTTTGGTCTCCAACTTTGACATTATGATGGGGTTTTATTATATTTTTGAATGCATAGAAAAAAGGAAGAAAAAATAAAGGAAAAGGAAAAATAAAGATGAAAGAAATTTCAAGATGAAAAATATTTGCATGACGAAAAACTCTGGTCAATAGACTTTGAACTTTGACTAAAAGTTTTAGGTGATATCAAATTGCAAGCCAGTTTAACCAAGCTAGAATCCATTTATACCTAGATGAAAATATAGCAGAAGATTATTTGTGTGGAGGAGACTATCTTGACAACAGCCTTGTTATGAAAAGATTTACAGGGGCGCCTTCAGCTCAGGTCATGATCACACAGTTTGTGGGTTTGAGCCCCATGTCGGGCTCTGTGCTGACAGCTAGATCAGCGCCTGGAGCCTGTCTTCGAACTCTGTGTCTCCCTTTCTCTGAACCTCCCCTGCTCATGCTGTCTCTCTTTCTCTATCAAAAATAAACAAAGCATTACAAAATTAAAAAAAGAAAAGATTTATAATAATTTTAATTATTGAGTAATAATTTTCATGTATGATGGTGGTGATGCCATTCACAGTGAACTGACTGAGCCACCCAGGTGTCCCAGTAATTTATGTTTTGATGATTAAAATAGGTAGATAGTTACACTTAAATATATCATCTAAGAGACACATAGGTATATAATCACAGAGAAACTTTTTTAATGTTATTATAATATAATTTTGTGTCAGCTTGACCAAACCATGGTGTGCCCATATTTTGGTCAGGCATTACCTCAAGTGCCTCAGTGAGAGTGTTTCTAGATGTTACTAACAATGAATTGGTATTCTGAGTAAAGCTGATTGATCTCCCTAACATAGGTGGGCCTTACCCAATCATCTGGAGTCCTGAATAGAAATACAAGACTGAGCAAGAGAAAATTCCTTCTGCCTAACTGCCTTTGAGCTGAGATAATTTTTTTCCCCTACCTTTGACATATATAATGCATCATACATATAAATGTGTCTGTGTGTGTGTGTGTATATATATATATATACACACACACACATATATTTTTATATATGTGTGTACACACACACATCCTGTCTTTTTTTTCCCCATCTGGAGAACTAATACAAGTACATTGTTTTTTATGTATTTGTTTTGAGTTAAGGTAATTAAGCTCGGAAATACTTTTACATCTGGTACAGGTAAAATTTTGGGCCCTTTAGGGCCCATTTTTCTACCATTTTAATGCTATCAGTAACTCTCTTTTTCATCAACTTTTCTCCTACTCCTCATAAAATTAGTAGTAAAAGAACGCAAGTCACGTTGAAAGCTCTTCTGTGTTTCACATGCTCTTTTATATCTCTTTGACTTCATATAAGCTGTTGCCTTTTAATGGAATACCCCTTTCTTCCTTCATTGTCTTGCTGATCTTCCTTTAAGCATCACCTCCCCCAGGAGATTTTCTCTTATGCCCAACCTTCTGCAGATGTTCATAATCTATCCCTTATTTATGTGCTATGCAAGTGTCTGTGGATGAGCACTAGGTGTTATATGGAAATCAACTTGACAATAAACTATTGAAAAATACATAAATAAAAAATAAATTTAAAAAAAAAACATGCCACACAGTACTACAATTATTAGTTTATCTGATTCAGTTCTCTAGTAGAAAATATTAAGGGATTTTTTAGAGTAGTAACTATACCTTTTAAAAATTCTGGGGCATATGGGTGGCTTAGTTGGTTAACTGTCTGGCTTTGGCTCAGTTCATAAACTTGTAATCTGTAGGTTGAGCCCCACATAGGGCTCTGTGTGCTGACAGCTCAGAGCCTGGATCCTGCTTCGGATTCTGTGTCTCTTCTCTCTTTTCCTCCCTGACTTGTGTGCTCTCTCTCTCAAAATATAAATAAACATTAAAAAATATTTTTAAAAATTCTTTTATCTCCAACTTCTACAATAGTGTCACGTATGAGTATTTATTGAAAAAAGTATTAGAATACAAATGCAAGTGGACTAGTCTTTCACATGTGAGAATTAAGATCATTGAGAGCCATTCATTTCTGAACTATTTTCTTCATTTTACAAATGGTCGTAGAGCTAAAAACAAATCCCAATTATTTAAAATTAAATAATCAAACTTAACATAATTTTCTTTTTCAACTGCATATAAAAGGGATGGATCTTGCTTATACTTTGTGGAATGTCACGAAGCAATCATCATCTTTGACCGTGCCTTTATTGTGTAACCTGTGCTGGTTTTCTAAACAAAATTGCTTTCATCTGAAGACATGCCAGTGCCTTTGGTAGATCAAATTGGACTGATGAAAAGAAGGAGGCTTCTGTATCATTTTACTAAATCATAGTAGCCAGTTTATTTGTATTTTCACTGTAGATGACTAATCCAGTATAAAGAATGCTGCATCAAATGCTTTTAAAATCCTAGGCTGGCAAAGAACTGAAATGACAACCACTTAATTCTTAGATCGAGAGTGAGATTCAAGTGAGATTCTATAGGCAGAATTTACCTAATAACAACAACTGAAAGACTTTGCATCTTACAAATGTCAGTTAGGGAACACAGTTACCTATCATGTAATTAAGTCAAGGTTATATATAATCTAATTAGGCTTCTTTATAAGCATTTTTCCATTTCTGTGTTATAATTTTTGAACTCACTGTAATTTCACATCTATTATCTCTCTAACCTTAATATTCACAAGTATAGACTATAGCATTATTTGGCTGACTTATGTTAAGTGTTTACATACTAATGATCATCTAGACTAATGTATTAATTTCCTATTGCTGCTGTACGAAATTACTCTAAATTTCGTGGTTTAAAACAACACAAGCTTGGTGTCTTCAGCTCTAAGGGACAGAAGTATGAAATAAGTTTTATGAGGCTAAAATCAAAATGTTATTAGCCAGGCTGTATTCCTTGCTCGCATCTCTAGAGAAGCATCCATTTTCTTGGCTTTCTGGCTTCTAGAGGTGTCCCGCGTCCCTTGGCTTCTGGCCCTCCTTCCATCTGTAAAGTGCCTCCCTCCAATCTCTATTCTGTCCTCATCTCTTCTTTTTCTGATTCTAAACATCTAGCCATCCTCTTTTACGGACCATTTTTATTACATTGGGCCCATCCAAAAATGAGGACAATCTTCTCATGTCAGAATCTTTAATTTAGTGATATCTACAAATTCCCTTTGGCCAAAAGTAAGGTAGCATATTCAGTTTCTGGGGATTAGTATGTGAGGATGTTATTGTCTACCACAGTCCATACTATTGTTTTTTCTATTGTACTTAGCCAAATAATAAATCTTAGCTCAGTATAAAATATCATTGGAAGTCATAATTCAAAATGAAACTATTTTTTTATTAAAAAATAATCCAGTTCCTTAAATACTATCCCACTCCCCAGTATTAGAAACATATGGACAGAAGCTAGCTAACCACCTATTAGTTATGTTTCAGAGGAGAGTCTTCCTTTATGCAGAAATAAAATAGATAGCCTGTCTCTTTCTTGTAACTCTTAAAGTCTCTTTTGTTTTAATACTGTCAGATAAAGACAGTAGAAACACAATGTCCTTCTCTGATTTGTTTTTCATTAAATCTTCAAAAGCTAATATAAAGGAAAGATACAAAATAAATATTAAATATTATGTAATGCTTGAGATGTGAAATTAGCTTATATATTTTACATTTATTTTTGTCACTACATATATGACTAAGTTGCCATGATTTTCTCAGTGATATTAAACTTTGATTTTCAGCAGCAGAGTAAAATAAGCCTAGGTTTTACCTTTAACTTTAACAATTTGAAAGTCTATGAGCAGAAGCGATGATGAAAGAATGATGAACTACTTTCATAAGAAGATGAATGTGCCCTATTTTAGGAGGACCTACCCATAAAAAAAGAACATTTGGCTCCACATCTTCATTTTGTACATGAGGAAATGTAAACCAAAAAATGTAATGAGTTGTCTCAAGTCATATAACTAGGCAGTTGCAAAACTGATTCTTGGCCCCAATTTTTTTAATTCCTAATTTAGTACTCTGTAACACCATGGACTTTCTAATTTCCTAATTATTGTGTAATTTGTTTTGATTTGGTATGGTTTCTCTTTTCCTTTATTTTATATGTTAAATTAATATTAATTAGATTGAATCCCTTGAGAGGTATCATATCCAAAAGAAACGATTACAAATGGACAAAATACAATCAGGTTTCTATTGCCTCTCTATTTGCAAAGTTAAGATGCTAGAAAGAAAAAGAAAATTAATGATGTTTTCATTGCCCTCCCTTGCTTCTGTTTCTTCTTACTAAGCGATACTAAAGATTAGTTGAATTAAATTAGAGATTTTGTTCTAAAAGTGAATGCCAACAGTTAATAAAATGATAACCAGTTCTCAATGAATGCAATCATTGTGTGTGTGTGTGTGTGTGTGTGTGTGTGTGTGTGTGTGCGCGCGCGCGCACACAGTAAACCACTTGAAATACTTGAGTACATGTTGGCAAATGAATGCATCATCTGTAAAAGCCTCAATCTAGCCCCAATTTGTAAACAAATACTTATTTCCTCTCTCAATTCTTCTTCTTCTTTTTCTTCTTCTTCCTCTTCTTCTTCCTCTTTTTTAAAGATATGTATGAGTGCATTCACCTCTATGCTACATATAAGCCCATTTATAATTTTATCACTTCTTAGAGTCTTATTCCATTTTATTTAGGACAAATACTTAGAGTCTTACTGCTTTGACTGACAGGAAAGTCATGATGCTTTGGAACTAATAAGTGAGTAAATTATTGATTGATTCCATCCACTTGATTCCTTACTCTCACATAACTCTCACATATCTTATGCCCAGTTTTGAGTCATATTACAATAGCTACTTTTTTGAAGTGAGCTTCACAAGTCTCTGTACATTTCCAACTGCTATCCCTAGAGTGCTTTAATTTACATGACAATCAAACTGGAGTCATTTTATTCTCTGACTTTGTCTAGCATTCAGCTTGTTGTAAAAAGTGAAAGTTATATGTAGCACAATGTAAATAATAAATGGTAAATATAACCAAGACTTCAGTGGGTCTCAAGTCATATATTTGTTTGTTTATTACTACCGCAATATGCACTCAGATTTTGTCTTTATGCCACAAAACATATGTAGATGTGAAATGCTTAACCATTGGTATTAATTTCAGAAAAATAATTCCCTAAGTAGCCATAGACATAGATCATTCCCAGAAGTGGTGGTGTCTTTTGTAAGTTAGTATTTCACCAGTGACATTTTGGTGCCAGTGAATCAACATTTCCAATACTGATTCTCTATTTGAAGAAACCCTGCCATCTGGAATTGGTCCCTCTAGTAATGCTATTTAAATCATCATGGGATAATGCTTCTTAATCACCTTCAACTTAGTTGGAAAAATAAAAAGGATCATCTATTCAATTTATGCCGTCCCTTTGGGGTTATCTAGATAGCTGTTTGTGCTGTTAGAACAATTTTATTATTGACAGTTCTTCTCAGAGCCTTTTAACCTACAATATTAATTGTGAAAATATTTAATTTCTGATAATTTTCAGAAGCTACAATTCAGATGATTCTAACTGCACTCTACCTGTATTTGTTCTTAATCATTTAATACAATTCTATATCATGGTGTTGTGCTCATTTAGTAATACAGAGAGCCAAAATTTTCTTTATATGATATTATTATAAGAATGTATAGGAAGATAATAATTTTAAGGGAATATTTTTGATTCTTAAAAAAACAGAGTCCCTAAAAAGAGATAGCAAAATATCAAAAATATACTAACTTATCAGATAATGAGAAGACATTACATAAAATAAAAGTGGTCAAAACAATAAGTACACACTAATATGCTGTTCAGACTTACAAGCCTATGCAAATAAAATGGACACCTATAAATATACCAAGGAATAAGAGGAAATACTAACATCACCACCAAGTGTTAGGAAACACTGTAGGTAATTAACTAGAATGTTAAATTGTAGCATCCCTGAAAGCTACCAAAAGTAAAAAACAGCGTTAAGGATGGTGAGGTAGGGCAAGAAATTAATCAAAAATTTAAAAAGACATAATCTTGCAGTATCCTTCAAGGTAAATAAACTGATATAAGTTCTAAGCCCTTGAAAACAAGATTCTTAAAATTTACTTCCCTGCTCCTAATATATTTTCTGATGAGAGCACAGACTATAAACATATATTATGTTCATGGCTTATGAAACCCAGGATTTTAAGGTTTTTTTGGTGTTCATTGACTTTTTTCTTCATCTATTTACATTTCACCTGAATAGGCACTGTGCTAGTTGCTAGATAAGAAAGGACAAGGTAATGACCAAAACACAGCCTTCTCTCAATTATATTATAATTTAATAGGGGAGACACAATACAGTAAATACTCAATGTGGGGGGGGGTTGGTGGAGAAGGTGACAAGTATATAAGAGTGATTAGACAGGGTGTTCTGCGAATTTGAGGGGAAAAGAAATCCAGCTCAGTCTGTGTTCATTGAACACCTATTGTGTGTCAGACACAGCGGTAGTAGCTATAGACGCAAAGGTGAATAAAAACATGATTCTTTTGTTATAGAAGGTCTTAGTTTATCAGGATTACCTCTTCCTGGGGTATGAAGAGTGTCAGGGAAGAATTTATGGAAGAAGTGACATTTGAGTTGCATCTTAAAATATAGGTAAAACTTTGACATACGGAGAAGAGGGAAAGAGCTTTCCAAGGAGAGGCAAAAGCAGGAACACAACAGCATCTGTGATCCTCTTTCTGAATATTTTTATTCTTCTGAGAGCTTGTTATAAGAATGACAGAAGGCATAGCTTTGTGATATATGCCTTATAACACCTTGTTTTTAAAACATAAAAGATAAATGTTCTTGGAAAACTCTATTTTTTTGTTCCAACAATATTTTTTACTATTTTTATTAGGACCATGCAAATTAGTGGCACTCTTGATAGAGATGGTTTTATGCTGTTCCTGTGTTTTGGAATCCTCTCTCCTCAAAAAGGTTTGCAACCTCTCATAGCAAACAACAGAAATAAGTTCAATCTCAGCATAGAATGGTATGCAGATATTTTTGAAATGATGCATTTCTTAAATATTCTTCATGATTAAGGTCTATCCTAAACATAATTATAGTTGTCCACATTTATTTTTACCCTTTATATTATCTACATGGGTTGAACTAAGAACAGAAAGAATCAGTTCATGAGTTACTCACGTGGAGTTGCTTTTGGATGCATAACATTAGAAGCAGTAATAGTAAGTGGCTAATTAAGGGTCAGGTCTTTTCAAACACTTTTTAAAAGTGTCAATTAAGAGCAGGAAACCAAGTATAAACAGAGGGACCGAGAAAACAGTCAAAGAGATAAGAGCAGAGAAATTATGTTCATAAAAGTTGTCATTTCTCCGTGACTGCTATGGTCTGAAGGTTTGTGTCCTCTCTGCCCAGATTGTTGGTTTCCTAATGAGTGGTGTGATGGTTTTAAGAGGTAGGGCCTTTGGCAGGTGAATAGGTCATCAAGCAGGAGCTTTCATGAATGAAATTAGTGCCCTTATGAAAGAGATTCACTGAGGGGACAGTGAAAAGACACCAGCTATGAACCAGGAAAGGACCTTTACCAAAACTTCACCATGCTGGCACCTTGGTCTTGGACTTCGCTAATTTCTGTTGTTAATAAACTACCCAGCCTGTGATATTTGTTACTGTAGCCTGAAAGGACTAAAACAATGACCTCCTGCCCTGAATATTTTTAGATTGAGTAACTTGATAACATCTCTTTCTGAACCTTCTTTCTTTAATATTTTTAAAACATAGAGAAGGTTTTAGCTACTTTATCATTGGTATACTTTCAAAGTCACAAGAACCCTATACTTTTTATGCTGGTCAAGAAAAGCAGTTTTATCTCTTGATAGATCTTTGTTTAAAAATATTCATCCTCTCTGTGACGCACTCTCCATGATTAGTTTAAAAGCTCTTTTCTGGATGTAGTTTGGCTCTGATATTACGGAACCACTCTTCATGTCTTATATCCTCTTCTAATAAATTTATAAGAGGTGCCTTTTGGGATAGAAGTATGATGTAAATTTTTAAGGTGATATGTTGAAATTGGAGCTTTGACCAAAATTATGGGCTGGTTCTGAGAAATTCTGCTGATCACGTAAAAACATGGCATTCACTTTCCCGAAAGCTGAGAAGGAATAGCAGGAAAGAAGGACCATGAGAGGCCCTTTTCTATTATAATCTTAGTATATTGTACATGTAATCAATAATGGTATAAATTCTATCTCTATCCCATCTATTCCTCACCTGAGAAAACTGAGCTTCAGAGACGGTGTGTCTTACTGAAATGTTGCACAGTTAGGCCTTAAAACCAGTTCTTACCATTTTATGTCCAGCTTGCCCTTTTTAATTGATTTAATTTGGTATACAGTTTAAAAAATTATACTGGAATTACCATGATAATATTAGTTTCATAGAAAATCTCCTTCAAGGTTTTTAATTGGTAAGTAGTATGGACTAAGTAAATGGATGAATAATTTTAAGGTCAAATTTTAGATTTAAACCTGGGATCTAGGTAATGAATGTTTAAATAGTTTTTGATATTTTAATATTTTAATTCCACTGTGAAATAATCTGTTCACATATATGCATACAAACATTTTGAAACAAATGCACAGATGATCCTTAGAACTCACTGTCATATCTACCAACCTACAAAGACAACTGTCTGGTTTTGTTTCTCCTCTATTACTTTCACTGATGCCAAATATTTTTTTGTCTTAATTTATTTAAATCCAGGTTAGTTAACATACAGCGTAGTATTGGTTTCAGCAGTAGATTCCAGTGATTCATCACTTAATAAAACACCCAGTGCTCATCCCAACAATACTCTCCTTAATGCCCATTACCCATTTAGCGCATCTCCCACCAACCTCCTGTCTAGCAACCTTCAGTGTGTTCTCTGTAGTTAACAGTCTCCATGGTTTGCCAGACTCTCTGTTTTTTGATGCCAATTGTTTTAAAGTAAAATGTGACTCATTAATACTAGAATAAATCAAATGCTAAGTCGTAGCTTTATCCAGTCTCATTTTTTTCTTTACATATATTGTTAGTACAAAAATCAAGATTTTTCTAACAATTTCCAGTCTAAAATCCTTAAGGGTTTTCCTGCTTAGGAAGAGTCAACAATGAATATGCAGGAACTTTTATAAGTAGCCCTCCCAAATACTTCCCTATATAAGTAATTCCCTTCATATGAGAATAAGTTTTTACTTTACTTTTTACTAGAGAGTTTTTCATTAAATAAAAGGCTTCGAGATGAAGCAGGAAACATGTTGTTTTTCAAATCCACTAGGAGTCTTGAGAGGTGAGCTAAGTTTGCTGGGATGGTGAAGGTGGGGTAGGAGGGAAGAAGAGGATGGTGCATGAGGAAGAGAAAACTGAAGACTTTGAATGCCAAACCCAGAAGATGAAAGCTTCATGATATTATCTAGGCAGGCTGGTCCCCTGATCTCACAAAATTTATGATCTCAGAAGCTATACCCTACAAAATAATTTGCTAATTTTTAATGATCAAATATTATTAAATAACATATTGTAGTCTGTTTGCGCTGCTATAACAAAAAGTTCTCCATGGAGTAGCTTATAAACATACTTATTTCTCACCACTCTGGAGGCTGGAATTTAAAGATCTGGGTATCAGAATGGTCAGGTGGGGACCCTCTTCCTGGATGCAGACTTCTTTTTGTATCCTCACATGGTAGAAAGAATGAGCTCTTTCTCTGGGACCTCCTATATCATAAATCTCATTTATGAAGGCTTCGTCTTCAGGACCTAATTACCTCCCAAAAGCCTCATATCTTAACGTCGTCACCTTGGGTATTAGGTTTAAATATATGTAGTTAGGACACAAACATGCAAAAAGCATAGCAAAGAGCCATTCTAGAGTTTAATAAAGAAGTTTTCAGCACATGTAGGCTTCACATTTTACAGGTGAGGGCACTAAGATCACAGCTTCCTCAGGGGGCTCCTGGGTGACTCATTTGGTTAAGCGTCCAACTCCAGCTCAGGTCATGATCACATGGTCTGTGAATTAGAGCCCCATATCAGGCTGTGTGCTGACAGCTCAGAGCCTGCAGCCTGCTTTGGATTCTGTGTCTCCCTCTCTCTCTGTCTCCAGCCCCTCCCCCCCCCACTCGCACTCTCTCTCCAAAATAAATAAACATTAAAAATTTTTTTTTAAGAAAATCACAGCTTGCTCAACCTCATTCATACACACACACTCATATACATATATATGTGTATAGTGGCAAAGTAGGGATGAAAAGTGAAGGACCTTGAATCCTGCCCCTTTCATTCTCCCTTTCATGCTGCTTTCCCTCCCAACAGAGAATCTATCAATCAACAACAACTGTTGTTTTTAAAGAGAGTAATTCCAAAATTACGTAAGGTAGAATTTTAAAAGAAAAAGGAAACACTACCACTTTAACCTTTTCAAATTGCCAAGAGGATGAGAAAGAATATTTACTTTCTCTAAAATAAAAATGTAATTGGGTTGAGGATGAGATAAAATGAAAGTAAGAAAGTAATCTCTTTGAAAACATGGATGGGCTGTATTGAACTTTTCACTTTTTACTTTATTAGGGTTTACCCGTGTGTAATTACAGTTTTTGGCCAAATGCCATTGATCCATATTGTCTGTGCTAATTTGAGTGGGTCCTGTTGTATAGAGAGTGTGTCTGGTGTACAAGAACTACAGGAGAAGACAGATTTTTAAGTTGAATTTTACAGCAAATTTATCTCCGCTTATTTCTCTTGTTTTTGCTTTTTATTAATATGTAAAAGTTTAAAGAACAAGAACTTTAACTGGATTCATGTACAAAACCACCTCTAGCCAATGTAGATCTTTGATGATTTTCTTTAGCAATACCAAAATGCAATGACACTCACCCATGGTGTATTATGTTATAAAGTAGTAAAAATATAATTATTGACATTATCTTAGTTTTCATCATCTTTATGTGGCTTTAAAGCAACTATCTTATTTAGTGCAAGAGTTCTAATTGGCTGGCTTGTTTTGAACAGAAAGAACAGCTTGGTGTTGAAGATTATTGCTGAATCATTGTTACATTTTATGTCTGTGGTGTGAGTAAGTACCATGGTGATAAGTTCTTTAATATATTTCTAGGTAAGAAGTAGTGAATGTTTTCTCAGTCTAAGTGTGCCAGGGCATTTTTTCAACATATTTATCACACAAGTATGACTGCTTTAAAGTTCAACAGTTACTGCAATGTGTGGCTATACCCGGGTCACCTCTTCTTAACTGTTCNACGTGAGAAAAAAAAAAAAAAAAAAAAAAAAAAAATGTTCTATTTAAAGCCTGCACAGCCACGTTTATACCTTCATTTGTTCCTGGCTCAGCATTGCAGAACAGAGAAATTCATGGTTCTGATTCACAGGAATAACTATTCTGTTACAGTGTTCAAATAATGGTTGGCTAAAAATCTTGTAAAAGAAAAAGAGGTTCACTCTCCTACTATCAAGGTCATTACTGAACTCATGTGTTTAGTTTAAAAGCACAGAGGTGCCATCTAGCAGCCGTTCTTAGGAATTTCCTGTACTGAAATAGTCCTTTCTCTATAAAACTAAGCAATAATTGAATTCCTACAAGCTTTCATTCTTATTTTTAATTTACTTATTAAATGAATGATGGTTTGGCCCATTGCCTATGGTTCAGGGATTCCATTATAAATAAAATTAATTTCTCTTAAAATAGGCAAAGTAATATACCTATGAGTTCTTCTAAATGGAACTAGAAACTTGTTAATAATATTTTAATTAAGAAAACATAGTTCTCATCATTTCCCTGAGAGGAAAATTGATAATCTGTCTATATAAAAACACAAATAGTTAGTGATGAAATGTCTTCCTTTGCTGAAAGAAAATACTAAATTTGTCAATTTTACGACATATTAAGTGAGTGAAAAAGAAGGGAGTACATACTGAAAGTTAATTCATTCTATGAATATAGAAGTTTGGGCTTTTTTTTTATTTTAAAAATAAAATTGACTTTCACGTAACTTATCTTACCATAAGATGGCGATACTTAACACTTTATAAAATGCCATATAAGATCTGGAAGTTTCAGTCTCAGGACTAATGATCATAAATCTAAATAATATATAGTCTTCCATGAAATAGAATTGCCACTGTTGTTAGAAAGCCTTTTTGTTTTTAGATAAATTAACATACAAGGATCACTAAGATTTAGATTTCTAATATTTGGTATATATGGCAATCCTATGCCTGAAAAAACTCTCTTCAATTTTAAGAGCTCTCATATTTTACCAATTTGTGTGTATCCATGTGTAATTATACAGATGTTTACTATAAACAAAGTGTAATAATACGGAGAAATATGTGAATGCATTTGTTTAAAAATGTGATTATGAAGTATATTAGTTCTAAACTATTAGTATGTTAAAATCAGCTGTTTAGAATTTCTGTACATTTAAATGTTACTACTTATTTATTGTTTATTGTCCAAAAACCATGGTCTTACATGCTTCTATATTATTGGGTTTTATTTCAATTTCATCATATGTAATTTATATTATGAATGATAATTTTATTATCTAAACCCTTAAGTAGTTAATGCAATAAATTAAAATTTGTGAAAATCCCTAATTCATAATCTAATTGACAATTATTTTGAGAATTCAGTGGTACCATTTTTGATTTGGTTGAGAGGAATGCGATAGTTTGGTGACCAACAACAGTTTGCTAAAACATAGGAAAGTAGCTTTTAATCACTATTTTAAAGCAAATTTTGTCTACTAGTCCAAAAACTTTTAGACATGAAAATCACTTACTATGAATCTTTTAATATTTTCTATAAGTCATATGTGGTGTAGAAAAAGTATCATCTCTTCTTTACTTACTATATTGCAGTATCTAGAATCTGAAAAGGACAATTTGAAGTTAATGTATACTTTTCCTTCCCTGGATTTCTCAGCTCACTTGTACCAAATAGTCCTGATTAAGTCTAAAGAAAAAGTTTTATACTGTTAAATACACAGAAATGAACTTATCAATACTAGAAAAGATCATATTGACTAAAATGGGTCATTTATTTGGGAATTTATCTCCATATTTGACAGCTCTTTTTCGGTTTAATATATCTAATTTGGGTAAGAATGGGGTTCAAGAATTGAAGATATTTATGCACTAAAGATATCAGACAAATCAAATCACATACACAGTTGTTAGTAAAGCTGTACATTTCTGAATTCATTAAAGAATGACAAAACTCACTTTAAGTGATTTTTTTTTCTTTCGTAACTCAGTAATTGTCTTGCTTTTTAAAAATGTTTTACCAAAAATATTCCAAAGGAGATACATAATAGAATATGTTCAAAAGTGGTAACCAACATAATATAATGAGAGTGATAGAATGAGTCACTATATATCCAGAGGCAAAAAGGAAAAAAAATAAAATCACCACAGTTTACCTGAATGTAAAATGCTTTCAAGCTATGTCTAAGTATGTAAAATATTCTATTAAGATCATTAAGGTGACATTCAAACATTGTGTAAAGATGTCACAGTGACAATATCAGCACAACCACAGCTTAAAATAAAATTCTCATCAGATCTCTCTAAATATGAAAAGTGCACAGAAATAACTACAAGTATTTTGATATGACTCTAAGTTTTCATTATATACTATATTAGGCCTAGAAATACTCAGTCAACCACAGTATTATGCTGGGTTATATCTTAGTTGTGTCAAATTATGAAAAGAAACTTCATTTCTCTACACTACACAGATAATGTAAAGCTTTAAAAGTAACTTTGCAATATTGCAAAATGCAGCTATATGGTACCATTTTTTTTTTTGTTTAGTCTAAGTGCTCTTGACAAGCGAAATAACTAAAATGATTTTAAAAATTGTATCTCTTACTCTTTTTGCCAGATGTCTTATCTCTTATTCCGGATAATTGTGATTTGTCTTAGAACGTTTGAGCTCTCAGATTATCTGATTTTATTGTCAAGACACGTCTCGTACACAGCTGAAAATATTTCTCTATATTTTTCTACCTTTTTACCACAAGAGCTTAGTGTTCCCTTTAATTACCAGTACTGGATGATTTTCGGAGTTCAGGAGCTAGGAGACCACTCATCCTTCCTATTGCCTCCTCCCTAGTTTGATAGGGTTCTCACTTCCTGTTTCTTAACACTGGTAATCAGAACTTCCTCAGTGCTTCCTAATTTTCTTAATAAAAAGAAAGAAGCAAATAAACACAAGCCCCTTTCACGAACGCCTCTCAGCCATGGCAGAGTATAGCTCTGCTGCTCTGCCGTGTGTGTTACAAGCAGCATCCTAAATGTTTTGGACACAAACCGCAGCACGTCTGCGATGGGAGTATTATTGACCAGGATCAGCTGGAAAAGGCTTTTCTGCTTTCCACAAAGAAACAGTGCACCATCTCCTAATACATGTTTACAAATTGCATTGTTTCAACTGCGAACTCATTTGCATTGCCCGTCCGACTTCAGAAGAGAACATTAAGCCCTGGGATATGGAATAAGCTAAATTCCCCGGAGAACCGCAGAGCCCTCTTCCCATACACATTATATTCGCGCCTGATCCCTCCCCCGCCTCCTTGCCTGGACTCTACCTTGAGGAGCTATTCCTTTGGTAGTTCACCTTGTTATCGTACAAGCAATAAGGATAAACCAGGCACAAAATAGCAGGAAGAGCTATCTTTTGTGCCTCTCCCCCCCACCCCCGCCCTTTGGCATATTTATTTGCATTTCTGGTCGGTTTGTTACATATTGCACATTTATTTCAAACGAGTTAAATATTGTCCATACCTTGGAAGGATCTAATCCAGCAAGCAAAGACAGCAGCAGGAGATTGAGTAGGTTGGACGTCGCCTGCATTCTGATCTGGGTGTTTGCCCTCTCTTTACTTCTTTTATGTAGCCACTCCGCTCTCACTGCAGAGACCTTTCCCTCGTCAGCTGCACTTTCTGCCTGCCAGTCAGAGCAGAGTGGAGACAGAGGCAGTGGCAGGAGCAGCAGAGAGGTAGCAGTAGCTTCGGTAGCGGTAGCG
>NW_027533089.1:1622132-1637930 GCF_008692635.1 Crocuta crocuta | reverse complement strand
CAGGCAGCCTCAGAGCTGGGAGTCCGCGCGAGCTCAAGAGGGTGGGTTGGGCTGCAGTGGGCGCTGACCGAGGTGCTGAAGCTCCTCCAACCCGCGCCCTAGTTTACCCTCTCCCGCTGCTACCGAGCCAGCCCACCTCAAAAGTTTTCACCCAAGAAAAAGATAAAGGGAGTAACTGCCGAGAGAGGTGTGGAGACCTGGGCAACGGATATGACATCACTACAGCTCCTAGGGGTTTGGGGGTATATGTTGCTGGGAATTTGTTAACCAAACAAGGATTGACTCTCGCACTCCAGTTCAGCATTTGGTGGCAACTTAAGCTGCAAAGGAGAAGTAAAGAGTCAGCTAGATAATAGGATTATGAAACAAATAGTGCCTGGAACCTTCTGCTGTCATTGTCAGAGGACTTGATATCATATTTAGTGCTTTAAACAAAGTTTGCAGTGCAGACTATCAATGTGAATTTTCTGTTCAAGGCACACGGTTTGTGGCTATTATATATGCATATATACACTGTTGTTTATAAATAACCTATTGAAAGAATCTATTTGGTTAGGTATTAATGTGTACATTTCTGTCTAGGACTTTTGGTCATCTAAAAATATTATGCAGAAATGAATGAAGAAGCTTCCTTTTTTATCATAAATGGGATATTCCATTAGTGACCGCTCCCTCCAACACACAGCTGAAATCTCTTCTCACACACAGCCATACCCAGAAATATAATTTCCCTGTCAATCTGACATGTGTTGATGCCTGAGGAGGAATTCAGTGATGGATGGACAGTGGGTTGGGGAAAGTGATTATTTCTAAGCTTCTAAATACTTCTGTTTCCCTGAGCTCAAGAAACAGGACAGAACAACTGCCTCACAAGAGCAAGAAAGGGTAAATAGCAAACTAACTCTCTGACACTTCCTGTTGCTTAACTGTGCTTAAGCAGCTTCTTTTCTTTGAAACCAGAAAAAACTGTTTGCCATACATGAAAAGTGGGGAAGAGCTGGCAACCACCTTGAAACCTCCTTCTGACACAATTTATACCTTTAATACTCCTTGAGTTATGTCTTCTGTTGATTTTTCTAGAAATGTCATTTTTGAAGGGTTAAAATATGTGAACTGATAAGGCCATTGCTTCTATAATAAAAAATAAGATAAATTGAGATATTGGATACATACTGTGTACACTACAAACTCTCTATCAATCTTTTACTGAAAACTCTTATTTTTTAATATAATAAATCTCAATTAGGATTCAAATGTCTTAGAAAGTTATAATCCCCAAGGATTTATGTCATATTGCCTCTATTTTTATCCTGGTATTATGAATAAGGATACATGTGTATGTTATTACTTGAGGTTTCTTTTTCCCCTATGAAATATAAATAAGAAGTAGAAATGTAAATTTGAAAATTCCTTTTGAAGAGATAGGTCATGCATGGAAGAGAAATCGAAGAATAAGAGAAAGAAGGTAAAATTATCTGAGGGCTATTAGTGTAATGATAACCCTAGCAATCATAATCACAGTTGGAAATTCCCATTATTTCCTAGCAGAAACAGAAAACAGAAATTTCCTTTTGAAGTGAGTAGATAAAACTGCAGAGTTATATATGATACTCTTTAAGATAACTTTCTTTTTTCCCCCTCTCTTTTTACACTTGTTTCTTAACCTAATCTCTGTCTTCTATCTATCCATTCATCTATCTGGAATAAATCAGCATATATTATGTTTTTCAATGACTCATACATAAAAAATTGTTGGAAATTTTATTCTGTACCCATTTCTAAACATTTGGGATCATTGTGCAATTTGAAAAAGAATTTTCAGAGGTGCGATAGATGGGTGGCTCTATTAGTGCATTTGTATTACCAATACTAAATACAACATAACTGATTATTTTTATGTGTGCCCTTCTTTCTTTTCAGAGTGTCTTCTGCCATCTTGTCCACCTTCACCTCTCATCACACAGCGCAGCATGCTTATTTGATTATGAGGGGCTGTATTTAACAGACACATAAAAACGTAATATGAGGGATGCCTGGGTGGCTCAGTCGATTAAGCATCCAACTTCGACTCAAGTCATGATCTCACGTTCGTGGGTTCGAGACCCACATCGGGCTCTATGCTGACACCCAGCTCAGAGCCTGGAGGTTTCATATTCTGTATCTCCCTCTCTCTCTCTCAGAAATAAATAAAACAAAAAATTTAAAAAATCATAATCATCATAAACATAAAATCAACATCTATTCTTTTAACGACAATGTTTTCTTCTTAGGGATAAAACTTATTTTAATTTCATACATCGTTCACACTAATGATTGAACCAAAAGTCTTAAATGGGCATAATTTTTACCTATTAAGTCTCAAGTTTTCTATATTTCATGACACTGGAAGATCATTTATAACGAGGAGTTAAGACAAATTCTGTGGCATTTTGTCAGAAAAAAAGTGTGATGGAAGATGGTAAAACTTAAAGTAAGAAATGAAAGGTAATTATGTTACAAATGAAAATAGAGGATGTTAGCATACTTTTCAACACATGTTGCCATAAGAAAAGTTTAGTCATTTGTAGAGAACAATCAAGTTTAGTGACCAAACAAAAACTTTATTAAACATGCCAATGAAAAACAAAATCTGGGTCCAATGCACAGCACAAATGCACCAATACTCTACCATGTCTCTCTCTCTCTTTAAAACAAAACAAAACAAAAATTAGTTTTTCGAAAAGAGTTCTATTGTTTTTTGTCATTTGTTTTATTGTAACTCCACCCTTACAACACNAACTTTATTAAACATGCCAATGAAAAACAAAATCTGGGTCCAATGCACAGCACAAATGCACCAATACTCTACCATGTCTCTCTCTCTCTTTAAAACAAAACAAAAATTAGTTTTTCGAAAAGAGCTCTATTGTTTTTTGTCATTTGTTTTATTGTAACTCCACCCTTACGACATATTTTCATAAAATCAATTTGATGACTGTGTAGGTCACATCATATCTTATCTGCACATAGCAATTTACACAGCATTTTTCCTTGTAAGAACAAAAGTCCATGAAGTTTTTCATATCTTGTATCTACATTAGCTATTCAAAATAATTCTGTAATGGAAAGGAAACGATATGTCTACTTTTGTCTTCACAGTCACTTCATATTGGTTACAAAACTTAAATTGGTAACTGAAACTTAGAACAAAAAAATAAAATACGATGCATAGCATAGATTTAGAAATTTTACATTTTTCAATACACTAGAAAATATTTGATATTTATGTATCTAAAGTTAGCCCTCTATGCCTACATGGGTACCAAATTCCTTTGAAATTTATAAAGTACTACAGAAATTTTAACCAGTACTGTCTATAGAGGCATGCATAAAAATAAGCTTATATGAAATTGTGTACATATATAATACCTAGAGCAAAAATGTAACTTTTTAATCATTTATACCCAATATTACAAAAGTAAGTTCTAATTATATAATAAATTATATTGTTGGCTGACTGTATATTAATTTTCTTTTGTATAATATACTGCTTTCATATATGTTATACTACTACAGCATTCCAGAGATGCTTCATTATGTTTAAAAATGCTGTTGCCTATTTTGACTTTCACCTATCATTTAACATTGACAGACGTAGGTCTTTTAGAGAAAGACAAAGGACTATCCAACAGGTTGTAGAAACCTTTGAGAAAACGTTCATCTTTCATTAGATAAATGAAATAGTCTTTGCTACATTTTCTACTGTGTTTGACCTATAAAAGTACTGCCACACTTTCATTGCTTGCCCTCTTCTCTTCTCTCTTGAGGTGAATTTTCTCTCTTGCCTGCTGTCAGGCCATTTTCATCTAGGTCCTCTGTCTCTCCTAACTATCCTACCAGTCATTCTGTATTTATTTTTTACTATGTAGATTATTTACTGTCTCTTTTGTTATAATATATTTAATAAAGGGTCTTTGATATTCTGTTCTAATCTAATCATCTAGAGTAGTGCCTGGCACCTGGTAGTCACTTAATCAATAATGATTTAATGAATGAATGAATGAATGAATGAGTGAATTTATGACCCTAATTCCTTCATGCATGATATTTATATGCCCAAGGTTTGCTAGATGTCACTAACTTGATTTCTTCTGGGCGCCTCAAACTCAATATTTCAAATCAATATCTTTCTTCAATCATATTAGCTTATAGCACAATTTTCTGTATGTTGCAAAGGAAGCATTCAGTACATCAAAAATGCTGTTAATTTTTTCTCCATTTTTTCCCCTCCGTAATATCTCTACATCTATACTAGTTATTCATTCACACCTAGGTCGGGACCTCATTTTCTATCTAAATTATTATAATAGTTTCTTTCCTTTTCCTTATCACCAGTATTTCTTTACTTCTACTTTCAACCTAAAACTTATTATCCACACAGGACCTGAGATGGTTGATTTAAAGACTAATTTGGTCAACTTACTTCTCATATTACAGGCCTTTAGTGTCTTCCTATCTTATACACGACCAAGTCTGGACTCTAAAATGGCTTATCCAGGGCCCTGCATGATATGATAGTCTTCTCTTTCTCTTCAGTCTCTGTTCTAACCATTGTGTACTAATGATTTGAACCTAGTAAAATTTTAATGCGTGTAGGTCCCTTAATAATGTTGTCTTCTCTGTCATTAGTAGCTTTTCTTTTGCTTGAATGATCCTTTTCCTGCTTTAAAACAATATTTACTTTAAGAGAGAGACAGAGTGTGAACAAGCAGGGGAGGGACAGAGAGGAAGAGAGAATTCCAAGCAGGCTCCACAGTGTCAGTGCAGAGCCTGATGTGGGACTTGGTCTAATGAACCATAAGATCATGACCTGACCTGAAATCAAGAGTTGGATGCTTAGGGGCACCTGGGTGGCTTAGTCGGTTAAGCGTCCGACTTTCCGACTTTCGCTTAGGTCATGATCTCGCGGTTTGTGGGTTCGAGCCCCACGTCGGGCTCTGTGCTGACTGCCAGCTCGGAGCCTGGGGCCTGTTTCAGTCTGTGACTCCCTCTCTCTCTGACCCTCCCCTGCTCACGCTGTCTCTCTCTCCTAGAAATAAATAAAACATTAAAAAAAAAAAAAGAGTTGGATGCTTAATCAGCTGAGCCACCCAGGTGCCCCTCTGCCTAAATCTTTTAAAACATGAGCTCTTGATGCTCCTTACAATCAAGTGTTATGAAAAAAACTGAGAAGAAAAACCTTGAAAGAGAGTGCTGGGGGTCCAGGAAAGGATTTCCTACTCTGGCTCAAGTCATGATCTCACAGTTCATGGGTTCCAGGGCTCTGTGCTGACAGCTAGCTCAGAGCCTGGTGCCTGCTTTGGATTCTGTATCTCCCACTCCCTCTGCTCACGCTGCCTCTCTCTCTCTCTTTCTCTCAGAAATAAATTTAAAAAAATAAAAGATTTAGGCAGAAACTTCAAGGAGTCTTATGACCCAGAATTAAAAGTCCCAAGAGTCATATTTGCTGCATATTTTTTTGGGTAGAGCTTGTAACTAAAACCAGGCCAGATTTAAAGGAAGGATAATTAGGCTTCATCTCTCAGTGGAAGACATAGTATGTGCTAACAGGGAGGGGGGAATTTTATGGCATCCATATTTGAAAATATATAACAGAAGAGATTATTTTACATATTTGTTTAAAATCTCCATTGTGTTCCTACTAATCACTAATAAGTTTGACCTAGAGTTTTGAAGATGGATTTTTATTTTGATATGATTTAGCAGGGGTAAAGAAAAATATTCCATTAAGGAAGATCTGCATATTTACAAATAAACATCAATATTACAAAGGACTTCTACTTACTTCCAGGTAACTTGGACCAGCTGTCTCACTGAGAATGACTAGAAGGGCCAGGAAAAATATAATATAATATATTTATAAAATATAAATGTAACTACTTTAAGGCCTTGTAGCACTAAAATGGTAATAATGAAGTATGGAAGCAAGATCTGGGAGAGTAAACAAATAGAACAAACTCTGGCATTTATGAGCAATTTTCCATTAAGAATATCTTCTACCTTCAGAAGAAGCTACCTGGAGACTAAGATTAGCAGAGCTCTGGCAGCAGCCTTCCAGGGTTAAGGGAATACAAATTGGAATTCCAAATTCTACCATTAAGGTCCACCTTGTAATGCCTTCCTCTGTCCTTTTCCCCAGCTCTTGTCCTTTGAGCTGAGATGTTAAAGTACTAAAACCCCTGTAGGCAAGGGTAAACCCAAAATAGAACAGTCTTCTGATTTCCTCTATCCTCGACACTGCATTAAGATGGTCTAAGATTATTAGTAACCATAGACTCCTGACAAAGGTGATGTCTTTTTGGTTTTCATTCTCAGCTTAAGTATTTCTTTTATACTTACTTTAAGGATGACTTGAAAGAATTGTGTGCCTGATTGCTAAGTGGATAATTCTAAGTTAATTAAAATTTCAATATTGGGCATAAAGTGATGTATCGGTAATTTTAAAAAATCATAAAACACATCTGTTACATTTTGGGGAGAGAGGAAAATATTTGTTGACTTTAATCAGGTTGATGAGTTAATTGGGTTCATTGAATTAATAAAGGGACACAGAGTCAGAACAATCTACATTATAATTAATTCAAAATGTAATCTTTGTGTAGGAGAAAAACCCAGCATATGGTTTATATGTATGTAGAGAGAAATTTTGTAGTCCGTGACTTATAACAGTCAAGTTAGACAGCCAGAAGTATCTCACCTTCTTATTTTAGTTTTTTGTTTACAATACTTAAGCAATAAAATAAAATCTCTTTATTGTTTAAAATAAATTATTTAAAATAAAATCTCTTCCTAAACTACTTAATGCTAATTACACTGCTTTTAAAAAATAACTAGAGCAGTAGAAACATTTCACTAGATTATATACCCTGAACTTAGAAAATACAATATATATGAAAAGATCTTCAACTTCACTGGTAAACATAAAAATGAAATTTAAAAAATGAGATAAAATTTCACATTCCTAAATTTGGAAAAAATGTAAGAATCTGAAAACATTAAGTGTTAGCTAGCATGTGGCAAACTGTAGTTCTCATATTCTGGTAATGGAAAGAAATTTAGAGAATAAATAGGAAAATAATGTAAAGTTATAACGTACATAGCCAGTGAAACAAAACCTGTAATACTCTATATACTTTAAAGAATGTATCACACATGTGCATAAGGACTATTTAGATGTTTTTTGCAGAATTGATGATAATAGGAAAATTAGAGAAACTGCCTAAATGTTCCTCAATAGGAAAAGAAGAAATAAAATAATATATATCCATTTCTAAAATAAATGAGCTTGGTTTAAATACAGCAACATAATAAGAGGGTAAAAATAAAGTTGAAACTAAATGTCAAGATGATGCAGTTTATATAAATAAAACATGCAAAATAATACTATCATTGTAGATATTAAAAAATAAAAATATAATGCGGTTTTGAAAATAAACTATAGGTGTGATTGCTGGTGCCCCTGGGAATAGAGGGAAATAATAAAAATTTTAACATTAGTAATATTTGATTTCTTTTATGTATGTTATACATATAAACAAACTATAAACAACTATAATACATTAACATATTAATACTAGATGTGAACTTCTCTGAATTTTTTTTAACATTTTCAAAATTAATGTATGGAGAAAGCAGAATTAAATTTGTATGTATTACATAAGGGTAAGTGTCAAGAGCCTTAGGGCATGATCTTCTTAAACAATAGTCTTCTCAAATTTTCTAAGTACTATTGGGAAAAATATACAGCAGTCTTTTAACTTTCAGGTTATTAGAATCTCCAAACATCACATAACAGTTTTCCATTGAGAAGTAATTTTTTCTGTTTCAGAATCTCAGGTCATCCAGTGTTGCTGAAGAAGGAGAGTACTATGCTATAACATTATAAGCCACCATATGCAAATAAATACCTTAGGGAAAGTGCATTCTATGATCTTCTTTTTGTACTCTGAAGACCTATTTTCAGGCTGCTATGTGAAGGAGGATGCTTCCTTTCTTCATCTTAGCTGTGATCTTTAAGTATCAGAAAGTGACTGTTTGTTTGTTTATGGTCTGGGACCAGTACCTACTTGAGGTAAAAGACTAGTGAGGATAAAGGTCTAGTAGACAAAGATGTCAGAAAATATGACAGTGATACCTTCTGTTGGCATGAATTTCTAATTAGTTATTTTTTTAGACATCACTTTTGGTTTTGTTTTTTTTGGATTTTTTGTTTTTGTTTTGTTTGTTTTTGGTGAGTTTCTGGAATTTGGAGTGTGGCATTCCACTGTAATGAACAATTGCATCTAGTTAAGTGTTTTCCTTTCTATGGCATTGACTAGGGGAAAAAACTGATTTCCAGAAGGAATATTCAAAGATTTCCAGAAGGAATATTCAAAGTATGTAGCAAATGTATGTTGCAGATCTGAGATGCGTTGAACCTTTAGTTCCTGGTGCCTGCAGATATCCTAGGAGTTATTGGGAAAGGCAGAGGTCCAGGTGAAAATACTGCCTCAGTCCTATCTGTGGAGTGTCTTGTAGGGAAATCCACATATTTTTGTCATGATATTCAGTTATTACTTATGATTTTGTATATGTAATATTTAAACACTAATTGCTTTGTATACACCATTACTTATATACACCATTATTATGTCTTTATACACTATATACTACCAGTTGGTCAGCTATTGATTAATTGGTTAGTATAATAAAATCCAGCCATTTTGTAACAAGCTTTTGTAACACTTTTTGTAAAAGTGACATGTATGTCTCTTTTTTCAGTATTTCTTAGTTTAGTCCTTAATGCATCAGCATCAGAATTATTTAAGATGTGTTTTAAAAGAGTAGATTCCTCAGCTTCACCCAAGTCCTTCTGACTTGGAATCTTGGTTTTTAACAACTTTCCCACATGCTGAACATGCATACTAATAATTGAGAAATATTTAAGTGAATTTTAACTAAAAGTTCAATATATCTAAGGAAGCTACTGTTATAATTCAGATTTATGTTACTAGTATTTGGAGGAGTAATTATTATTAAGTATACCAAACAGAATGGTGCTATCATGAAATTGAGCTCTGGCAACTTTATGTAATCCTAGTTTGTTTTCACAAGTCCTATGTGTATGCACACACAAAGTTCTTTTGAAATTTTTTAGGTTACATTACTATAAATTATCCAAGGAGACACAGAATAAAAATATGTCCTACTCCTACTAATAGATTTCGTTATTATTCCTCTTTGATCCTACAGGGAGAGAAAAAAATTACACATCCATTTTAACTGGTTGTCTTTTTACATGAAGGTCTTACATGAAAGTCATCTTCATCTATATTTTAGAAACAATATCCCAGATCATGTCAGATATTTTATCACACATGTTGGGATGAGGAATAGGTTAAAAGCTCTACTTGGAAAAGAGCTAATGGAAGAAGAGATACTTTAAAATCCAATCTTATATATTTCTAGTACCTGACTTTCTTTTCCTTGGCAGCTATATTTTTGCTTTTCAAATGTTCTGTCCCTCAGATCAGCCTTAGTACAAGAAAAGGATTAAAATGTCTTAGAAAATCATAACAAGAATCAACCAGAAGGTCAAGAGAAAGGAGGGGGAAGGGAAAAAAATTCCTTTAGTACTGTACGTGACTACCAGCACATTTTAGTGCCCATTCACTACAAGGAAGCAAATGGGGACAAAAATTCAGGAAACACCACTAGTTACTGTCCCCAATATCTCAGGAATCTGCATGGTGGTACCTAATCCATGGTTCACAGAATATGTGGTGTTTGCTAACATGTTCAATCAATGAGACCTATTTAAATAATACAAATAAGTATATGGGAGCAGACATTGGACCTTGATGGGTGACTGCTACAGCATTAGAAAATAGGCAGTTCTTGCTTTACTGAATAGTGTGTAATAGTAAATTGATATGAAAATGAAATCTGTCCATAGCAATCCCAATAATAAATGAGGAAATTTATTGTTTTCATGTGGCTTCTGAGCATTTTTGCCAAACATTAAAACTTACTTATTGTTGGCTATACATGTATAGGGGAATAAAAACTGTGATAAAACTAATATTTGCATAGTATAGTATAATTTTTAAAACATTGAAAATTAAAGGGTCTTATTTATATAAAAATTTTAAATTTATTTTGAGAGAAAGAGAGCATGGGTGGGGGGGGGAGAGAGAGAGAGAGAGAGAGAGAATTCCAAGTAACTCCATATTGTAAATGCGCAGCCTGATGCAGGGCCCAATCACAGGAACTGTGAGATATGACCTGAGCCCAAATCAGGAGTTGGATGGTTAACTGAGTGAGTTGCCCAGGTGCCCCTGTATAAAAAAATTACTGGGAGTACTTTGAACAGTGCCTGTTTTTTCTCTTGGTATAACATGGTAGAGAGGGAGCATCTTCTGTGTGCTTTGTAGGATTGCCTTACTCTAAGTTTGAAATGACTTATGAAATTTCTGGGGGTACTTTGCATATTCGGTGTCCTCTGAGTTGCTTTAATAGGAAGTTTTCTGATGTCCCTTCCTCCGGAAGTCTTTTCCTCCTCATCACAATCACTCTTTTACTTGGCATACTTAAATTCACTTTTACTAAGTTCTTTGGGCTGTTTTTCTAGAGTCTCTTGAATGATGATGGTGTCGACATTGCCACAATCAGATATACTTTGGATCTGAACTTCACTTATAGCATTATCACTGTTCATTTCACTGCTATACTTTCAGATTTACTATCCAGTTCCTTTTTGTATTATTCATTTTAAAAATGTGAGTTTATCACTTGGAAAAAAGGAGTCAGCACAATTACACTTTTTGCTAAGAACTGAATAGGATATGGACAGTAACCAGTCAGATAGACTTTGAAAAATGTGATGTGATTGATCACTAATCATGATGTGCATCTTTTATGTATGTAGTGATTTGTGGACTAAAGAGCCATAATTAATTTGAGCTTTATGTAATTACCCAGAGGTACTACAATATGTTAAATGAAATTTGAACCTCATTGTTGGACTAGTGTTAGTTAACTAAACTATGGTAATTAACTTGTACACACAGCTCTATGCAAGACAGGACGACCCGTTCTGTGCATATTCCTTAAAAATTGAAATTCAGAAATTAATTCATCTAGAAATGTTTAAATATGTGTAAAATATATAGTGAAAGAATAAAGATAACGGTGCTAGAGAGCATGTTTTTCCCATTTTATCCTCTTTCTCTCCCACTTTTAACTCCAGCGTGGCATGAGTTTTTTTTTAATGTAATTTTTCTAAAAAGTGTATTTATTTATTTTGAGAGAGAAAGAGAGAGGCACAGACAGAATCCCAAGCAGACTCTGTACTATCAGCACATATCCTGACACAGGGTTCGCACTCATGAACCATGAGATCATGACCTGACCAGAGATCAAGAGTTGGATGCTTAGCCAACTGAGCAACCCAGGCAGACAAAGGGTTTTGATTGAGAAAATAAAGAAGAGAGGGATTTGTTAACATAATACTCTGCCATATTTAAGCAATATGATAAAGGTTTGTTGTCTGTGTGTACACTCCACTTTATAAAGAAGTTAAAGCCACTTTCTGAAATGGGAACTACCAGCAACCTTGAAAAACACATATAACATATATTCACAATGGAGGTGATAATGCCCTCAAGGAGGTAAAAGTTGACTTTGGGATGAGGAAAAATAAAATTTGGTAATACAGTGTATCATGGCCCGCTAAAGCTCAATCTTACATTTTTTTTTCTTACTACTTAACTGTGTTCATTAATATCTTAATTAAGTTCACTTTTTCTCTTAAGAAGGCAAAAATGAAAAGACTGAGGAACACAGAAGTGTAATCAAGCTTAAAACCTGAAGGATCTTGTAGGCTTTGTAGAGTTGGAACTAGAGAAAGAGTAACATGACTTTTAAAAAGACTGAGCTAGATTAAGAAACAGCAAGTCAAGAAGGCATTCTTTGTCATCTATTTCAGCTCCACTCCATGTAAGTGTGAGTACTATTTTTTGAATCCTGGATGTTTCTNAGAATCCCAAGCAGACTCTGTACTATCAGCACATATCCTGACACAGGGTTCGCACTCATGAACCATGAGATCATGACCTGACCAGAGATCAAGAGTTGGATGCTTAGCCAACTGAGCAACCCAGGCAGACAAAGGGTTTTGATTGAGAAAATAAAGAAGAGAGGGATTTGTTAACATAATACTCTGCCATATTTAAGCAATATGATAAAGGTTTGTTGTCTGTGTGTACACTCCACTTTATAAAGAAGTTAAAGCCACTTTCTGAAATGGGAACTACCAGCAACCTTGAAAAACACATATAACATATATTCACAATGGAGGTGATAATGCCCTCAAGGAGGTAAAAGTTGACTTTGGGATGAGGAAAAATAAAATTTGGTAATACAGTGTATCATGGCCCGCTAAAGCTCAATCTTACATTTTTTTTTCTTACTACTTAACTGTGTTCATTAATATCTTAATTAAGTTCAATTTTTCTCTTAAGGCAAAAATGAAAAGACTGAGGAACACAGAAGTGTAATCAAGCTTAAAACCTGAAGGATCTTGTAGGCTTTGTAGAGTTGGAACTAGAGAAAGAGTAACATGACTTTTAAAAAGACTGAGCTAGATTAAGAAACAGCAAGTCAAGAAGGCATTCTTTGTCATCTATTTCAGCTCCACTCCATGTAAGTGTGAGTACTATTTTTTGAATCCTGGATGTTTCTGTGGTTAATTAATAGAAAGATTGTTGGCTTTTCTAATAATAAACTATATCTGCAAGGTTTATCAGATATTGTGGGAATTAATCAAATCATCAAATATTTTAATTTCTATTCTGTATAGAGACCTCTGGGTGGCTCAGTTGGTTAAGTGTCTGATTCTTGATTTCAGCTCATGTCAGGATCTCATGGTTCATGGGATGCATCCCTGAATAGGACTCTGCACTGACAACATGGAGCCTGCTTGGAATTCTCTCTCTCCCTCTCTCTGCCCCTCCCCTGCTTGCATGGTGTGCGGTCTCTCTCTCTCTCTCAAAATAAACAAAAATTTAAAAATTTAATTTTATTCTGCATAAAACCTTATTCTGTGGTTGACCCAAAGTCCCAATATCTAAAAACTATTGATTGATGTTGATGAAACAGGCATTAATATATGAAAAGTTAAATATCATACAAAGACAAATATATCCCAGTGGTGTGCCAGATCAATTATTAATAAGTTATTGGTTCATAAGGGCTCTGAGTTCAGAGAAATAACAAAATAAATGATCTTGAAAAGACTTGACATACGCTTTTAAAGATGTATACTGTATGGATAATAATTTTAAAATGGCACAGAAAAATATTAAAGCAAGCTGATTTTTAAAAATACATTTCAGGATCTCATTTTAATGTTTATTTTTCATAGAGAAAAAGAGTATGAATGGGGGAGGGGCAGAGAGAGAGAGCGGGAGATACAGAATCTAACGTAGGCTCCAGGCTCTGAGCTGTCAGCATAGAGCCTGACTTGGGGCTCTTATTCACAAACTGCAAGATCATTACCTGAGCCGAAGTTGTATGTTCAACTGACTGAGCCACTCGGGTGCCCCTCAGGATCTACTTTTAAAAGTTAAAAAAAAAAATCAGTTTGTAAACTGCAAGTTACTTATTATTTAAATAAAGACTTATAAAGTTAACAGGCAACTTTCCAATTGCCTTATTAAAAAAAATAAAAGATTTCTGGTCAGCTTTCCAGGTTATCTTTGCCTTTCATTGTTTTGACCATGTTATTTTTACAACCCGGAGAGATAGAAATTAATTTGTAGAAAATGATAGCTGTGTAGATTGTTCTTGTCAATAGACATCCAAAATCTCTCTGGTGGAAAACCAACTGCTTTTGTCTAAAAAATCACCTTGAATATTTTCCAAAATAAATGTTTTAATGGGGTGCAGGCTATTAAGTGATATTTATGTAAGTGTATGAAATCATGGCTCTCATAGAAATAGAAATAAAAATGTCAAAATTTTATTTAACTCATTAATTAATAAGGGAACCAGAAAAATTTTATAATTGGTTCAAAGGAGAATCCACACAGTGAGACACATGTACAGGCCATTCATTAGAAACCCTGAAATGAATTTGCTTAACAGGTGCAAACTTTTCCTACAGTAGGGAATGGTAACCAGTTGAACTTATACCAAAGAATTTGGCATTTGTGTGGACAAGAATCATTTGCATAGCTATCAATTTTTTTCTACAAATTAATTTCTATCTGTCCATGGTTGTAAAATGGTACAGTTAGAACAATGAAAGGGAAAGATAACCTGGATGATTGACGAGAAATCTTTCCTATGATTCTTGTACAAGGCAATCAGAAAGTTGCCTTTTAACTTTATAAAGCTTAATCTAAATACTAATTGACTTGTAATTTGCAAACTGGGTTTTTAAACTTTTAAAATTAGATCCTGAAATAATATTCCCAGATACGCCATGTTGAAGACAGAGCCTAACAGCTCCTTGAGGGTACTTCTAGCTATTTACTGGATGAACTAGACATGGAATCTCAGACACCAGGACCCAAGAATAATTGAACAATCAATAACTTCAAAAAGCTTATTAAAGTGTACACGAATTCCAATAAACTGAACTTACTCTGCTTCTCTGACAATATGTGGGTCTACAAAGCTACCATGTGCTTTTCTTTAAGTTAAACTATTTGGGGAATGACCCCAGAAGCATAGGCAACTACAGCAAAAAGTAAATACATAGGACTTCATCACAATTTAAAATGTTTGTCCTCAAGAGTACACTATCAAGAGAGTCAAAATGCAAACCACAGAATGGGAGAAAATATTTGCAAATAATATGGCTGATTAAGAGATTGATATCCAGAATATGTAAAGAACTCCTATAACTAATAACAACAAAAACCAACCCAATTTAAAAATGGGCAAACTACCTGAATAGACAGTTCTCCAAAGAAGATGTACAAGTGGTCAATAAACACATGAAAAGATGCCAACTATCACTAATCATTAGGGACATGAAAATCAACCACTATGGAATACAACTTCCCACACATTAGGATGGCTATTATAAGAAAAAAAGAAAATTACAAATATGAAATGTAAAGATTTTGGAAGCCACATTACTGGAAGGAATGTGAAGTGATGCAGCCACCGTGGAAAACAGTAGGACAGTTCCTCAAGAAATTAAACGTAGAAATTACAATTTGACCCAGCAATTCCACTTCTAGCTGTGTCCCCCAAGGAACTGAAATCAGAGACTCAGACACTTATATACCGATGTTCATAGGATCATTATTTATTATAGCCAGAAGATGAAAACAACCAAAATATCTATCAACAGATGAATGGATAAATAAAATCTGGTACATGCACACAATAGACTATTACTCAGTCTTTAAAAAGATTGAAATTCTGATAAATGCTACTGCATCTATTAACCTTGAGGACATCATGCTAAATGAAATATGCCAGATATAAAAGGACAAATATTGTATATGAGGTATGTAGAATAGGCAAATTTATAGAGACAAAAATAATAATAGAGATTACTAAAGCTGGGGAAAAGAAGAGTGGGTGTGATTCTTTAATGGATAGAGTTTGTGCTTGGGATGATGATGATTATATATATCTATAGTATATATAGTATATATATAATTATATATAATAGTATATATATAGTATATATAATATACTATTATAGTATATATATACTATTATATATAGTTATAAATATATATAATATATATAGCATATATA
>NW_027533089.1:1573051-1621879 GCF_008692635.1 Crocuta crocuta | reverse complement strand
ACCATTCTAAAATACAAAAAAAAAAAAGAAAAGAAAAAATATTGTTCACTTCTTTTCCTATCAGTTAGTTAGACAGGGTTATAGAAATTTTGCAACTTTTGTTTGCAGTGTTCTACTTATAATTTATTGCAAGGAGTGCCCTCAAGTTTTGGACTTGAATCATTGGACTTTCATATTCAGTGCTGCAAGTTTGTATTTGAAGTTCCTAGACCAGGTAATCTGATGCATTCTGTTAACAGTTAGACAAATATTTTTATAGAGAAGTTAAAAGAAGCGTTTTCCTTTTCTGAACTCTACTTGCCACCTTGGTGGTATTTGCAAATTGTGTTCACTGCTTAGGGTTTATTATCTTTTAATTGAAAATGGAGTAGAAAATCTGGTCACTGTGAAGAAATACTTAAAGCATTAGTTTTATTACAAATAAATACAGTGGAAAAAGGGGGGGAAAGTAGTTTCTGTAATTGAATCAACTTCTGCTTTGTAATGGTAGAAAATGTCAAAATGCATTTTTAAAAAATAGTGATACCTAGCATTTTTAAAACACTTCCTAATAGCCTTAGCCTGTTGGTTTGAAGTTATTTTTTATGTTTGGTTATTATACTATGACCCAAAGGCTTATCTCACTTTATTTTACATGTATATTTATTTTTTAGAACAAAGACCTTTTTTTTTTTTTGCAATTAAAACATTTAACCAAAAGCAAATGCACAAAGAAAGAAGAAGAACAAATAGTTATTTTGTCAAAGTTTTAAACCCATAACCTTTAAAAAGTCAAGATAATTTGAGATGAGGGACTGTGGTTGATGAAAATAGCTCATGTCAGAAGATATTCAGAAGCTGGGGCTATTAATACTTATAAATGTTAATTTTAGAAAATAAAGTTCAACTGGAATAAGAGAATCATTTTTGAGCCAGCCTGTGATTAGATAGTTCTAATCACAGAAAAAATAATTGTCTAACATAATTTGAATCTTTCCATTTATGGAAACTTTAATCTCATGAATTTCAATACCCTTAAACCCTGTAGCTATTACCTTTGAGTATGAATTGAAGATTACTACAAACAGCCAAAAAAAAGAAAAAGAAAAGGAACAACAGTAATGTATGACTTTTTTCTTTTTCTAAATTTTTTTCAAAAACATTTTTTGAGGTTACAGAATTGTCTTTTTTTTTTTTTTTTTTTTACAAATAGTTTATTGTCAAATTAGTTTCCACATAACACTCAGTGCTCATCCCCACAAGTGTCCTCCTCCATGCCCTCCCCCCCTCCCCCCCACATCCATCAGTCCTCAGTTTTTGTCAGCATTCAAGAGTCTCTCATGGTTTGCCTCTCTCCCTTTCCCCCACCATTTCCGCCCTTCTTCTCCCCCTTGTTCCTCCGTCAAGTTCCTCCTAATCCTCCTATACGTGCAAACATATGATATTTGTCCTTCTCTGCCTGACTTATTTCGCTCAGCATAACACCCTCAAGGTCCATCCATGTTGCTACACATGGCCAGATTTCATTGTTTCTCATTGCCATGTAGTATTCCATGGTATAGATAAACCACATCTTCTTGATCCATTCATCTGTTGATGGACACTTAGGCTCTTTCCATGTTTTAGCTATTGTGGAGAGTGCTGCTATGAACATTGGGGTACATGTGCTCCTATGCATCAGCATTTCTGTATCCCTTGGGTAAATTCCTAGCAGTGCTATTGCTGGGTCATAGGGGAGTTCTATTGTTAGTTTCCTGAGGAACCTCCACACTGTTTTCCAGAGGGGCTGTACCAGTTTACATTCCCACCAACAGTGTAGGAGGGTGCCCGTTTCTCCACATCCTCGCCAGCATCTAGAGTTCTCTGATTTGCTCATTTTAGCCACTCTGACTGGCGTGAGGTGGTATCTCAGTGTGGTTTTGATTTGTATTTCCCTGATGAGGAGGGATGCTGAACATCGTTTCATGTGTCTGTTGGCCATCTGGATGTCCTCTTTGGAGAAGTGTCTGTTCATATCTTCTGCCCATTTCTTCACTGGGTTGTTTGTGTTTCGGGCGTGTAGTTTGATGAGTTCCTTATATATTCTGGATATTAACCCTTTATCTGATATGTCATTTGCAACTATCTTTTCCCATTCCGTTGGTTGCCTATTAATTTTCTGGGTTGTTTCCTTGGCTGTGCAGAAGCTTTTAATCTTGATGAGGTCCCAATCGTTTATTTTTGCTCTTGATTCCCTTGCTTTTGGGGATGTGTCAAGTAAGAAGTTGCTGCGGTGGAGGTCAAGGAGGTTGTTTCCTGCTTTCTCCTCTAGGGTGTTGATAGTTTCCTGTCTCACGTTCAGGTCCTTTATCCATTTTGAGTTTATTTTTGTGCATGGTGTGAGAAAATGATCTAGTTTCATTCTTCTGCATGTTGCTGTCCAATTCTCCCAACACCATCTGTTAAAAAGGCTGTCTTTTTTCCATTGGATATTCTTTCCTGCTTTGTCAAAGATCAGTTGGCTGTATACTTTTGGGTCCACTTCTGAGTTCTCAATTCTGTTCCATTGGTCTATGTGTCTGTTTTTGTGCCAATACCATACTGTCTTGATGATGACAGCTTTGTAGTAGAGGCTGAAGTCTGGGATGGTGATCCCTCCCGTTTTGGTTTTATTTTTCAGTATTACTTTGGCTATTCGGGGTCTTTTGTGGTTCCATACAAATTTTTGGATAGTTTGTTCTAGTTTTGAGAAGTATGCTGGTGCAATTTTGATTGGAATTGCATTGAATGTGTAGAGTGCTTTAGGTAGTAATGACATCTTAACTATATTTATTCTTCCTATCCATGAGCATGGAATGTTTTTCCATTTCTTTGTGTCTTCTTCAATTTCCTTCATAAGTTTTCTATAGTTTTCATCATACAGATCTCTTGTATCCTTGGTTAGGTTTATTCCGAGGTATTTTATGGTTTTTTGTGCAATTGTGAATGGGATCAGTTTCTTGATGTCTCTTTCTGTTGCTTCATTGTTGGTGTATAAAAATGCAACCGATTTCTGTACATTGATTTTGTACCCTGCAACTTGGCTGAATTCTTGGATCAGTTCTAGTAGGCTTCTGGTGGAGTCTGTCGGGTTTTCGATGTAGAGTATCATGTCATCTGCGAAGAGTGAAAGTTTGACTTCCTCTTTGCCAACAGAATTGTCATTTTTAATTTGGTACCTGAAACAGTACTTAAATACACCATTAGTCAACTTTGACAAGACTTTGATGACCACAGGTACCAGATAATAATCAACTTTGTTCTGTGCAGCACGAATCTCATAAAACTAATAAAATCTTAAGACAAGGTAGTGGACCTGGTAAAAGAAGTTGAAAAACAAAAACTTTGAGCAGAGATTTTGTTTAGGGCTTGAATGACAAAGTGATCAATTTAGAAAACTAGTCTAGATAAGGTTTATTGCAGAAAAATCATAGATCTACCATGTGACTTATTTTTACCCACCTATTTTGATCCATCCAACATCAAAGTTTTTCTCCAACCCATGGTAGCCTCTTGATACAGGTTTTTGTGAGGAAACTTATCGCTTGATATTTTGGAAATGTTGAAAAAGATAAAATTTGCTGAAATTTGGTATGAATCCTAAAGCTTGCCAGAAGGATGGCATGAAAAATCTTTGATTTTTTCCTCCTCTGGTTCATAGAGTTCAGTATCCAGTCTCTTAGTAGTTAGTCTGACATGACAGAAATGTGGCAATTTTTTAGGCTAATGAGTCTGTGCCATGAGTCCATTCTCTAATTAACCTTAATCTTCTGCAACTCCATGAATTCAGGTTCAGCAAACAGACTATTATTCGTATAATCATGATTGAGCATTTAATAAGATGTGGAGATCTTTTTCTAAAATGTAAATCTGGTCCTTCTGAAAATCCATTAATGGCTCCCCATTAACCCCATGACAAAATATATAAATTCTTTAGCATAGTGCACAAAGGTTTTAGCATTTGGACCCAACCATCATCTCTAGAAACAACTTTCCTAGTTGTTAGGTGTAAATGGTCTAGTTACATTGATTTACTACTAAAGTTTCCAAAATTCCACATACTCACAGTAGTCCCTTACACAGAAACTCCTTGTGCCTTGTATATCTTTTCCCAACTTTTGTTTTTCGTTTTACATCTCAATTTACTTCCTTTCTGTTTGCCTCAGAATGAATCTAGCCCTTTTCTAGCTTTATTTTCAAGGTTTTTTTTTTTTTAATGTGTATTTTTGAGAGAGACAGAGCACAAGAAGAGGGTCAGAGAGAGGGGGAGACACAGAATCTGAAACAGGCTCCAGGCTCTGAGCTGTCAGCACAGAGTCCAACATGGGGCTCAAACTCAGGAGGGTGAGATCATGACCTGAGCTGAAGTTGGACACTTTGTTGACTGAGCCACCGAGGTACCACATCTAGGTTTCTATGATATGCTAAGTTTGTGTCTGCCATGGCATTTATCACACTGAATTATAATCCTGTATTTGCATCTTTGTCTCACTAGACAGTGAACACTTTCAGACCCACACATGTATCTTTTAGATCTCTTTCCACAACATCTAACATAGTGCTCAAAGTAGGCACTAAATGAAAGATAAATGATTGAATGCTTTTGCATTTATACCCCATAACAACTGTGCAGGGTAGATAGTTTTATTCTTCTTTTACATTTGAGGAAAGAGATTCAAAGAGAACTAGTGAACACTGTATTTTGTTACCTAAAGGGATGTAGCCAATGAGTGGCAGAATCAGAACTCAACACAAACCCTCTCATTTTATTTTTTTTCTTTTTCTTTTCTTTTATTTATTTATTTTTTTATAAATAGTTTATTNCTCAGCATAACACCCTCAAGGTCCATCCATGTTGCTACACATGGCCAGATTTCATTGTTTCTCATTGCCATGTAGTATTCCATGGTATAGATAAACCACATCTTCTTGATCCATTCGTCCGTTGATGGACACTTAGGCTCTTTCCATGTTTTAGCTATTGTGGAGAGTGCTGCTATGAACATTGGGGTACATGTGCTCCTATGCATCAGCATTTCTGTATCCCTTGGGTAAATTCCTAGCAGTGCTATTGCTGAAACCCTCTCATTTTAAATAATACCACCTCCCAAATAATTCTTTCAAACAGGTACCCAAGAAAAATAGATTTGTTTAAATCTATTTCTCATCACCCAGTTTTTGCCATTCAAAGAAAATTAACTATTGAAAGAAAATCAATACCACTGTATTTGTTTGGTAAAAACTATTATTTAAAAACAAACATTATGCTTTATAAATGTCTCCAAATATTGACAGTATCTCAGGCAAAGTCTTCACAATTATATATTAATTACTCTTCTTTGCACTAATTTATGAGTATCTCAAGAAATGCTATTTTAAATATTAGCTTCCAATGAACCATTTGTTCAAGGGAAACAACAGAAAAAATAATTTTTTCTTTGGGATATTGTTGGGCATTTTGATTAAGCAAGAGAGGGCCCAGAGTAGCCTGATAGGAGAAGTTGAGAGCTATATTATTTTATATAAAAAAGTAATAGGGATGTTTGGTTTTACCTAGTAGTTTAGAACAAGAATATTAGTTGGGTATGGGGGATTGGAGTAGGGAGATGAATTTAAGTATGAAAGTGGGGAAAAAAAAGATTTTCCTTAGAGAGTGAACAGTATCCCAGCAGCATGTCAAAAGGACAAAGCCTAAGAGATTATCAACGTAGGGGATATATGGGGAGAAGGTTAATGAACTGAAGTAAAGCAAGGGATATAATTTTAAATATGCATATATAATGCACTGATTATTTGCATGATATGTATCTCATGTATATATATAAAGGAGAAATTAAATGTTATAATTTCACTTTATTATACTGAAAACATCAGTAAACCAATTGTTATACTACACAGCATTTGTTAGTGAGGCTTTGGTATAAAAAGATTATTTTTTGTGTTTATAATTTTCTTAATATTTTGGAGCAAAAGTCATTCAGAGAAAATAGCATTCAGGATCATGAGCAGCTAACAACAGAAGATATAGGAATTTGGAGATTATAGGTAAGCACATGATAATGAAAACCACACCTCTCATCCTCACCCCATATCTCATCTGATTTCTAGGGATATGTAGAAATATTGGGAAAAGTATTGAGCCCACTGAAAATTTGCTGAAGTGAAGTTTAAGTGATTTTTTTATATTAATAAACAATTTTTACTTACGATGAGGCTATTTGTAGCTGAAAAATACTCTTATTGAGAAAGCTTAGAAAGGCTTAATAAAATACAAAAAAATCTGATTACATATATCTAAGAGTTTTGTTTAAAGACTAGTTGATAACCCGTAACCCTTTTTCCCTGGGGGGCATATGCCAGTTCTGAGTAGTAAGAATCTGGTCTAAGACAGGGAAGCTGCTGGAACAGAGAGACCAGCGGAGCTTTTGGCAGTTGTATGGAATCGACGTGACAAAACAGGAGTTTTAAGCAGAATCGATGAACAGCTGGTTTCCCCTGGCACATATTTGCCCAATTCCAAAGCTCTGCAAGGCAGTAGGATAATCAGATAAACTGAAGACTTCTGAAAAGCAGAGTGGAATTACTTGCAGTCTAATGGTGCTCAGGGGGCCAAGATGTGCTAAGATTGAAAGCATGAAGAACATCATCTAAGATCAAGGGAAATTTAGGATACTTTTAGTTTTGGTAAAGTTGTAGCCTAAACTCAACTCAGCTGTCTCTAGATTAAAATATAACCAACCCATCAATTTATCTACTTTGCAGGAGTAAGTGTGAACCCACTTTGATGGAAGATAACATGATATGGAATGTTTGTATACATGATTCCTGGCATTCATACAAAATTATTAGGAATGCCAAGAGAAAAAATAGGTAATAGAAACAAATGCATGTGATTAAGATATTAGAAATAAAAGATAAGGAACTTTGAAGTAAGTTTTATAAATACTTTAAAATAGAGAAAAAAGATGGACAAAAGGAATTAAAAGATACAGAATTTCATTAATAAAATAGAGTCTAAAATTTCAAATATACATTTTCAAACTTGAAAACTACAATGTTTAAACTTTTGATTTTATGAAATGGGATTAACAGAATGCTGAGAAGAGCAGAAAACTCATCAGTAATTTAGAGATAATCCATAGGAAATATACTTTTTGGGGTAGAAAAACAACAAAGAGGGGAAAAAGATCATAAAACACATGTGGGACACAGTCAGCCATACATGTTTTGGGATCCCTAACATTTATTTCTGGAGTCCCATAAGGATAGGAAAGAAAAAAATATGACAAAATAATCTTAAATAATAACAAAAATTATATAAAACTTAAGGAAGATAACCAACAGATTCAGGAAGCTCAGTGAAGCTAAAGTGCAACATAATAATACTGCTGGAATCTAAAGACAAAAAGAAGAATCTTAAAATTAGCCAAAGGGGGGAAATAACTTTAAGAGGAACAATAATATTTCTCAACACCAACAATAGAAGCCATATGACAGTGAAATGACACTTTTAAAATGCTAAGAGATAATTTAGATCAAACTACATCTCCATATTCAGAAAAAGACTCAGAAAAGTTGAAAGTAAAAGGATAAATAATTTACCATTCAAAAGGGCTCATGTAGATATATTACTGTCAGGCAAACAAAGAAAATTACAAGATTCATCACTATAAGTTCAAGGAGTTTTTTTTAATTAAACAGTCCATCAGGAAGATAAAACAGTTCTAAATCTGTATTAGTAACACAGTTCTAAATACATAAAGCAAAAAATGGACAGAATTAAAGCAGCAATAGACAAAACCGCATCAGAAATGCAAGAATTTAATGTCTATCAATAACTGACAGAATAAAATGACAAAATCTAAACAACACAACTTATAAAGTGACCTAATTGACATACTTAGAAACTAAGTCTAACAATGACAAAAGCTACATTATTTTCAAGTGCATGTGTAACTTTTACCAAAATTGATTATATTCTGAATCAGAAATTCTCGGTAGTACATTCAACGACTTTAGCAGGATGAACTAGAAAGTTCTGAACTTCTTGAAAATTAAAGAACATATGTCTATGGATCAAAAACATACTACAATGATAATTAGAAAATATTTTGAATTCAATGTTAATGAAAATATACATCCAAACTATGGCACACAGCTGAAACATTTAGCATATGGGGACAAAAAGAACCAGCGGCGTCAACGTGCTGCTCTGTCCCCTGACATTGGAACAAAGACATTGGCTGAGAACAGTATATCTTGACACTGACTTTGTGCTGTGCTATACCATAAACTCCAGATCATAAACTCCACAGTCATGTGACTGCTTTTCTAGGACAAACCAGGAAACCGCAGTAGTGCAGCAAGACTCTCCCCCAGAGGATTAGTGTGGGTCCATGTCATTCAGGTTCCTAAAATTTGGAGTTTGACGTTTTGAAACCCATCTGTGTGTCTGAGATAAAACACAAGATTAATATGCTGCCTGTCAGGTAGACAGCTTGAATGCAGGTAGGTGAAGGCAGGGATCTGGCAGAAGCTGAGGACACAAGAGAGGTGATTGCTTTTCTGGGAGGGCTTTCTGAAGGGTGTGATGAGCTCTAACTTCCTGATCTGGGGATGAGAGAGAGCAGGATGATGTCATTCCCTGTCCCCCTCCATCGCCACTGACCCACTTCAATGAGCAAAACCGTGTCATCCAGTGGAGGCTGGAGCTACATAAACCAAGGACCACACCCCTGAGCCCCGCAGTTGCATATCCACTAGGGCAAGTCAGCCTGAGAATCAGTGCAGCAGGCCCCAGTCCTAGGAGACCATGACAAACCCTCACACACACATTAAGTCTACTGCTCATAGAGCGCTCAAAGCTTCAGGTCTAGTGGAAATAATATCTAGCTTCCCTTTATTTTTATTTATTTATTTTGGACCACTTCTTAATATAGTCATTACTCTTAGGAGCAGGAATACAGCAGTCTTTCCTAACAATCACATAAAAAAAACAGTGATCCAGACAAAATGATAAGATGTAGGATTCACCCCCACAAGAAAAACAGGATGAAGTCATAGCCAGGGATTTAATCAATACATATACATGCAAGATGTTCCAGAATTTAAAACAATAATCGGAAGGATACTAGCTGGGTTGAGAAAAGCATAGAAGACACTAGAGAATCCCTTACCGCAGAGACCAAAGAACAAAAAACTAGTCAGGCCAAAATAGAATGCTGTAACTGAGATGCAAAACCAAATGTATACAGTGACAATGAGAATGGATGTACCAGAATAACAACTCAGTGATATAGAAGATAAAATTATGGGAAATAATTTTGGGAAATAATTATGAGAAGCTGAAAGGAAAAAGGGAAAGAAATGTATTGGATGATCAATGTGGACATAGAAAACTCAGTGACTCCTTAAAGCATAATAACATTTGTATCATTGGAGTTCCAGGAAAGGAAGAGAAAGAGAAAGGAGGAGGTTTATTGATCAAATTGAAGCTAAAAACATTCCTAATCTGGGAAAGGAAACAGACCTCAAAATCTTGAAAGCACACAGATCTCCCACTAAATTCAACAAAAGCTGGCTATCACCAAAACACATCATCAAATTCACAAAATACAAAGACAAGGAAGGAATCCTGAAAGCAAGGAGAAAATGTCCTTAACCTACAAAGTAAGACCAATCAGGTTCACAGAACATCTGTCCACTAAACTTGGCAGGCAAGAAGGAAAAGACAGGTTATATTCAACATGCTGAATCAGAAAAAATATGCAGCCAAGAATACTTTATCCAGCAAGCCTTTCATTAGGCTAGAAGGAGAGATAATGAGTTTCCTAGAGAAGGAAAAGCTAAGGAGTTCATAACCACTACACCAGCCCTGCAAGAAATGTTAAAGAGAACTCTTTAAATGGGTAAAGAAAGACCAAAAGCAACAAAGACTGGAAAGGAAAAGAGAACATCACCAGAAAAATTACAGGTAACATAATGGCACTAAATTAATATCTTTCAATAATCACTCTGAATGTAAATGGACTAAAGCTCCAATCAAAACATAAGGTATCAAAATGGATAAAAAAGAACAAAACCATCTATATGCTGCCTATAAGAGGTTCATTTTAGACCTAAAGACATCTGCAGATTGAAAGTGAGGGGATGGAGAACCATCTATTTTGCTAATGGATGCCAAAAGAAAGCCAGAGCACCCATAGTTACATCAAAAAAAAAAAAAAAAACCCAAAAACCTATATTTTAAACCAAAGATTGTAAAAAAAAAAAATGAAGGCCATTATATCCTAATTAAGGGGTCTATTCATCAAGAAGACCTGACAATTATAAATATTAATATCCCTATTTAAGGGCTCTCAAATATATATAATCAAGTAATAACAAACATAAATATAATGATAATACAATAACAGTAGGGGACTTTAACACCCCACTTACAGCAATGGAGAAATCATCTAAGGAGAAGTTAAAAAGAAAACAATGAGTTTGAATAACACACTGGACCAGACGGACTTAAGGAATGTTTTCTGAACATTTCATCCTAAAGCAGCAGAATACACATTCTATTTGAGTACACATGGAACATTCTCCAGAATAGATTACCTACAGTGTTATAAGTCACCCCTCAACCAGCACAAAAAGATTGAGATCATTTTATGCATATGTTCAGAGCACAATAATATGGAACTTGAAGTTAATCACAAGAAAAATTTTGTAAGACCACAAATACATGGAGCTTAAAGAACATCTTCCTAATAATGAATGGGTTAACCAGGAAATTAAAGAAAAAATTAAAAAAATACATGGAAGCAAATGAAAATGAAAACATGGCAGTCCAAACTCTTTGGAGTGCAGCGAAGGTGGTCCTAAGAGGGAAGTGTATTGCAGTATAGGTCAACTTCAAGAAGCAAGAAAAGTCTCAAATATACAGCCCAACTTTACAGCTTAAGGAGCTAAAAAAAGAAGAGCAAATAAAGTGTAAGTCAGCAGAAGAAGAGAAATAATAAAGATTAGGGTTAGAGGTAAACAATATAGAAACTAAAACCATGAAAGAAGAGCTGGTTCAATGAGAGTAGGACCTGGTTCTTTGAAAGAATTAATAAAATTGATAAACCCATAGCCAGACTTACCAAAAAGAAAAGAGAAAGGATCCGAACAAATAAAATCCTGAATGAAAGAGGAGAGCTTACAATCAACACCACAGAAGGATAATTATGAGAGACCTGGGAAAAAGTATAATGCCAACAAACTGGGAAATTTGGAAGAAATGGATAAATTCCTCAAAACATAAAAAAACTGAAACAGGAAGAAATGAAAAATTTGAACAAACCCATAACCAGCAAAGAAATTGAATCAGTTACCAAAAAAAGAGGTTGGGGGGGAGGGGGGGGTTGGGAAGAAAAACATCCAAACTCATTCTACAAGGCCGTCATTATCTTGCTTGTTACCCCAGAGAGACTGAGCATCTGTTTATTTCCAAGCCTGTTTTTCCTCTGCTTCAGTTTTGGTGCTTTTAAGTTCCTTTCTTTACCTTCAATAATACTTTTTCATCTTTGTCTAATTTTCTGAAAAGCCTCAGGCATCTCTTTTTTGTTTGTTTCTGCTTTTAAGTACTTGAATATGTTAAAATAGCTCTCTTAAAGCCCTTGACTATTAATGACATCTTTACCATTTTAGAGTCTGTATTGACTGATTTTTCTCTTAGTTATGGGTCACATCATTCTGCTTCCTCACATGAGATAGATTTTTAGATGTTGGACCTTATGCATGTTGTGTTGTTGAATGTTTGCATTCTATGGCCTTTCTATAAGCAGTGTTGAATTTTGTTCAGGTAATTATATTGATTTGTGAATCAGCTTGAAGTCTTCTGAGACTTCAAAGACTTTGCAAATTTTTAATTATTACTTCTTCTGTCTGGATGATTATTTTTCTGTTATCTTGTATGGTAGCTGCTAACCCCAAAGATGTGACTTCACTTCATCAAGATGCATACGGGTAACATATTTTCAGGAAAAGAAATAACTTCAGATTCCAGATCTTCTTGGCACTGATGCCTCACAACTATATATCTGATTTGTTTGGATCCTTCTTTGTTCCTTCCTATTTTATACACTATCTTTAGCTATCTCTCTTGCTTTCCTCTTTGATATGTGGCTTTCAGTAGCGTTCAAACTATTCTATTATTTTGACCTATACAGAACCTATACATTCTAGACATTTGATTTCCCAATGGCTTCATGATTTGATATCTCTTTTCATTGTAAAATTCCAACGTTCCGTCAGGCCCTAATGGCATATTAGTGGTGAATCTTCCCCTTATCTTCCTGAAAACCAGGCAGAACAATGAGAATAATAATCCATTCTCCTTTTTATTTTTAATTTACAAATTGCATTAACATTTTGGAAACTGTTTTGGGGGAAAACTTATCTATGTATGAAAAAGACTAAAATACGTATATATGAAAAGACATGGAAAAGTCACATCAAAGAACTTAGCAGCTTATATAAAGAAGCTCTCACTGGCCAAATTTGGAGCAATTAGAGGAATTTAAATAATAATCACTATAATTGAATGAGCTGTGTTGCACACATAAAAATTAATTTGTCCATCAGATGATTTAAAGAAGAAAAACACAAAAAAGCTAAGAGAAAAAGTAAAAATGTACTATCAACTGAAGCTTTTAAAACTGACATATTACTGGGGTGTCTGGGTGGCTTAGTTGGTTAAGTCTCCGACTTCAGCTCAGATCATAATCTCACAGCTCGTGAGTTCGAGGCCTCCATCGGGCCTGTGCTGATAGCTTAGAGCCTGGAGACTGCTTCAGATTCTTTGCCTCTCTCTCTGCCCCACTCCCACTTGCTCAGTCTCTCAAAAATGAATAAACATTAAAAAAATTTTAGAGACTGACATATTGGTGACACTTGTACTTTGTATATAAATTTTTTTTAAGTTTATTTATATTAAGAGTGAGAGCAGGGGAGGGGCAGAGAGAGAGGAAGACAGGGAATCCCAAGTAGGCTCAGTGCTGTCAGTGCAGTGCCTGAATGTGGGGCTCAAACTCAGGAGTTTTGAGACCTGAGCCAAAACCAAGAGTTAGATGTTCAGGCATCCCTACTTTATATATAAATTCTTATTGTTTGCAAAACAAAATTATGTGTTTTTTGAATTTTTGTATTATTTTTTCCAGTATCTTTATGGCCTTAAAATGAGACTCTTAATCACTATCTATAGTTTCTTTTAATATATCTTTTATGTTACAACAACAAAAAACTAAGTAAAAAAAAAGATAGCCAGTTCATTGGGATAAACTTGAATCTGCTGAAAAATTATGTAGCCTGTTAGGAATAGATAGTAAATCTGAATATAAAAACCATTGTAATATTGTGATGTTTGAAATGTATTAGCATTTTAATAGGGTTATCACAAATAGGCAGTATTAGGGGCACCTGGGTGGCTCAGTTGGTTTGGTGGCCGACTTTGGTTCAGGTCATGATCTCACAGTTCGTGGGTTCAAGCTCTGCATTGGGCTCTGTGCTGACAGCTAGCTCAGAGCCTGGAGCCTGTTTCATATTCTGTGTCTTCCTCTCTCTCTGACCTGCCCCTGCTCACTCTGTCAGTCTCTCTTTCACAGAAAGAAATAAAATGTTAAAAAAAAAAATAGGCAGTAGTAAATATATGCTGATATTGCCTTTGTTTCATGCTTTTCTCTTAAAATTAGTATTTGTTTTTTATAACTTATAAGCCATGGTGGCAGGCAATATTTATAGTTTTCACTTGATATTATGAATATTATTTTATCAAAGACAAATCTTAAAAATTCAGTTATTTCATTGATTGTCAATGTTAAAACACTATGACTAGAGTATCTTCACATCCTTGTAGTTATTTGTTCTTAAAGTTCTGTTCCCATATTAATGAGCTATTTAGGACTGTCATAAGTTTAATCTCAAGAAGCACAGATATATCTATGTTTAAACAAAGTTCTCTACCAATACAAAATCTTACACTTATTTCTCTTTTATTCTCTTATACTTGCTAATCTTTAAACAGATTGTAGATTTATTCTTTCATTTGTTCAATTAATCTTTCATCTTATGAACAACTCACAGAAAAAAAATGGCTGGCATTCAACCTGGTAGTTATATTAACGGCTTTAATTCTTCAGATATTTAATTCTTCAGATATTTGATATTTAATTCTTCAGATATTTAATTCAGATATTCAGATAACTATAAACTATACCTGTTATAAAATACATTTTTATTCCCTAGTAAACTATTTTGAATTTTTCATTGTATTTTTGTTATATTAACAAATTTCAGAATGTATTATGTATTCATATTTCCAAATTAAAAAAATAATGTATTATCCATTCCTTTAAGTATCTTTTCCATGATTACATTGAAAACTGGTGATTTTGTTCTATAGAATTACAAAGAAACAATAGAGGACTACCAGTTTCTATTATAATTTAATTTGTAGCATAAGATAAAATTTAAATTGAAGCTTCCGACTTCAACTTAGGTCATGATCTCATGGTTCATGGGTTTGAGCCCCACATTGGGCTCTGTGCTGACGTCTCTGAGCCTGGAGCCTGCTTTAGATTCTGTGTCTCCCTCTCTCTCTGCCCCTCTCCTGCTCCTGCTCTGTCTCTCTCTCTCTCAAAATAAATAAATGTTAAAAATATTTTTTAAAAAGATCAATTTGTAATTTTAAATTTTAATTAAATTATAATATCTGTGCAGTAAATAAGCTCACACAATTTTTTTGTAATAATGGTACAGTGGCAAATGTGCAGAAACTGAAAACATTGTCTTCAAAGAACCACATGTTTATTGGGAGTAATGATGCAATAAACATTTGTAAAGTGAAAGTTGTAAGTGTTTTAGCCATTCAGAGGTAATAAAACCTATGTTATTGATATGAATAGAACCTTGCATGTTGAGAACAACTGAATAGGTAGATTAATGAAGGTAATCCGTCGTGGTAGTGTATATAATGATAAAAGAAACCAGATGTTTTAAGGGTGTTTTGAGGTAAAAAAATAACCTGTTTGTGAAAAGGTTATACTGATAGAGACAGATATATATGGGAGAGGAGAAGCTGGCAGGAAGAGTATTAAGTCTGAAAAACAGAATACAGCAACACTATGGAAGACCTTGAATGGCGGTGGTGGTGCATTAAGAGTTTTGGAACTTATTCTGTAGGTAATAGGAAGCCATTAAACATGTTCGAACGGTATAAAGGGAGTATCTATCAGATTGGAATAGTTAGAGGAAGTTTGAATGCAGAAATGATTATATAGTTGAAGTATGAAATGGAAGTTCTGGCCTAGAGTAGAGACACCAAAAAAAGAACAGGAAAGACAGGTAGAAGAAATCATAGGGATAAAATAGCTACTGGACTTCGGGAGGGATGAATGAGGAAAAGAGGAATTAAAATACATATATTCTCAGAGGTAACTAGGAAATGGAAGAGAGTGTAAAAAGTATGTGCATATCCAAAGTAGGACCTGGAATCATGAAAAGTCCCAAATGCTTCACATACAAATAATTCTGCTCTATGTACAAAGTGTAGTCCTAAAACTTTGGTGAAGAAATTATCTCTAAAAATATTGGAAACTGAGTGGGTTTTTGGATATCTCATTGTTCATCACATGTAGAAGAAGCATTTTAATATTCTTAATGTTAAGCAATCTCCTCTCAATCCCCTATCGGATGAATTCTACCCTTGGTATAAGGCTTTATTCTGGAATCTAAGAACCTCAAGACAAAATAAAGTTTTCCCTCTTTTTTATTATTTCTGAAAATGATCAGTTAGTAATTAGCCATCTTTTTCACTCAATGCAGTATATAGCTCTCTGATACTGATGTCACAAAAGAACAAAAAGGATATTTTTCTTCCACTTACCCACCTGCAATTAAATAGTATTATCAAATTCCTATTAGCAATTAATTAGAAAAGAGAGGTTACTATACATACACCTCTGAAGAACTCCCTTCTATGCCTGAGAAATGGCTAACATGATAATCATGTGTGTCCTCTCCTAGTACACTGGAACCAAATGTCATAAATTTCTTAAAAAGTTAAAGCCTTATTTCACAATTGCTGGCCTCTCTACTTCTTCTTTATACTCTTTACCTTTATACTTTGTACTTTTTTCCTTTTTCCCTTTGCTTTCCACTTCTCCTTTCTCTTTATTCTCTTTGAGACTCCCTGCCACATCCTGCTAATACTACTACTCGTTTTCCCCTCTTTACCACTTTCAAAGAGCATTTGTCTCCTTGTTTTAGATCTCTGGGAGCTCACTCATAAAATTTATAAATTGAAACATCAGGTATCATATTTTGTCTATGAAAATGTGTGATAATGTACCTGCTGTTTTTGAGAAATATTCAAGTTGTAATGGAACAGACATACCTGTTACTCATTCTCCTTTCCTCTACAGTCTCTTCCACCTGTACCTACCCCCTACCCAGGGGCACTAACACACATGGTTCTGGATGATCAGTGAGTGTGTACTCTGAAGTTTGGTCTCCATGTCATAGTTGTTGGGGCCAAGCGTGAGCAGCTGTCCCAAGCTTTGAGAATCAAATTTATTTTTTAATACTGTTTGTATTTTAGAACCTGCAGAGTTTAGCTTTGCTTTGTCCAATTGGCTACAGCAGAAAGAAATTAAAATTTGCAGATTCTTATTTGACCATATTTCCTTGTTCTGTGGAGAAAGCTAGAGTACAGGAAAGTAGATCAATGAAAGCTGGAAGTAGAATCAGAGATCCAGATGAAGTGAGCGTCTGATATGTTATAGTTTCCGGCTTGTCATTATTTAGCTCCAATGTTAACTTTGAGTTTAATGAAATTACCTTATATTTTCAAATAGCTAATTTGAATTTATGCTAAAAATATTACCAGTTCCTTGAATATGGCAGATTATTTTAGATTTGTAACATTAAAAAATTACTACTTAAAATGACCACTTCTAAAGGCTTTATCCAGTTATTTTAAAATCAGCTGATTTTAGGGGTGCCTGGGAGGCTCCGTAGGTTAAGCACCAACTTCGGTTCAGGTCATGATCTCATGGTTTGTGGGTTTGAGCACCACACTGTGCTCTGTGCTGACAGCTCTGAGCCTGGGGTCTGCTTTGGCTTCTGTGTCTCCCCCTCTCTCTCTAGTCCCCTAGCCACTCCCCCCCCACCCCCTACCTCAAAAATAAAACTTTTAAAAAACATTTAAAAAATAAAAATCAGCTGATATTAAATCATGTTTACGTGGCTGTAGAGCTTAGTTTCTATATTAGCATTCTAATTCTTTGACACTGAGAAAGTCTAAGACATTTCTGCAAACCAGTTTATTACATTATGCAAGAAATTTCATTTAATAATTAAACCAAAGCAAATTTCCATTTATTCAAATGCTCACTGATCATAAAATTTAAACTTTACAACATAAATTTTTTTTTAACACTTTGGTAGTACTTCCTATATGCCAAATATCCATTTAATCTTAGACATCATCCTATTAGATACTAATTTTCTATAATTTTATACATTTTATACATAAGGAAACTAAGGGATAAAGAGGCTAAATAATTTATCCAAAATCACAGAGCTTATAAATGATAGATCTGGGATTTGAACCAGGCTGTAGTCCTCCCAAATTGTTGCTCTTAACCAAGTGCTATGTTGCTGCCATTAGAGCAATAAGCCCCAAATTAGTCAAGCATAAAGATCAGTTACTCAGCAATATTTTGTAAAGCAGAAAATCAAGTAAGCATAGGTGGGAAGAATAAATTACCTGTTCTTGGTGACTCAGATAATTCCCTTTGGACTTATCACAGAGGTGGATTCATGTCTCCAGGTTAGATATATTAATCAGTCCTTCTACAGATGGTACTTTATGTATTCTTATATTCATATCTGTCCTCTGTTCCCTATAATAATGAATTGGATTAATTGTGATTCAATTTATTTAAGAGAGGCAGATATAAGTAATCTACTGTATAACACAGAATATAAAACTTTTTAATCCATGTAAATGCCAGAACCAACCAGAGTTTCCATTGTGAAAATATGGAGATTCCACTATTTTTTTTAAACGTTTTATTTTTGAGAGAGAGAGAGAGAGACAGCGTGAACAGGGGAGTGTCAGAGAGAGAGGGAGATACAGAATCTGAAGACAGGCTCCAAGCTCTGAGCCCAACGCGGGGCTTGAACCCACAAACCGTGAGATCATGACCTGAGCCAAAGTTGAATGCTTAACTGACTGAGCCACCCAGGTGCCCCTGGATTTTCCACTATTTATCCTCAGTTGGAAAACATTCTCAAATATCTGACTGAGTCATGAAAATCATGAGCCTGTTTTTGTAATGTAAGCTGGAGTTGCAACAGAATCATTTGAAATTTTACCAACCAAGTCATCAATATATTAATTGCTCAGTGATTTCATTTTTAGTGTTACTATCTTCCCACCACAATCTAATAGAATTTGGTCTTCTATGGCATAAAGAAGTAATTAACAGTAATTAAAGTGGCAGAAAGCAGCCTTTTTTTTTCTCAAGGGAAAACTAGATACTGTTTGAGAATGAAAATAAAGTCTAAGGCATCTTTTGAGCTCTGACAGAGTTTGATATAATTCCTATTAAGTTGGTCTAAGGCATCTTTTGAGCTCTGACAGAGTTTGATATAATTCCTATTAAGTAGGTGGAAATAAATCCTCTAGAATTTAATGAAAGAGTTAAGAAAGATAGGTTACAAAAAGAACAGCCTATATAAATGTTATATTAAAAAGTTTTATTTTAATATATTTTAAGACTAACAGGAGTTATTATTGGTTATTGAATTATCATGAAGACAAACATAATTATATTCATTGGTTTTTCAAAATGGCCATATTTTAAATTTTCCTAGGACAAATATCTTCCTTACAATTGGAGTATATAAAAGTGTTCATATGAATATTTTGGTGGGATATTAGGAAATTCTTTTATATTTTCCTATTTTCTAAATGGTTATCTGTTAGTTTGTCTTATCTTTGGCTAACATAAGCCATAGTCTTCCCCTGCTCATGTTAAAATGGCTGTGAATATGTTGTGATACATGGTACAAGAGTTTTTACACAGGGAATTAAGATCTAATAAACTGACTACAATAAAGAGATTATCCTCAATTATCATATGGGTCTTTAAAAATGAAAGAACAAGGCAGAAGAGTCAGAGAGATGTAGAAGAGTAGAAGGCGGGAAAGATGAGATATGAGGACTCAAGCCACTGTTGCTAGATTTGAAAATTAAGGTGGCTGTGAGCCAAAGAATGTGGACGATCTCTAGGAACTGAGAATGACCCTAGGCCACAGCCATCAAGGAAACAGGGACTTCAGTCCTAAAACTACTTGGCAGTCAATTCTCTTGACAACCTGCATGAATCTACAAGTGAATTATTCCCCAGAACCTCCAGCAAGGAATGCAGCCCTACCTTTACCTTGATTTGAATCCATTCAGACCCTTTTGAAATTTTAACCTCAAGAACTATGAGATAATAAATTCAGTCATTAAGTTTGTAATTTGTTATATCAACAGAAAACTAATGCAGTTATCCGCTTCATTGTAAGTTTGTTGTGTTTTGTTTCATTTTGTTTTGGAGTTCTGCAGGAACTCCAGGAGAATTTGTTTCCAGGAGAAATTGGATGGAAATAAGCCTACATTTTCTGGAACTATTCCGTAAAATATTGAGATTATAGGGATTATAAAGAGTCCTGAAAGATAATTTACATAGTTGTTATTATTTGGTTGTGGTAAGAGAAGAGAAGAAGTATTGAGGACAACTGGTAGATACGGAAAAAATTTCAAAAGAATAGGGATAGTAAATGAATAAAGCAGTGCTGTGTGATCTTTAAAGTGTTTGAGAAATACCAAGAAATATTATGGTACCTAACAATTATATTAAATAACATTTATTTAGGCAACTTTCTTACTACAAAACAACCTGGGTGGGGGTGCCTAAGTGCTCAGTCAGTTAAACATCAACTTTAGCTCACGTCATGATCATGCAGTTTGTGGGTTCAATCCCTATGTTGGGCTCTGTGCTGATAGCTTGTAGCGTGGAGCCTGCTTCAGATTCTGTCTCCCTTTCTCTGCCCCTCTTCTACTCGTTCTCTCTCTCTCTCTCTCTCTCTCTCTCTCTCTCTCAAAAATGAGTAAACATTAAAAACTAAAACAAACAAAAATGCAGGTTTGTTTTTCGTTAGAATGAACATTTATCAATAATGTCCATAGAAAAGACATTTGGAAAAGAGATGGTGTCTGTTTTGATCCACACAAGAAGTAGGTATTCTCTTTATGGACTTACTGTATTGATAATAAAGTTAAGAAACAGTTCATGTGATTTTTCATGGTGAGAAAAAATAAACCTATAACTCAACCTGAGTCAAGAACTTAAATTTGGGGGCGCCTGGGTGGCTTAGTCGGTTAAGCGTCCGACTTTCGCTTAGGTCATGATCTCGCGGTTCGTGGATTCGAGCCCCGCATCGGGCTCTGTGCTGACTGCCAGCTCGGAGCCTGGAGCCTGTTTCAGAGTCTGTGATTCCATCTCTCTCTGACCCTCCCCTGCTCATGCTGTCTCTCTCTCTCTCCTAGAAATAAATAAAACATTAAAAAAAAATTAAAAGAAGAACTTAAATTTGAATTCAGGTTTTATATCTCAAATGGGGGAGGGCCAGAGAGAGAGGGAGACAAAGAATCTGAAGCAGGCTCCAGACTCTGAGCTGTCAGCACAGAGCCTGACACTGGGCTTGAACCCACAAACTGTGAGATCATGACCTGAGCTGGAGATGGATGCTTAACCAACTGAGCCACCCAGAAGTACCTCAAAATATACATTTTAATAAATACCATGGTATTGCACAATTTTATTGCCACTACTCTTAAAGAGACTCTTGGCATTGGTGGAGGGGACTTATATAAAGATTATTGTTTTAATGTGAATTCAAAAATTAAAAAGGAAGAAACTTTTATTATTGGCCATGCAACTGCCAGGGCAATAAATGGTTTGTTTAGACCTATACATGAATAGCCTAGGTATCAAAGGTCTCAGTTCCATAGGTAAAGATATGCTTTAATGAAATTAGTTTAAAATTAATTTCAAAAATAAAGAGAACCACATCTTTGTTTTAAAACTTTTTGAAATTTTTATTTTAGTCCCTTACATTTAGCTTCCACCATCATGGGTAACAAATTTATCAAAGAGAAATGGTGTTTAATATGGACAATTTTGTTTAAAAAATTAGAAACTTTACTTTTCCATTTCTGGAAATTTGTATTTAATAATCATAATGGACACTTAGTCATTGCTACTGACCATAAAGCTTTGTTACAACTAATACCTTTAAAAGGATGCTATAGCAGCTCAGTGGACTAAGTGCCCGACTCTTACTTTGGCTCAAGGTCATGATCTTGCCGTTCACAGGGTTGGGCCCCATGTCAGGCTCTGCACTGACAACATGGAAGCTGCTTGGGATACTCTCTTTCCCTCTTTCTCTGCCCCTCCTCCACTCACATGGACATGCACACACGCTCTTTCTCTCTCTCTCTTTCTCAATAAATAAATATACATTAAAAATAAAGGACACTATAATCAAATATAACAGTAGATTACTGAATACTAATTAGATGCTGAAATTAAATAAATTTTAGTTCCTTCTGATCTCCACAGATTTTAATTTTTTTAAATCTAGGAACAGTTGATAAATAGTGTCACATTAGTTTCAAGAGTTCAACTTCTTTCATAGTTAGGCTGTGGTCACCACAAGTATAGTTACTATCTGTCGCCATATAGCACTATTACAGTATCATTGACTCTAGTCTTTACGCTGTGCCTTTGATCTCCTTACTCATTTATTCCATAACTGGTAGCCTCCCATTCTGCTCATCCCTTCCCCTCTGGCAACTATCAGTTTGTTCTCTGTATTTATAGAGAAAATTTGCTTTTTGTTTGTTTATTGTGTTTTTAGATTCTGCATATGAGTAAAATAATATGGTATTTGTCTTAGTCTTATTTCATTTCATATAATTCCCAGTAGTTCCATTCGTGTGTGTGTGCACGCACGCACACGCAGGCACGATCTATTAATCTGCCAGTGGACACTTGAGTTGCTTCCATATTTTAGCTATTGTAAATAATGCTTTAGTAAACATAGGGGTGCATATATCTTTTCCAATTAATGTTTTCTCATTCTTTGTGTAAATAATCAGTAGTGGAATTATTGGATCATATGATATTTTATTTGTAAGTTTTTGAGGAACCTCTATACTATTTTCCTTAGGCTGTACCAATTTACATTACCGTCAACAGTGCACGAGGGTTTTTTTTTCTCCACGTTCTCATCAACACTTGTTATTTCTTGGTTTTTTTTTTTTTTTATGTTAGCCATTCTGACAAAGTGATATGTCATTGTGGTTTTGATTTGCATGTCCTTAATAATTAGCAGTGTTGAGCATTCTTTCATGTGTCTGTTGGCCATCTGCATGTCTTCTTTGGAAAAATGTCAGTTCAGGTCCTCTGCCTATTTTTCATTTAGATTATTAGTTTTTGGGGTGTTGAGTTGTATAAGTTCTGTATATATTTTAAATATTAACCCCTTTCAGATATTATCCAACATTATATCCACCACAACATGATTATACTTTTCTTAGGGCATGGTGCCCTACCAAATTTTCTTTTGGTATAACTCATTTAGCTGTGACATTTGCTGAGTGCTCAAAGCATTTCAGCCAGAATGTAGCTGCTTCACTGAAAACGAAATAGAATGTTATCTTGTTGTCATCTGGAAATTGTTCAGGTCATTTAGAAATCTTATACTGTTAGGTTTTTGTGCAAATTTGGTTTATAAATTTTCTCATTCTCCCTCAATTGGTAAAGATTAAGTTTTTCTCACGTGCTGTCCTTAGATACTCTTCATACAAAACCAAGAAATAAATGATTTGAGTCACTGATTTAAGAAAGCAGGACAAACTACTCTTAGTTCTTATTTTAGGGTAATCTACATAGTAGAAAACAATATGAAGTAGAACATTAAAAATGGCTGCTTTATAAACAGTCAATTCTCCACTATTCTAGTAAAGAGAAAAATTAAGTGATTCAAATAGTAGTTATTCCAATCATGATATCTATTTGGGTTTCATATTTTTTTCATTGGAAAATAATTACAGAAATCCAGTTCAAGATGACAGACTGGACATGTATCTTTATTGCTTCTCCCTCTAGTGATCATCTTAAATATATAGGATATGAATGTTTAAGGATGTTGTATAAAGTAAGAAGAGCAAGTATTTCAAAGGCAATGAGTTTTCAGTAAAAATGTGCAAGATAAACTAGTATTAATGGTAGAAAATAGACAAGAGAAAAATAGCTTCAAGAGAGACAACCAGAGGGATTCTCATTTTGACTGACAGAGTTCTTCTGCCTGTTGGAACTCCAGCAGTGGATTAATACAAGGGGATTAATTAAAGATCTGTATAGAGGGCAACCTGCTTTCTATTCCTCTCACACATCCCTGGCCCATGGAGCAGAGGAGCCCAATGATTCCCCCTCAGGACAAAAGTAAATAAGATTGTTCTCTTAAACATCCAAGAGGGCATCTTGGGAGTAGGAGGAAGTTAGCGTGAGTATTGATAGAGCAATTAAAGCCTCCTCAGTTTAGCCCTTCACACGCCACACCCTCCTTACACCCCAGAATATATCTGTCCCTATTCTCACTCATACATGGAACTCCCGGTTTTCCTATTTCCTTATTTTTTTAAAATAATTTTATATTAATGGAACAGTTTATATGTACAAAGTAATATATGGAATCCAGACAAATAAGGGAGAACAGAATAGCAGAAGCTAAATACACATAGTTATATAGTGCTTTTTCTCACTGACATCCTACCCCTCTACCCTGAGGGTAATCACAGTTTCAAATTCCGGTTTATTACATTTCTGTTTCTCATGGTTGTGCTGGCCAAGTTTGCTTGGCAAAAGAGGCCAAGGAAAGAGGAAGAACTGAAATAAAATCTTTTATTTGAGGTCTTAGAATTTGAATTTGGGGAGCACAGACTTGAGGGAAAACCCAAATCATGTCGCACTGAGGAATAAAAGCCAGGGGTCTTTATTTGCAAATTGTTAAAGTATTAGAAAGCTTAAACAATTTGTTTTCTAAAAATTATGATCAGAAGATAAAATCCCATCTTACCATTCACTAGTTTTCTGAATACATTTTAGCCGTTACTAGAAAAATATTTCACAGAGTGTTTAGTTTTGATTAAGAATGTGGATGCAGAAGTTCCTCATTCAGTAATGGTTTTACTCAGTTCAGTAGTTCAATATAGTTCCTGTTTCAGAAACTGGATAAAGTTTTAGTCCCCAAATAGAACCTCTCACCTTCAGAGGTTTTACACATGTTCACAATTGTTTTTCCCACTTTAATAGTAAAACAAATGTATCAGGAATTTTTCTTAATTTTATGTAAGTGGCATCATACTGCATGTATTCTTGTTACTGTCTCCTTCACTCATCAGTATTCTACCGTGGAGATTCAGCCATACTGCTGCACGTTTCTATAATAATTCCTTTGAGTTACAGTATTCCGTTGCAGGAATATGTTGTCAGATTGCCATTTACGTATGATAGACATTTGTGTAATTTGAAGTTTTTGTCATTACAGTACTGCTAATGAATGGTTTTGTAAGTGCCTCCTGGTATATTTTTGCAAGTGCAAGATACATTAAATTACTGGCTCATGTGGAATGAGCACTGTCAACTATGCTGTATAATGTCAAGATGTGCTGATGGATGCTTCATTCATTTGTATTCAAGTGTTAAATTAATATTTTTAAGCATAAAATGTATGTGTCAGGAACTATTCTGGGACCTAGGAATGAATCAATGAACAAAACAAACAAAATCCATGCTCTTGTTAGAACTTAGATGCTATTTCCCAACACCAGTACATAAAAGTTTCTGTTATTATGGGATTGCCTATGCTTTTATTTTTTGCCAATCTGATTGGTATAAAATAGTATTGTGTTGTATGCTTTAAAATAATTTTAAATATAGCTTTATTCAGAAACAAGTAGCATGTTGAACTGCAAATATTTAAAGCGTGCAATTTGATAAGTTTACATAAATACATACCCATGAAACTATCATCCCAAACAAGATATCCATCACTCCCCAAATTTTCTTTAGGGGCTTATGTAACCCCTTCACGGATTTCCCATAATTTCACATGCAACCGTTGAAAGCTTCACTGTGTACTAATGGGCATATCCTCGTATGTTATGTCAGTGGAATCATAGAATGCATACTCTTTTCTGCCTTTCTTTCACTTGGGATAATTATCTTGAAATTTCTACATACTGTGGCATATTTCAATATTTCACTGCTTTTATTACTGAATACTATTCTGTCTTAAAGATACAATACTTTGATTATACACTTGTTGATAGACGTTTGTATTAGAGCTAGATTTGTCTATTACCAGTAAAGTACTAGCACTGGCTAGAAACCTTCAGTACAATGTTGCACAGAAGGAGAAGGCAGGCATGCTGACTTATTCTTTATCACAGGAGGACAGAAATCAGTCTTTCACCACTAAATATGATGTTAGGTCCAGGATTTTCCTAGATGCCTCCTTAGATAGAGGAAGTTTTCTTTTGATTTTAATTTAGCAATGGATGTTAAATTTATTGAATGCTTGTTCTGTGTTAATTGAAATGATCATGAGTGTTTCCTCGTAGTTTGTTAATAGAATAAACAAAATTACATTGATTTGTTTTTAAATGTTAAACCAACCTTTATTCCTAGGATAAACTCCATTTAGTAAGGATATATTATCCTGTTTTACATATTGCTTGATTCCATTTGTTAAAATATGTAGATTTCTTTTATCAGTGTTCATGAGGGATATTGCTCTGTACTTTTTCTTTTAATGTCTTTGGTTTTGATATTTGGACTCAGTGAATTTGGAACTATTCCCTCCTATTGAATTGTCTTGAAGTGTTTGTATAGATTTGATAGTTTCTTAAAAGTTTGGCAGAATTCATCAGTGGAGTCATTTGAACCTTGTGTTTTCTTTGTGGGAAAGTTTTTGACTCTAAATTCAAATTGTTTAATAGGTACAGAATTATCCATGATACATGTTTCATCTTGAGTTAGCATGATATACTGAATTTTAAAATGCCTTCTCCATCCCATAGTAGTACGATGAGATATCATGTTTTTTATTATGCTGCATTACATGGCGTAATAAGATTTGCAGATGTAATTAAGGTTACTTAATTAGGGTTACTTAAGACTTTGAGTTCATTAAAAGACCGTGCAGACCTGTACTAACCACATAATCCTTGTAAAGGCAGAGGATTTCTCCAGCTAGCAGTAGAAGGGACAATCAGAGAGATTCGATAAAGAAGGAAGAGTACTGAGAGGGCCACTGTTGAATCAAAGATGTAGAAGGCCACGTACAACCACCAGAAAAACAGTTTGAAGAAGCTGAGAACTGTCCCCAACTGCCAGCTGGAGAAAATGGTAACGTCAGTCTTACAACTACAAGAAACTATTTTATGCTAACAACGTAAGATTCTTCCCCAGACTCTCCATTTAAGAGCTCAGGCAGTTCAGCTCCTTGATTTTTGTGTTATGAGTGCCTCGTCAGAGAACCAGCTATTCCTGCCTAGACTTCTGACCTACAGAACTATGAGTTAATAAATGATAAGGAACTAAATTTGTGGTAATTTGTTATGCAATAATAGAAAGCCAGTACAGAGAATGGTAGTTTGTGTCTTTGTTGTTAACTATATTGGCATAAATTTCTTCATGGTATTATCTTATTATCATTTAAAATTTATAGACAGGGTAGTTTCTCATATCTGATATTGATGAATATGTCTCTTCTCATTTTTCCTGGTCTAGTTAGACATGGTAGATGGCCCTATCGATCTACACCTCCTGGTCTGTACACCTTTGTGTCATTTCACTCAATGAGTGTGGGCTGAGCCTAATGACTTCTTTTTAATGAATAGAGTACAGTAAATGTGATGAGATGTCACTTCTAAGAGTAGGTTACAAATGACACTGGCCTTTATCTAGCTATCTCTTTCTTCCCATTTCTCTCTTTTCTCCTCTTTCCCTCTTATTCTCTCACTTTTCTCACTTTTTCTTGCTCTGTCAGTCTTCATTCTGGGAGGAACAAGATACTGTATTTGAATAGCCCTATGGAGATGCCTGCATAGCAAGAAACTGATGCCTGTGGCCAATAGCGAATGAGGATCTGAGGCTTGCCAGTAGCCACATAAGTGACCTTACAAGAACATTCTGTACACAAGTCAAGCTTAATAAAGAAGCTTGATGCTCCAGGGGCACCTGAGTGGCTCAGTCTGTTAAGTGTCTGTTAAGAGTTTGGCTCAGGTCATGATCTCACAGCTCTTGAGTTTGACCCCTGCCTTGGGCTCTGTGCTGACAGCTCAGAGTCTGGGGCCTGCTTCAGAATCTGTGTCCCCCCCTCTCTCTCTGCCCCTCCCCTCCTTAATCTTCTTCAAAGTATATCAACATTAAAAACAAACAAAGCCTAAAGCTTCAGCTAGCCCCTAGATTGTAACCTTGTAAGTAACCGTGAGCCAGATGACCTTTATTAAGCTCTGCCTGGATTTCAGGCTCAAGAAACTATGTAATTAAAAAAGAAGTTTGTTTTAAACCATTAAGTTTTGGAGAAATTTCTATAGATAAGTAATGCAGTTATCTGGTACTGGGAGTAGAGTGATATTATAATAAATCCCTAAATAGGTGGGGTGGCTTAGGAAGCTGTTAGAAAAATCTGGAAAGAGTCTCAGGGTGGTGTTAGAGAAATACTAAATTGTCTTAGTGAAAGTCTGTTAGTAAAAATCTGGACATTTCAAACCTTCGCAGGGAGATCTCAAAGGAAGTGAGGAAGATGTTTTTTAAAGAATGGAGGAAAGGACATACTTTTTATGGAGTGGCAGAATCTTAGCGATACTGCCTACTTTAAAAATATGAAAAGTAGAAAGTGTGCCTAATGAATAGAGTGATACAGCTAAGAAGATTTGCAAGCAAACTGTTGAGGGAGAATGTTGACAATTAGTCTGAAGACTAACCTCAGGTTTTATGATTTACTAAAAGGACTCACACGACTCAGAAAAAGCTGGCATACTCATTATTAGAATTTATTTCAGTGAAAGGAAAAGATGAAAATCAGCATAGAGAAAAAAACATGGGAGCAAAGAAAAGGCAAGGTCCAAGAGAAACCATGTAGAAGCTTATATGTGTTCTCCCAGCGCTGTGGTGTAGACTTGCTTAATTACACCTGAAGGCTTAAGAATGCTGCCTAAGGAACCTTATCTACAGTTGAATCTGATTTAGATGATGAAATTCTGGACTTTTAGGTGATGCTACCAGGGGTTGGAGTGTAGGGGATTTAAGGACTGTGAATGTATTTTGAATAGGGAAGGCTTGAATCATTGAAGGAGAGAGAGAGGACTGTGGTAAACAACCTATAAAAACTCGCCCCCTGTGATCTTAACTTGCAAGTATTCACAGTCTTGTGCAGTCCCCTTCTTACATGTATGAGCTGAGCCTAGTAATTGGATTCTGACAAATAGAAAATGGTAAAAGTGATGGGGTGGCACTTGAGAGACCCAGATCCAAAAATATACTGGCTTCCATCTTGATCTCTTGCTGTCATGCTCTTTTTCAGAGCCCTTGATGAGATTTGAAAAGTATGATAAATATAATTCAGAAATACTAGTACTAAGTGAACACAAACTAGGGGCCACCAATTCCATGATACCAGGCTTCTCAAACTCAGCACCATTGACATTTGAAGCCAGATAGTTCTTAGAAATCTGGAGCCATTCCATGCTTTGTAAGATATTTAACAGTATATCTGGACTTTACCCTCTAGATATCAGTGTAACTTTCTAGTAGTAGCAACCAAAAATGTCTTCAGATTTTGCCAAATGTCCCCTGGAGAACAAAATACTGTTGGTTAGAAACCACAGCTTATTAAACATACATATCTAATTAAAAAACAAACAAATAAAAAATAAAACAGAACAGCCAGATTTATCTTAGAAAAAAATAAAAGTACCAAGGGTAAGAATTCTTCTATTATACTTTAAGATTTATTATAAGCAGAAGAAATTAAGACATCCTGGTATTAACAAGAATTAACAAATTGATTAGTGAAATACAATATGTTACTAAGAAACCCATACAAGCAGAGAAGTTCATTTGTGGCAGAAGTGGCTTTAAAGGTCAATAGAGAAATACGAGCTTTTTGAGAAATATAGATAAAAACAGTTGGCAATTCATGTATGGAAAAAAGGAATCAAATCCCTATGATGTGTCATCATAAGAAGACTAAAATTAAATAAAAAGTAAAATTTAATAATTTTTAGAAAACAATATTTACAGCTTAAGTTATTTATATTAAATTTTGATTTTAATACTAATAAAACATCTTTCATGTACCAAATACTACACTTATCATCTCTTGTCATCCAATAATATATAAAGTAGGAATTCTCATCCTTATTTGGAGATCAGAAAACTGAGTTCCGGTGAAACGATATTCCCATGGTAACCCTAATAGCAAATGGTCTGGCAAGGATTTGATTTCACGGACGTTTGCCTTAGGAGATCATATTCTTTGATAGTACACATGTGGACCACAATCTCACTTAATATAATTTTTTTAGCATTTAATTTTTTAGCACTAAATTTAGTGTTTAATTTTTACCTTTACCTTTTTTATTTAACTTTTAAAATGCCTGCTTTTACCTTTAGATCACTAATTGTCTATATAGGGATTAATGCTTAAACAGATAATGCGTTAGAAAATCATTTGGTTAAAAGCTTATTAAGAAGCAAGTTAATTCTTTTTTTTTGAGAGGGAGAGAGTGCACATGAGAGTGGGGGGAGGGACAGAGGGAGAGAGAGAGAAAGAGAGAGAATCTCAGGTGGGCTCCACGCTGTCAGTGCAGAGCCTGTCATGGGGCTCCATCTCACCAACCATGGGATCAGGAATCCGACGCTTAATTGACTGAGCCACCCAGGGGCTTCAGAAGCAAGTGATTCTTGCCTGCTAGAACCCATGATGGATACTCCAATTACTATCCTGAGTTTTTATCCCATAAACTTAAGATCTCCAATGTTAGTTTCTGACATTATCACCCTACCTTCATGGTCCTGCTGTTCTGTATAGCACCAGTACCATTTTTTTGTTATTGTTGTTTTTATTGAAACTTGAAAATTTTTATTTTTTGAATGTTCCCATAGCCTGTTGTATTTCTTTTGCCATCCATCCTGGGATCTCCTGGCTTCTGTGAAGCTGCTTTACCAACATACAACTCCTACATGCAGTGCTCCTCTCGAGTCACAGGTTTAGAGTCCACGCTCTCTGTAGACTTGGACTTCCAAGTACTCACTAATTTCCAATCTATTACCCCAGATTTGCCTTGACTTTTTGCTCAGTTTTGTTCCATAACTGTCATTTGTCTGTGCTATTATCATTGGCTTCTTGGACATTGTTCCCCCTTTGTATCCTACAGAATGCCAGGAATCTACTTCAACAAGGATGATAGTCATATACAAAAGATAAATAAAGATCTTTAGAAATTGAAGTCAGATTGACTAAATTTATCTCAAAGCAGGTCCACGTTGGGAAATAGATATATTAAAGAGTGAACTCCTTTACTTACTTATCAAAATAGATCTCAATTTTGAAAGATGTTCTATCAGGTGAGTAAAGTGCTATTTGGTGTATCAGGAGCTGTAGTTGACTGTACGAGACTACAGACCGAGGAAAGTGAATGCATCTCATGATTACTGGGCAATCTCTACCAACATCAGTGTCCTTTCTAGGATCTTATGACTTGACACTAATTTGAATTCTTAGCAGCTTAATGCTTTGGGGGGTGTGTGTATGTGCGTACGCGTGTTTCAAGGTAGAACTGAAAATCATTACATCACTTGAACCCTGTTAATACCATATAAAATGAGCAAAGATTAAAGTAAAGGAAATTACTGTGTATAATATATATGTAATATTGCCTTGTCTCTGTGAAATGACTTTTTTTTTACAACTCAGCATTCTGAAAATTAAGTACTATTATAAACATTTTTGCTCATGCCTATTAAAGNGGGGCTTCAGAAGCAAGTGATTCTTGCCTGCTAGAACCCATGATGGATACTCCAATTACTATCCTGAGTTTTTATCCCATAAACTTAAGATCTCCAATGTTAGTTTCTGACATTATCACCCTACCTTCATGGTCCTGCTGTTCTGTATAGCACCAGTACCATTTTTTTGTTATTGTTGTTTTTATTGAAACTTGAAAATTTTTATTTTTTGAATGTTCCCATAGCCTGTTGTATTTCTTTTGCCATCCATCCTGGGATCTCCTGGCTTCTGTGAAGCTGCTTTACCAACATACAACTCCTACATGCAGTGCTCCTCTCGAGTCACAGGTTTAGAGTCCACGCTCTCTGTAGACTTGGACTTCCAAGTACTCACTAATTTCCAATCTATTACCCCAGATTTGCCTTGACTTTTTGCTCAGTTTTGTTCCATAACTGTCATTTGTCTGTGCTATTATCATTGGCTTCTTGGACATTGTTCCCCCTTTGTATCCTACAGAATGCCAGGAATCTACTTCAACAAGGATGATAGTCATATACAAAAGATAAATAAAGATCTTTAGAAATTGAAGTCAGATTGACTAAATTTATCTCAAAGCAGGTCCACGCTGGGAAATAGATATATTAAAGAGTGAACTCCTTTACTTACTTATCAAAATAGATCTCAATTTTGAAAGATGTTCTATCAGGTGAGTAAAGTGCTATTTGGTGTATCAGGAGCTGTAGTTGACTGTACGAGACTACAGACCGAGGAAAGTGAATGCATCTCATGATTACTGGGCAATCTCTACCAACATCAGTGTCCTTTCTAGGATCTTATGACTTGACACTAATTTGAATTCTTAGCAGCTTAATGCTTTGGGGTGTGTGTGTATGTGCGTACGCGTGTTTCAAGGTAGAACTGAAAATCATTACATCACTTGAACCCTGTTAATACCATATAAAATGAGCAAAGATTAAAATAAAGGAAATTACTTACTGTGTATAATATATATGTAATATTGCCTTGTCTCTGTGAAATGACTTTTTTTTTACAACTCAGCATTCTGAAAATTAAGTACTATTATAAACATTTTTGCTCATGCCTATTAAAGTTGCCATTGATGCTGAAACTATAATGATTACTTATTGATACTGGCTAGGGTAATTGTAGTGAACAGACTTGCTGTGGTCCAATTAAGCTGGAAACCCTAGATACAGCTGAGATTAAGACTCGAAAAATGACACTAGAATTAGAAATAAAATGACAAAGACCAAGAAAGAAGAAATTCACTGACAGATGGAACAGCAAAGGGCATGTTATAATATAGATATATTCAATGCAACACCTCACTTTATACTTGAATTCCTCTTGCATTTATGCTGATTAGTTCTGAAATATAGTCTTTGAATAATAGCAACCAGAATGTTAAATGCGTAGTATGTAGGCATTATATACTTTTAATTGAGAGAGTGAAAGAGAGCACTGCGATTGAGTTAATAGAGAAAATCTGAAAATATTAAATTGTATGTCTATCATTTCTCTTAGAATTATGCTAACGTCTGACAAATTATGATTCATATAACTTATAATTCTAATTTGTGATTGAACAATACAATTGATATTTTCCTGATGACACAGGGTTCCTGATTTAAAAGTAGAGGTTGGGGTGCCTGGGTGGCTCAATTAGCTAAGCATCTGACTTCAGCTCAGGTCATGATCTCATGGTCTGTGAGTTCAAGCCCCATGTCAGGCTCTGTGCTGACAGCTCAGAGCCTGGAGCCTGCTTCAGGTTCTGTGTCTCCCTCTCTCTCTGACCTCCCCATCTCCCGCTCTGTGTCTTTCTCTCTAAATAAATAAACATTAAAAAAGTAGAGCTTGTCCACAAAAAATGTTCAGACACTTTTTATTTTATTTAATTTTAAATAATTAAAAATTATATTTTCTCATAAAAAAAGAAAACACAGTAGATTTAAAAATGATTTGAAAATCTAGCAAAGGCATTCTCAAACCAGAACAAAAACGTTATTACTTTTAACATATTAGTGGAATTCATGGAAGTCCAGTTTCTGAATATTTTTCACCTCACACACAGATTTAGTTATCCTAATTTTATGGAACAGCATTAATAGCTAATTTAATTGAGTGGTATCTTTGTCAGGAATGCTGTAATCACTTTATATGCAATATTGTCTTCATTGCTCACGGGAGCCTGAGAACGTAGATCATATTATTGTCCTCATCTTACAAAAAGGAATTTGAGATACAGAGAACTATCCTGCCTCCCCCCCGCCCCCAACATAACTGAGCTAACCAGTGGTTACTTAGGATTAGGATCCCACTCCAGAACCTAAACGTGGAGCTGTCATTTAAATTACATGATATTACCTCTCCCTTAAATAACTTTTAAAATCTTTTGAAGATGCATTCCTGATATTTGGGGTATTGTCATGTATTATTGTATCTATACCACAACTTAACCATAACTTTATTATCAAACATTTAGGCTATTTTCAATTTGTCATTGTTATAAATAATATTTCAACAAAAATATTGGGCTAAAAGCTTTGTTAGCATTTTATATTTTAGAATAATTAAAAGTAGATAATGTGTGAAAAGGCATAAACATGTTTAGAGTTTTTAAAATGTATTGCTGGACTGCTTTCCACATGTATGTTATCAGGTTAGGCTCCCACCAGCAACATGTGTGATTGGCCATTTCTCAGCTTTACCAGCACATCAGTGCACTTTGAAGAAAGCCAGAAGTATTTCCCTTTTCTGTTTTGCAGTGAGAAGGTGTGGATTTCTTTTCTGTTTCATAAATCTTTAGTTGCCTAAGGTAAACTTATAAAAGACAAGTAAAGGACCCAATTAGTACATTCTATTTACGGGAATGCCAGCTAGATGGAAAAAAATAAACTCTGATTTTCAGAAGATAGAGGTTTATGTTAATTGGAAATGATCCCACAACACTCGTTACACTTTGATATGTAATATGAGACTAGCAAAGAAAATCAGTAATTAGTAAAGAAGAGATATGTCACTTTATGAAAGTCACTATGTTTTTGACATACTCCTCCCTGGGGCCTTTACTATGCATAGTCTTTACTATGCAGAAAGTAGTAACAGAAAAGATGTTAACAAAACAATCACAGTGGTAACTTTTGTGTTTCTTCTGAGGTTAGGATTTGCTTGTCTGCAATAAGCCAGTTTTGATTTTTCTGTGGCTCCCGGACTATTAAATTCAGAAAAAGGATTGACCTTGATCCCTCTGCCACTCCCACAAAGGATTACTCAGGAATTTTAGAGCAGGGATTAGAGGATACTGACTCTTGGCACATGTATTGGTATTTGCAGCTATCAACTCATAAAGATTCAGTACATCTCTGAGAATGTTACAAATTGTTATGCTATTTCCTGTTGAACAGTTTTCTCATTTTAAAACCCTTACAGCTAGCATTTATTTTGAAGTAAAGTTGGACTAAACATAGGAGTAAAAAAGGAGACAAGATAATGAAAATAAATTATAAAATATCTCATGCAGCAGTATTTGTTGGAAATGATTGCTGCAGGTAGAAACAAGCTAAAACTCTTTTGAGGGCCTCTTAGTGCCAGTCACCACACCAAGTGCCTTATGGATCTCATCCCATGTAATTGATGAAGTTTTGGGGTGATGGGGGAGTCCGTAGGGTCCAGAGCCGACAGCCAAGAAAGAGTTCTTGAAAACACCTTTGGTATAAAAAGGTGATTTTATTTTATGTTTTTAATATGTATTTATTTTTGAGACCAAGGGAGACAGTGTGACCAGGGGAGGGGCAGAGAGAGACACAGAATCTGAAGCAGGCTCCAGGCTCTGAGCTGTCAGCACAGAGCCTGATGTGGGGCTCGAACCCACAAACTGTGAGATCATGACCCGAGCCGAAGTTGGACGATTAACCAACTGAGCCACCCAGGGTTCCCTAAAGGTGATTTTATTAAAGCATTGGGACAGGACCTATGGGCAGGAAGAGCTGTAATGGTGTCCTGACAGGTAACTCATCATATATTCTCAGGTTGGGAGAAGGTCAGGGATAGAGTAAGTCTCTAAGGAATTTTGGAAGCAAGGTTTCCAGGACCTTGAGGGGCTAGCTGTTCCTAGGGAAACCCTATTTATTACCGTTTAGTGAAACCTCAGTAATGAGACCCTTCAGATGCTTATTGGGGGACCATAAGCTTGGAGTCTGATTGCCAGCATTTATCTTGGGGGCATTTGAGATAAAGAAAGTTGATTTACAACAGGATCCTTGAAGTTGGGATAATGTTAAGCTAAGGTTCTCTTTTGCCCCCAGCAAAGTGTCATCCTTGAGGCAACTGAACTCCTAGAGGGACTTCAAGATCACTCTGCCAGTCTCAAGGACTTGTCAGTGGACTGTAGGCAGGAAGGGAATTTAATTTTTCTTTTGCCTTAGTTTCCCAAATCACCGTGGCAAGCACTTAAACCCCTTTCCTTTGTTCTTAGGTAGCCAGGAGTGTCAGAGGAATATCACACATACTCTGTTAGACTTCCTTTTCTGAAGGAGAGGAGAATCACCGAGAACAAAGCCCACAAAACACAAAAGGAGTTGGTTATTCAGGTTTATTTTAGTGTGGCTAGACAGCCCCTCCCAAACACGCGAAAAGTCCTCGGAAGAGCACCCAGNCCTTTTCTGAAGGAGAGGAGAATCACCGAGAACAAAGCCCACAAAACACAAAAGGAGTTGGTTATTCAGGTTTATTTTAGTGTGGCTAGACAGCCCCTCCCAAACACCCGAAAAGTCCTCGGAAGAAGCCATAGCTCAGGGTTTATATAGGGAGAGGGGCGAAGCCAGTGTACAGAAGCGAGAATTTTGCGATTAGAGGTGGGGGCTGCTTAACGGTTGCTTGAAGAACATGTTTGACCGTTCTAATCACAATGTTCACTAAAGATTTACATCTCAGGGGCTTGCTGCAGCCAGGAGGAGCTAGGTTGCTCTACCCCTGACCTTTTACCCGAATAGAGTTTGAGATCAAACAATGGTTGGTATTTCCTCATTTGCAAGCCCCTCACCTTTTGGCCCAAGGGAGTTTTTACAACTCCACCTGTTTGGGGGGGGGCAGGAGAAGAGGGAGGGCGGCTGCCAGCCTCTATTTTGCCTCAAGCTGCCTCATCATAATCATTGTAGTAAGTTGGTAGAAATTGCATATACTACCTACCTAGAAACAAATTCAGAATAGTGCATGACTGACACCCAGTGAAGTCCTATGGGAACCAAGTGACACCATGGAGAATCTAACCAAATTTTTTAAAATTTCAAATATCTTGATATTCAGACTTTCATGAGAGAAGTCATCGTTTATAAAAATTACTATTTATAATTGATTTTTAAGGGCTCCTATATTTTGGAACTGCCTTGGGTATGGAATACAAAATTTCTTTGGGTACATTTATATCCAAAATTTATTTTGTTACATAAATTTTTTGAGAGAGAGCTTGAATGATGCCACGAGCTGGCATAAATGCCCAAAAGTTAAACTCCCAAAGCTTTAAAGAGAAAGAAAAATCCATTATCTTTTTCAGTATATTTTTCCTTGTTTAAATAATTTATATGTCTTCTTTATGATGAGGTTTTGGGGTGATGATGGGGTTCATGGGGCTTGGAACTGACAGTCAAGAAAGAATTCTTGAAGACATTTTGGGTGCAAAAAGGTGATTTTATTAAAGCACAGGGACAGGATCCCTGAGCAGAAAAGAGCCGTACTGGGGTTGTGAGGAGTGACTGGTTATATACTAAGGAATGGGCGGGGTAAGTAAAGACAAAAGGGAGGCCCTCAGAGGGACCTTGTTATGCTAAAGAGGACTCCAAAGATTCCTGAGTCCTTGCTATTGTCACGCTAAGGTGGTTTTTCCTGTAGTAAGGCATTAACAGTAGGATGGTAGGGATTCCTGGAGAAATGTTATACTCAGAGAATTTGCCTCAAGTTATTTGTCTACGGGCTGCAGGTTATCAGGACATTTAATTTTACCTGCCATTTCCTTACTGCCTTTGCCCCCTATATCACAAGGGAGGGGACAGTGATACTAGGGGCCCCAGGAAAAAGTCTCTAGGTTTCTGGAGACTAGGCTATTGATAAGATTGCCTTTTTCTCGTGATTTAATAAGATATTTGTAAACTGATGAAGATTTCTGTCCTACATGACTGTGATCTCTATCAGTTAGCCATTTGTTTTCCTCCCTTTCCTTTGTTCTTGGGCAGCCAGGAGTGNAGGGGGGTGCTAGCTTGTGCTTCGCCCTCAGCTTCCTTACGGTCCCTCATCTTTTATGTGCAACATTTTTTATTACCTTTAGGCCTCTGATTTCAAGCAGATTTCATTTTCATTTAAAAAATAATTTTCAAACCAAAGCATATCTTGTTTTGCTCAATATCCATATTATGCATGGAAGACTTGTGGTTGTACTAATAGTCTTGTTTATCTCCCTAAATCAGTAAAAGGTTACACATGCTTCTGTTACAGATTAATTCCTCTTTTCCAGTAGGGGGATGAGACCTTGGCGGGACTCCCTGTCTCCCCTTGAGCATCCTTTCTCCCATTGGTGTCACAGATATAAAAAACAAAACCTAAACGGAATGTTTGACAGCCAAAGCTCTATTCAATGGCCAGAGAATGGAGAAGCAAGAACCAAGTTCACAAATCAACTTCTAGCTTGGATGTGTTTGGGACAGTTTCATGCTGTGTAGAGAATAGAGGGGAGGGTTATGCATAAGCTTTCCTGAAAAGGGTCTGGCTCCTTTTCACAATCTGGATTCTAGCTCTTGTTCTTATTTGGTCCCATTCATCCTAGGTCAGAAGTGGGTCAAAGCAGCATAGCATAGCACGACTGGGAGAATTTAGTATGTTAATTAGGGTGTAATGAGGCTAGGGTTTGCTGAAGGTTAGGTTGGGCAGGATATTGCATGCTGATCTGGTTGCAGCTGGTTCTCTGTTTAGCTCTTCTTTCCTTTTGTGTGGATTATTTATAACTGAGCCAGCCTCAAAATTTCTTTGAGGTCTGAGGGGTTGAGGACCTTGGGGCAACAGCCTTGGTAACACTTCCTCATTGTTCTTTAAAATGGCTGCTACTCAGGTTGCCACATTTTACTGAAAATAACAGAATGTGAAGTCGGGAACTATATATTTTTAATTATCTGCTGATCTCTCTTGGTTTTCCCTTTTATAGGATGTCAGTCCACCATTGTGTTCACTTAATCAAACAGGTAATATCTCTCTTCCATTGTTATATGTTATTTAAAATTTGACCTAAATAGGGGCGCCTGGGTGGCTTAGTCGGTAAAGCGTCCGACTTTCGCTTAGGTCATGATCTCGCGGTTCGTGGGTTTGAGCCCCGCGTCGGGCTCTGTGCTGACTGCCAGCTCAGAGCCTGGAGCCTGTTTCCGAGTCTGTGACCCCCTCTCTCTCTGACCCTCCCCTGCTCACGCTGTCTCCCTCTCTCTTAGAAATAAATAAAAATATATTAAAAAAATTGACCTAAATATAACTATGCCTTCATACCAAAACAGTGATGGAAATTAGGGTTTTAACCAACCACATACACATTAGTTTTAACTACATACTGTTATGCCCAGATCGAGATCTCCCCAAATTCCCAAGACCAGCAAGGAGTCCGAGTCACGTATGCAAAAGCAAAGGGCTTTATTACGGGCTTAAGCTCGGACTCCCAGACTTCACCAGCGTATGGGTCCGTGCTAAGAGCCCCAAACAAGGGCAGAGTAGGGTTTTTATGGGGTTTGAGACGGGGGAGTTACAGAAGTTGTGACATGGGAACAGTGATCCAATCATAATTATTCAACATCATTGACAGAGAGTTTGACCATACACATTGTCTAGAGTTTTCGTTACTTTTGGCGGGATCCAATTACAACATTTAGAGTACCTTTAAATTCAACCAATCACAGAGCGAGCCTAGGGTCTTGTTCGGCGACTAACAGGTTAACTTTAACATTAGGTAATAGGGTTCTATCTACAGTTTCTATCTCCAGGCCTCTCCCTTAACAATGTGGAGGGTGGTCGCTGGCCTTTCAGGATTGGGTGTTGCAAGGGTGGTTTCTCCTGCCTTGGGCAATTTGTAACTGCCTGGTAGTTTCGGGGAAGCTGAAACTCAGGCCTTCTAGTTCAGAGGGGAAACTTAAAGCCTGTCATGGTGTCAGTTTGGTTTAGACGTTTAGGCTTGTGGCCTTACAATACATTAGCTACATTGGTTAGTACGTTGATCTGTTGCTTAACTGAGTCAAGCTAGATAATTCGAGAAACCTCAGAATGTGATTATTTTTTGTAACATGCCAATAGTTACAGATTTTAATTTATATTAATACTCAATAAAATTACCTCTCTGTTCTTGGAAAGTAATATATTTAAAAGGTATGTTCAACCACATTCAAAGTATCATAAACTCTACAGAAATTTCCTATCCTTAAGAGTTAGGTTTTCTTTTTCTTTTTTAAATAACTTATTTAAATAAATAAAATTATTTAAAGATGTCATTGCTTAAAATAATGAGATTAAATGAACTAGTAAGTAATTAAAGTTTATTGAACTGAATGCAGTCAGACAAAATAGCATTAATAACTCTGTTTCCTGCATTGATTTAAAGGGATATCTCATGGGTGTGTTTAAGGGAATAGCTGCTAGCTTGTACATTGGCCTGAAAATCAAATAAAAAATACTATGAGAAGACGTAAAGGAAATTCTTTTGAAATTCAGTTTTATGCCTGATTAACTTAACTGGTCATCATAACATACGGCCGTTGCCAAAAGTCCTGATCTTGAAACATAGTGGAGCTGTCGATTTTACTCTGTATCTGCCCATGCAGAGTCCTTTTATTAATGATGTATGTTGAATAAGCAGTGCAAGTCAATATACTATCAAATCTAGTGTATTTGATATATGGTATATCAAATTCCAATACAGACTGCTTGGAATTGTTTGAAATTATTTGAAATCTTGGTAAAGCAATGCATGAGTTTAGTGTTCCTGGCAGAATAATTGTAAACTAACTTTTCATTAGTATTTGTCTATCTTTATATATTTATATATTATGCATACAACATATTGAAATACTATATAGTCAGGGTATCCAATATTATATTTATATCAAAATTACTTGGCATAAATATATATATTTATAGCCTCCCTGATGAACATTTGATTATCTTTATTGCTCTAATCTAGTTCGAGATTGAACTACGTTTAAATATGGTGACATACCATCATGTATAGTGACTATAGCAGTTTGTGGTATTTGGGTGCCGTTTCTCAAGTGTTCTTTATTCACTAGGTTTATTTCTGTCTTCTGATGTTTGAGGTTTTGCAAATGAAATAGAACTGACAAGTTATATGGCTGTAATCTAGAGCTTTAACCAGAAAGAAATATACTCATAAATTATAAACAAGAATAGAAAGAGCCTGGTCAGCACCTTCTTTGGATTTGCTTTGTTCACTGCTCATTTTGGCAGACTCTTAAGTGTTGTATCTATAGGATTTTGAAACCTCAAAACCATACGTCCAAACTTTTAATTTCTTACGACAGTCAGTGGAAAAACTCAATTTACTTGAAACATTTTTTCTTATCTCCCATACATCAGGCTTCTTTCTTTTCCTTTTTTCCCCTTAAGACACTATTGAAATAATGAGGACATGCAGAGGATTCTGTGAAATGGTAAGCATTAATAGCTATCTAAATGTTCTTTTTTACTCATTTTCCAACATGTATCTCTCCAGCTTCTCCTGCATGACGCCACTTAAAGCTTTCCTTTCAGGTGGTCTTGGATTTGTCTCTCTTACAGGAACAAACATTCATTCATTCGTTTATACAAACATACAGACATACAGACATACATATAGAGAGAGTGTAAGCAGGGGAGAGGGAGAGAAAGGATGAGAAAGAATCCCAAGCAGACGCTGCACTGTCAGCGCTTGATCCCATAAACTGTGAGATTACGACCTGAGTTGAAACCAAGAGTCGTCAGCTTAATTGACTAAGTCTCCCAGGCTCCCCTCTCCTACAGGAAATTTAAACCAAAACATTTAGGTTCATGAAGTAAGACCATGTCAAATCAGTAATTCAGATCTACCACTCATCATGTTTCACCACCAATTATTTAAGTAAAATGATAATATCGCAAATATTTTGTAGTAGCATTTTTTATTAAGCACTGTGATTAGAATTTTGCTTTAGGCTGCGATGAGATATGAAAAATAGAATTTATGCTTCCACTTACACAAGTAGAATACTAGACAAAATATATAAAAGAACAGTTCTCAGGTATTAGACAATAGGCAGCTCAGGACTTTGCTCACAGAGAGAAGGGAAACAACCAAGGTAGGCCTACAATCGCTCCAGTTTTCTCTCTAGAGGAGGTTTCCAGTCAGAAGGTCAGAAAGGGGAACCTAAACAAGTCTTGGGGCTCACTGAGTGAAGAGGTAGAACCAGAGTTTGGAGAGAGCAGGTTGTGGAACAGAGTACCAGAGAGGAAGACGTTGCTCAGAGAGGGATGGATACTGGGAATGATGAGACCAAGTGAGCTCTGGAGACCTGAGAAGGGTCCCCTGGGTCTACCAAGCTGAATATTTTCTGTGTGAATTGACACTAATCAAGGATGGGTAAGGGAACACCAGAAAGCAGTGGGACAAAACATTTCCAGGGCCGTCATAAACCGGGGTGTCATAAACTAGTTAATTTTCCTCCTAGCCAATGTGTAAATGTCTTGTAATACCAGGGCCTCATGTAGAATCCTCAGGAGCGGGTTACCCTAATAGTAGGGCAGAATAACCTCTTGAGTGAGTTTTCTCTGTAAATACTCTAATAAAGCTTAAAGTTAATCCTGAACAAGGTCAGATTGATTCCAAGTAAAATAATTATGGCCCAAAAGAAAACATAACACATTTAAAAGAATACAATATTGAGTGTTCAAAATGTTAAATTTGTAACATGTGGCAATCAAATGATACATTACCAAGAATGGAAAAAACAGAAAAATATGACCTGCACCTAGTATAAAAATCAGTCAAAAGAAATGGGCCCAGAAATGAGTGAGATGGGCACTTAGTCTGACCCATATCAAGTATAAGACAGCTACAGGCTAACCCACTAAGAACACCGAGACCAAACTCTGCCCACAGCAGGTGAAGAGAGCCATGCAGATGTCCAGACTGAAGGAAAACATGGCTCAGCTACAAGAGTAGGGTATATGCAACACACATAGGAGATGCTCCTCAAGTGACAGGTTCTCGTGAAAGGGAATGTTATACTTCAGGGCACCACAGGATCTCCTCGTAAGCCACAATTTTCAAGAGCAGGAGATGTAGCTGATTTTCCTAACCCAGAAAGGGACACAGGGAATGAGACAAAATGAAGAGACAGGGACATATGTCCCAAATGAAAGGACAGGAAAACATCACAGCAAGAGATCTGAATGAAAGAGAGATAAGTGAAACGCTTGATAGAGAACTTAAAGTAATTGTCATAGAGATACTCACTGGACTTGAGAAATGTGGAAGACTTTAGTTTTTGAATAACTGAGTATCACTCCTTTCAATAACTGAAATAAAAAATACACATGATAAATGGTAGAGTAATAGAGTAGAGGAAGAATGGATCGCTGACCTGGAGAACAGAGTGATAAGAAGCAGTCAAGCTGAACAGGAGAGAGAAAAAAGAATGATATAACATGAGAATAGATTAACAGAATTCAGCGACACCATAAATTGTAATAACATTTGAATTATAGGGACCCCAGAAGGAGAAGAGAGAGAAAAGGAGACAGAAAATGTATTTGAAGAAATAATAATTGAAAACTTCCGAAATCTAGGGAAGGAAACAAAATGGTATTTATGAGTCACAGAGAGCTCCCAGTAAAATCAACCCAAGCAGGTCTACAGCAAGACACGTAGTAACTAAAATGACAAAAACTAGTGATAAAGAAATCATTTTAAGAGCAATAAGAGAAAAGAAAACAGTTACATACAAGGAAAACACCATTAGACTATTAGCTGATTTTTCAGCCAAAACTTTGCAGGCCAGAAGGGAATGACAGGATATAGTTAAAAGGCTAAAACTGGGACACCTGGGTGGTTCAATTGGTTAAGTATCCCACTTTGGCTCAGGTCATGATCCCTGTCTGGCGTCAGGCACTGCACTGCCAGATCAGAGCCTGGAGTCTGCTTTGGATTCTGTGTCTCCCTCTCTCTCTGCCCCTCTCCCACTCACATTCTGTGTCTCTCTCTCTAAAAAATAAACATTAAAAAATATTAAAGGCTAAAACAAAAAAAATCGGCAACAAGAAAACTCTACCCAGCAAGACTATCATTCAGAGTAAGATGACAAATAAAGTGTTTCCCGGAAAAACAAAAGTTAAAGGAATTCATCACTGCTGAACCAACATTACAAGAAATGTTAAAGGGGACTCTGAGTAGAAAGGAAGGACCATAGCAGGAGTTAGAAAAGTGGGAAGCACTAAAGCCATAAAAATGAATGTATCTGTAAAATCAGTCAAGGGACTTCTCAAATAAAAAAGATAAAAAGTATGACTCCATATACCTAAAACATGGGAGGCGGGGAAGAGTCATAAAGAATTGGTTCAAAATTAAGTGACCATCAAGTTATATGGGCCTCTATATGCATAAGATGTTATATATAAACCTAAGAGTAACCACAAATTAAAAAAAAATAATAGATACGTAGAAAATAAACAGAAAATAATACAAGCATATCACTATCACTAACGCAAGCCAGCTAGCCAGGAGAAAAGACAAAAGAAGAAAGGAACAGAGACGAACTACAAAAACAATAATAAAACAAGTAAGAAAATAGCAGTAAGTACATACATTTTGATAATGACTTAAAAATGGGCATAAGACTACAACAGACATTCAGACATTTCTCTAAAGAAAACCTACCAGGGCCAACAGACACATGAAAAGATTTTCAAAATCACTCATCATCAGTGAAATGCAAACCAAAACCACAATGAAATATTATTTCACACCTGTCAGAGTGGCTAAAATCCAAAACACAAACAACAAGTGTTGGTGGAGATGTGGAAGAACAAAACACCCCTAAACTATTGGTAGGAATGCAAACTGGTGCCACCACTGTGAAAAAGAATGTGGAGGTTCCTCAAAAAATTAAAAATAGAATTACTGGATCATATGGTACTTCTATTTGTATTTACTCTTAAGAATATAAGAACACCAATCCAAAAAAATATAGGTACTCCTATGTTTATTGCAGCATTTGCAATAGTGAAATTATGGAAGCAACCTAAGTGTCCACTGATAGGTGAATAAAAAAGAGGTGATACACACACACTGGAATATTGCTTAGTTGGAAAAAAAAGAAAAGAAAATCTTGCCATTTACAACAACATGGATATATCTAGAGGGTATAATGAAATTATAGATGTCAATCACAGAAAGGTAATTACCATATGTTTTTTTCTTTACGTGGAATTTAAGAAACAAAACAAATGAAGAGAGAAAAGAGAATAAGCAGACTCTTAAATATAGAGAACAAACGGAGGGTTACCTGAGGTGAGGTGGGAGGGAGAATGAGTGAAATAGGTGAAGGGGAGAAAGAATACACTTACTGTGGTAAACACTGAGCAGTGTATAGGATATGTATGTTCTGCATACCTGAAACTTCTATAACACATTTTGTTAATTACACTAGGATTAAAAAAAAAAAACATGAAGCCAAAAAATTGCTAGTTAAAACTAAAGCAGATTAGATATGGCAGAGAAAAGATCAGAGAACTTGAAGATCTAGGAATAGAAACTATTGAGAATTAAAAATGGCAATGAAAAAGATTGCAGAAGTGGACATCAATGGATTGTGGGAATGTGAATCAAGAGCAATTAGATAAATGCATTGTGATACGTATTCCATTCTTAAATTCATTTATCACTAGGAGATGGGTACTGCATTTGTGCCAATTTTATGTGAGGAATGTATAAAATTACAGCACACAATGACATCAAACAAATGTTTAGTTATAAAATAAAACCTTTTGGTGGTGCCTGTGTGGCTCAGTTGGTTAAGCATCTGATTTCAGCTCAGGTCATGATCTCACAGTTCACAAGTTCGAGCCCCACCTCGGGTTCTATGATGACAGTACAGAGGCTGGAGCCTGCTTCGGAATCTGTGTCTCCCTCTCTCTCTGCCCCTCCCCCCTCATGCCTTGTCTCTCAAAAAATAAATGTTAAAAATATTTTTAAAAAATTAAAACCTCTTATTTGTAAAGGCCTGTAAAAATTTTAAAGCTCACATTGAAGCTCACAATCAAACTAGACATTCAGCTTGATAGTTATTATTAACCACAAGATGTTATGTGTTTGATTTAAGGTAACAATTATCAGAACCAAAAATATAAATCTAATTCCTAACTCTTTCTGGTCTGCTATTCCATTTCTATGAATCCTGCTACTGTTATATCAGGTCAAAAAGGAAAAAAAAAAATGGCCTGAAATCAGGAAGCCTCACAGATGAATTTGGAAAAGGACCAGATTTAAAAGTAGCCACCATAATTTCACATGCAGAAGAGGCTATCTGAGGCACTAAAGGTAGAGAGAATACTTGAGGAAAGGCATAGGAAGAAAGCCCTGCAGATCCATTTAAGAGGTAACAGATAATAAACATTGGCTGAAGTTGAGATTTGATGGAGGGACATATTACAAGAAAGCCAGAAAAATAGCTTGACTTTAAATTATTGAACATTTTGGGGGTGCTTGGATGGCTCAGTCATTTAAGCCTCTGACTCTTGATTTTGGCTCAGGTCATGATTTCATGGGATCGAGCCTCACATCGGGCTCTGCATTGACAGCACAGAGTCTGCTTGGGATTCTCTTTCTCTCACTCTTTCTCTGCCCCTCCTCCACTCATGCTCATGCTCTTTTTTTCAAAATAAATAAACTTAAAAAAAATAATTACTGAAAACTTTTAAGGTCACAAAATTTCATACAGGAGCAAAGGCTTTGAAAACTCAACTGTTTGAAGTCTTTTAGGATGTTTTAGGCCACAGGAAGACCCCTAGCCTTAACAGTCACTGCAGCAATCACCCGGAATACTGAGGTAATTGAGCTGAGTTAGGAAGATTTTATTTGCATCTGATAGCTCTGATGATTGTATAAAAGGAACTCAAGTTCTTTTAAGTCTGTAAACCAGAAAGAGTGGGGAAAAGTGACACTGACAGAAGAAACAGGCATGAAGAATTGAATAGCTGAAGAGCTGTGGGACCATAATGGCATCAATAGAAGCTGCTTGAGCATAGCATTTATTAAAAACTGATGGAGGCTGTGAATAAGCACTGTGCTGGCGGCAGAATAGAGAAAGTGTTGTAAAGGGACAGATGATAGAAGAGACATGGTAAATAAGTAGTGAACTACATTTCATCCATTTTTTAATTCTTCATTGAACTCTTAAATCAGAAATATAGAAGTACCATTGAATGTCAGCTTTTTTTGTCTCATAAAAACACTAGAAAATTGTCCTTTCCCTGGTTTCTACCCAAGCTCCAGCTGAGAAGGGTCATATTTGGGCAAGGTTTCTTTAGACTCATGCAATTCAGTACTCCAAGTTATTCTTGCATCAATATGACTACTAGGTGGGAAGCTACGTGTATCAGCCATGTTAACTTGGCTCCTAGCGCAATTCCTCTCGTTACAACTTGTACTGTAATTTTATGTTCTTTCCTGTAGCAACAGCTGTTAGGTAGACCCCTATTTTCTTGTTCTCCTGCTTTCCTCAAGAAAATTTTCACTACCACTCAGTATTGAAGCAATAATAGTAGCCAGTTTTCTTTACTTTTCCTCCTTTCTCACTCTTCTATATAGGAATGATTATCAGATTAATAAGTTAGCAAAGTCTGCCATTTTTTGATACAGATTTTTCTTTTGGGAAGTGTAAGAGTGGAGTCCTTCTATGTAGTCATCCATTCTTTTCTCCTTCAAAGCAGCCTGTAGGTTTTCTTTCCTTGTATTGTCAAACTCAATAAGCCAGGCTCTGCTCTTGCAGGGAACGTCTACATTGTCTTGTTGCCCATGCAGCATCTGTGTGGGTAAGTAAATCACTCCTAAACAGTAGAGGAAGATTATTCAAGGCACCTGATTCCATCTGAAGGTTATTATTTTCCTTAAACTTCCATTATCACTATGTACAACTTACCGTTGACGTTTGCTGTGAAAATGTGGAAGATACTGTCATATCACTCAACCAAAATCTCCTATATAAAGCTCTTCTTGAGATTCCTTTAGAATTCTGTAGTGAAAAACTAAATGTTTCTCACAAGCAAATATGTGCTGCTTCATTCTGTTTTATGAACAAAACTATATAGTAAATTATGTTTGTCTTTATGCTTCCTAAAACATAGATCTTAATTTGAAACTCATCTGATCAACTATGTTCATATGTAGGTTAGTAATGTAGTAGCCTCCTTTTCCATGATTTTGTTTTTACATTGTAATTTTCATTTCATTGTTTATATTTTGCTGTAAGCCATCTCAGATTCTTTGTGGAAAGAGGTAGGGTGGATATAAATGATTACGAAAAATTTTGCTGATTTTACAGAATTCATGATTTAATTAAGATGGGCACAGAGAATAATTGTAAGGCATTAGTATAGAGTTAAGTACAAAGCTCTTTGGAGCAAAACAAAAGTAACATTGCTTAGGAAAATTGGGAATTTTTTTTGCTGGGAATAAAGACATTTCGCCTGAATAGGATGAATAGGAATTTTGTAAGTACATAAAATGGATTTCTGACAGAAGGACTTATAGAAGAGAGGTAGATTTATTTATTGAATGTGTGTGATGATTTGAAAACATTGCATATAACTTTTAGTTTCTATACTGTAGAATGAGTATAATTCATAACCCTGTAAAACAGGGTTGTAAACTACACCCCACAGACAAAATCTGGCCTGTGATCTTTTTATAGGGCCGTGAGCTAAAAATGGTTTAAGGTTGTTAAATGAATGGATGAATGAATGGACTAACAAATAAGTAAATAGATCAGACAGGCCATATATGAATCACAAAGCCTAATTACTTGATATTTACAGGAAAAGCTTATGAGTCCCTGATGTAGGATATAAATTAAAACTAATACTGTGCTAAAACTGAAGAATATGTATTACCTAGTATCATGTATACAGAAATATCTTCCTCACGTTAAAAAAAAAAAATTAGACATTGGATCATGTTTTAAGAAAATTTACCACAAATTCTTGAAATGGTCAGTTACCATTCATAGCCCATGGTCAGATGTATTTTAAGTAACCTAGAATGATGGGTGCAGGCTCATAAGAAGGAGCATGTTGCTCATTGAGGAGCTTGTTTTCGTGGTGTATAAATATAAATTAGATGCTAATATGAATAGTGCTAAAGAGTTAAAGAATATTGGAGAAAGCCATTTGGAAAAATACAACTTTGGCCTTTGAATCTCTACTTAAAAATGCGAACACACACACACACACACACACCTCTACAAAAAAATTCCTGCCAGTATACATTCTGTAATTGACATATTTTTAAGAGATTAAGTTTTAGTTTCCATTGTAGTTGCTATGCTTTTTATCTTATGTACAATATCATTTATAGCTGAACCATTATAGAATGTT
>NW_027533089.1:1545335-1572958 GCF_008692635.1 Crocuta crocuta | reverse complement strand
TGTACTGGAGCACCCAAGAATAACTAACTATAATGAGGACACTGAATCGTAAAGTAAAAGCTATATTATATTATTTGGTTGCCTTTTAGGAAGGAAAGGAAATATATAGTGGATTTTACCATGATTTTTCCTCAGCATCTTAAGTGAGACATTAATGAAGGATTTTGCATTGCCAAGATTTTACTTTATATTTTACTTAATGACTTAATTCACTTCTAGTCACCGGATACTAAGTCATTAACTTTAGATTGGTGCCTATCCTTTTTATAGCTGGAAATAGAGTCTTCTCTGAAGTTCTTTAGCATTTTACCTCTTCAATGGCACAGGTCAATTTAATCTTAGAATTTTAATTATTTATGTACATGTCTTCATTTTAAACTATCAGGTACTTAAGGAAAAGTTTCTTTTGTTTTTCATATATATATTTAAATATTTAAATAGCACTTTGTGAATACATTATGCACATTATGTGAAAGAAAAAATAATTGTTAGGGGTGCCTGGGTAGCTCAATTGGTTAAGTGTCTAACTCTTGATTTCAGCTTAGGTCATGATCTCATGGTTCTTGGGATTGAGCCTCACATTAGGTTTCATGCTCACAGTGCAGAGCCCTCTTGGGAATCTCTATATTTGCTAAATGGTTTATACTTTACAGTTCTTATATTATTATTTATTTTAACGCTTTAAGTCTTATAAAAATTTCTCTGTACAACATATATAGCAAGTATGTATTAGAATCACAGACTTGAAAAGTTCCAAGTTTTACCCAATTACAGTCTATATATTTAGCCCTATTTTTATATAATTGATAATTTTCTTTTTCACAAGTATAAATAAGGCTAAGTAATAATATGGTATATTTAGATTCAAAAGTCTGTCAAGGGTTAGAACTTTAATGCATTAGGATTAAGTTTTTACCTCAACAAATATCTAACACCACAGGATTTATTTAATAGTTAAGCCATTTGCTCTTGTTTTAATGATTCAGTGGAATTAAATCTGCAAATCGGTTACTAATCACTGAGATACAATTTTTCTTTTTAAAATGCATTAATCAAAGTGCCTTTTGACTCCCAAGAGCTTAATTTAATGTGAGATTATTTCAATAAATTTGATATCTGTCATTATTTCATTTTCATATTTACACTCATGTCTTACTACCTAGTCAATCTGTGGGACTCCTAAGGTAACTGAGAAGTATAAACCCCGAGTAAAGGTGTCTACCAGTTTTCATCTCTACAGATTTTCACTGTTGTGGAACTACCCAGTTTTCCCTGTAATTGTTTATCCTTAGGGATGTCTATCTAAGGTTAGTGTTCTTATGGAGGTTAGTGGGAACACTGGGTCTAGATGAGTTTCATGAGAAAAGGCAGGCTGTCCAACCTCCAGAGATCTATTTTTCAGACAACAAGTTTGCATCTTTCCTACCCTCACCAAACCAATAAATTGAGTGTTGGTACTCCCAGAGTAGTACTCCTTTCCTTCAAGATGACTGCTTATTAAGGTGTCATCCTTCATTAAAGGATAATGTCTGTTGGTTAAAGTATGAATCATGGACATTCTCTTCTTCTGTTGACGGATCAGTATGACTACCAGCATTAAGGTCTTGACAATTACACAGCTTCTCTAGGGCACCAATAGCCATGGAGCTGCTCATTGGTTTGGACAGTTTGGATTGTGAAGATGATGATTTATTCACAGTTCTTAGAATTTCATGCTTCAATTTTTGTAACTTTAAAATAATTGTAAAGCTCCCCTCTCCCACCACAATAGAGGTCACTTAATCCATATTTTGTAATTCCATATATTCCAAAATTCCAAATTCTGTGATTATGCAAGAGGGATGTTAGGGGCTCTAATTCAATACTGTAAGACTCAGAATAGTCACTCTGTCATATTTTCATAAATAATCTTTGAAAAGGAAATGTAAGAGGGAAGCCCATCTGGCTTAAATATAAGTGGAAATATTGTCAGGTCAACTCTTCCCCTTATTAGTTGACCGTGGAAATCCCATTTAAATTCTCTTGAACCCATTTCCTCATCAATAAAATGGTAGTAATAATACCAAGTTGTGTAGGAAAAAATTAAAAATAATAAATATAATACACTTTCTTTGCCATCTTAATTCTTTGAAATGTTCAAGTGTGTAATCTTAGACCCCACTGAAAGTCTTTCAGCAAATTATAATGGGTCTGCCTTCCAAATATAGCCATTATTTGGTAATTTATTACTATCTTCATAACTACCATGTTGGTCCAAAACTTTATCTTTTATCACTGGATTACTGTGGTAGCCTCAATATATTTTCCTGTTTCAGTTCTTTCCCCATATATAGTCTCTTCTCCAGACAGCAGACAAAGCTTTTTTTGTAAAACTTAAGTCAGGGCATGCTACATGTCTCAAAATTGTCTAAAGACTTCCTGTCTTACTTAGAGCAAAATTCCTGAAATGTCCCTTAAACCATACATTTGGCCACATTTTACTTTGCTGACCCTCCTTTGATCATTATGTATAAAATCAATTCACCCTTCATTGATACCTCTATCCCCCTTTCTTTACTTTTTGTTGCATAGCATTTAAAACAATCTAGGAAACTGTACATTTTATTTTGTTCATTGTTGGCTTTTTCCATGTGTCAACCACTGTTGTGAACCACTTCAGATTTACTGAAACTTTTTTTTCTCCTGCTCCTCACTTCAGCTTCCTAGATTATACTTTGCAGTAAATTACTTATATTTAAAATTCCATTTTAGGCTTTTTGTTGTTGTTGGGAAACCCAGGCTGAAACAGTCATAGCCAGAGTAGCTTAGATAGCTGAAATTTTGGAGGTCTACCACTAACTAATCAGTCATATGGCAGAAAGAAATCTGTGCTGTGAAGTGAGCACTGAAAAATCCTGGGATGCACACCAGCTTCACCATTCTTATAACTCATACCTTTAATGGATTCAGATGAAGGAAAAATAAAAAGGTAAGGCATTATGTTACATTGTAACTGTGATATTTGGAAAGTGTAGAGACGATAAATATAAAAATTACAGAGAGGCTGGCTTTGGGATTTTTGAAAACTTGAAAATTATAGGTTCATGTAACTACCAACTGAAGACTAGCATGTCTCTATGGCAGTTTAAGGAGAACTTTGGACCTGTAGTTTCAAGACAATATTGAAAATCAGGCCAGGATTAAAGCATAAAGGAGGCAGAATTGCAGAAAAGATTAGTCCATATCCTTGGCAGGTATACTTTTTATTCCTGCTGTAGCTTCTTGTTTAAGACCTTGATAGGAAGACTAAGATTCTGAGAACAGGATGGGGATATTGTGGTAGATGATTCTATGGGACTGAAACCACTAAATTCTCCTCAACTTTATATACGTTGAAAGAAGTCCCCCATTCCCTCACAGTAGAGAGAAATATTCTCTTTCCTGGACACCTTTAAATACCTCAAATGAAACTGTCCCTTGCAAAGATAATAGTTGAACTCCTCAAACTTCAGCCCTGTCACCCCTCATTGTTCTAAGCCAGTCACCCAAATTAATCTTAACACAGTGATGGGGAAATAGTTTGTACTACAGGATTGAAATGATTACACTCAAATTAATTATAGGACCTGGCTATTATGTATCAGCAATGGAGGGTGAAATGTTTGAAAGTGATTCTTAAGTAGTTAGGCCAAGAAAGTAGAGCAGAACATCAGCCTCTTTTGAGGATAATTTTTGAGTGGGTGCCACTCACCCGTGTCTCAGGATTCAGTATTCTGGTGATGACATCTGGAACTGTTTAAACACTGATGATATGTCTCTTTTGGGTTTGATTATTGCTTTGAGTAAACAAAGCAAAGATGCTGGAATCTTGTGCCATCCAATAAAAGTAGAAAACTGAGAGTCAAACATTTAGATTAGATTAATTACAGAAGACTAGAGAACCATCACCAGACCATATTGTCTCATAGGACCCTGGTAACACTATCTTCTCTAAGACAGAATGTGATAAATTGATGAGATATGCCATAGCATCTTTAGCTCAGTAATGGCTATCATCTGTAAGCTGGGATGGACTATGAGACATGCTATCATGCTACTGAGAGTCCTAATATAATATATTCCTAATATGCAGTTTTTGAAAGGCAGAGACTCAATGGCAGTATGTAATTTCAGACATAATGTGATCTGATTACTGTATCAAGTAGCAAGTTTGCTTTGACAGTCAGGCTAACTTGTCCCACACAGATCTGAGGGGATGGAAGAATCATAGTGTTCCTCATGGCAAAATATAGGACACACTTTATTTATATAATAAATTTTGAGAGCTGGATAGCAGAGGTGTGATATTTGCCATTGAAATGGAAAATCTAAATTGCTTTCCCTTTTTCTTTTGAGTTATGATTAATTTTATAAGCCTATGGCTTAATGATTGGAAGAGAAGGAATACCCAGTAATAACATTGTAAGCATTTGTGGTAAATATTTCCTCAATCTTACCCCAAAGGAACTTGCACACTGGGCAAAGGGAGATCCTGAAATAAAAGAACTGTTGGGTATAGGTATTAGTTCATCTTAAGACCAGGGAACACAAAAAGGAGAGGGGATTAATGGAATGTAGGTGATAAATGTATTTTTGGCCTAAGTCCATCTCACGGTGAATACTATGAAAGTGGAACAACTGTGTGATGACTTCCACGGTTTCCAGGTGTATAATTGGGATAAATATACTTAGCAGTTGGCAGAATCCTCACATAGGTTTCTTGACCTTCTCTAATAAGAGCAATTAAGTAGGAAAGTTTGTGGATGTCATTGCTTCTCAGTCAGCCAAGATTGTAAATCAGAAGCCTTATTGCATCTTCACATCATCAAGAACTTAGTAATTGTGGAAGATGGCCATCATGTTTCCATTTCTACCTGTTTGGTCCTTGTACAAATGGATGGATTGTGTAGGACCACTGGAAATTTAATTAGATGGTAGCTCCTGTGCTCACTTAGTGTTTGTTTTTTTTTCTGTATCAGATCAACACAATTTTTGACATTCATTTTGCCACTATTTATTTTGTCAATGCTTTTTTACTAATTTCTGTCATGAAGGAGAGGCTAAAACTGTTTGCATTTACATGGAAAGGATTGCAGTGCACATTCTTTCTCTTGCCTCAGGGGTCTCTCTGTACAATAGTGTCCACAGAGATCTTGATTGATGTGATAGTTCAGAGATCATAATGCCGGTTCAACATTGTGCTAACTGGACCTAATTTTTAAAAAGGCAAGTAACCTATAAACCTTAGGAAGGCATGTGTACAAGAGCATGTGCTCTTTTGTTCATTATATTTGTGAAGTTTATAGAAATCCAGTGGTCCAGAATATCTCCTCTAGAGTAAATTGAAAATTGTTGCACCTGTAAAAAAAAAAGTCATAGTACTTGGTGGATTCCTTTGGATTTTGGAGGCAACACGAATCATATATTATTACTGTTCAACCTGCTATTGGGCACTCTGAGGGCTCCCAGTTTTCAATGGGACCCAGAGTAAGAGCACGGTAGGAGGTCCAGGCTATAGTAACAGATAATCTGGAATTGCTAGAGATATTCTTCATGAATAAAATTCTTAGTGCATAAAAACCTGGGACAAACCAACATATCTGTGGGTTCTGTAGAAAAGTTAAAACTTCTGGAGCAGTGTCATTTGAAACTTTAGCTCCTGCCATTGTGATTGGGTATTAGGAAGACTAAGTAGCTAACCATGTGATACAAAATTATTAGTTGATGAGAGCTGATATTTTTATGTCCGCTCTTTCATGACATCAGGCAGGTATAACAATAATACATTTTGCAATAGAAATGGTGCATTCAAGATTGGGCCCCAAAAGGTTCAGAAGCAACAAATAAATTAGATACATATAGGCCAGATTCCCAGCTGGCCTATGGAATTTAAGGGAGGAAACAAGTGGAACAGTGGGTTGTAAAAAGCGATCGTATCAGATAACTCTCGTGCACAACTTCATTTTTGCCGTCTTTATTTGTTTATTACTCCAGCCAGGGCTGTTGTGAATCAGTTCTGTATGTGCTCTGAGGGTATCTCACATCAGACCTGGGCTGTACTTCTTAGCTCTCTGCCCTTTACTGCTGTCATACTCAGGGACAGCACAGCAGTGCCTGCCACAGTGTGGATACTACAAGAAGCTTCTTGGTACAAACATGCATGTTTTTGGTAGTGCAAAGGAATTGATGCCCTGTGGAGCAAACTTTTCACCAGTGAGGTACTGTGGGTAAATGCCTCCCTCACCTTCTATCCTCTAACAGATGGTTCTGTTCTGAATTTCATAGGGCTTCCCAGGAGCACCTGTGGAATTCGGCAACCCCTTAGAGCAGTTGCTAGCTCCATTATATATAGTGATAGAGGCTTGTTTTTGTTCTTGATTTGCTTCCAATACTGTATTACCCTAAAGTAGATGAATTTTAGTTAAGTCTTTGTTTCTGAGTTTGGTTTATTGCAAAGTCAGATAATCCTTTAGCATCTATGTTCTATAAAGACAGTTGTTTGATCTGTTTTTCTTTTTGATTTTTCTACTGTTACATCTCTAATATCTGGATTGGCAATAAATATTTGTTAAATCAGTGTTTTCGATGTCCTCTCAGACATCTTCAAATCACTCATCGGTACTGCCCAACTTTCTCTCAGTTTCTGCGTTCTTTGTGTCTAATAACTTGCCATGCAACTGCCTTTGGCCTATTGGATCCCTCTTTACCCACACACAAGAGAGCCCGAAGGTGCTTGGGATTTTACATTCTCCCCTCTACCTCCGACTGGGATAGGCACAGTTAATGACCACCTAGTGTAGGAAAATGAAAGCACAATTCTTTTACCTCAAGGCAGGCCAGATTGTGAAGTGTAATTATGCTCCAGAACTTTCTGCATAATTAGTAATAGGTTGTGCCTGAAATATAACCTGTGCTTGTCTTCTCATGGTCAGTATTACCTTGTCTACTCCCTATTGGTTTCTTCTAGGAGAACCTCATTAAAGGTCAGAAAATTTCAACTTGAAACAATGAAAAAATAATCCCAAGAATATAGCAGATACTCAATAACAGGCAATATGTTTTAAAATAAAAAGTAGTAGTATTTATTATCATGATCACTATTTTAAATAAAATTATTAATGCCCCTTTTTTTGAGAAAACTAAGCAAAACAGGCTTCTGATTTATTACATTTTTGTGATCTAAATTTTGAGACCCAGAAGTGTCCAATTCTGAAAACTTAGTTTTCATATTATTCTTTGTGGCTGAGGTCTGTTTTAGCAACATGGGGACTCAGAAGATATGTAAATATAAGTAAATACAAATATAATACTGGGTACTGGGTATTTCTCATACTTGGATGGTCCTCTGAATCAATATAGAGCTATCAAAAATACAAAATTTTCAGAAATTCTGATCTATTAGGTCCATTTTTTTAGGGACTATTTTTAAAATTTTACATGATTTTAATGATCTGTCAGGCTCAGGAAACAGATAATTTAGCCTCTTGAAGTCATAGTCCTCTCTTGGTCTTGAGAGCATTGTGATTGATTTCATGAATAGGTTATGTTCTATTGTGTATATTGTCTGTTGCTGAGCTGCTTAGACACCAGGTTGGGTGGACCAGTCAGGATCAAATTCTAGCCCCAGTAACCAGTGTAAAATTATATAGAATTCTAATTAGCTGAATCTAATTGCACTTAACTGTGAGCTATTACGTATATCATTACATGTATTATCTTATATTGAGATATTGTGAGGTGTGATTCTTAGAAATAAAATTTTAACTATTAGAAATAAAACTTTTAACTATTAGAAATAATTTTTAATGTAAAAAATTATCATACCTATGTAGCAAATACTTCCTTATACATATGTATATTTTTCTTGTAGACTCCACAGTCACTTCATTATTTAGCTGATATAGATATTTTGATAATTATTTAATAGCATATAACCAAAATTCTCTATATGTATATATAGTTACATATATACATCATATATGTAGTTACGTATATGTAATATACAATGTATCATATATACGATTTTAATATCACCTATTAGTGACTGAAATAATTATCTTAACGTAGAAAATAAACAATAATAGCTATTAAATTAGTTAATAACACATTGTTTAGCGCCTTATGATTTATAGAATGTGCTCAAAAACTTTATCTCATATTATCCTCATACCAACTAAGAATTTCATGTTACTAATAACGAAAAAAAAAAAAAAGAAAATGATATGGGAATACATAATAGGTTACTAACTTAGAGACCCCTTGAAATTGGCCAGATAGATATATTTTTTCTTATTATAACAATGATCATTTTTCAAGCTTGCCTCTAAATTGATATGATGCTTTTAAAATACATTCTCTATTTGATCTTACAATAATCCTAGGGGATATGTAAAATGAACTACGTTTTATAAACTTAGGACATATAAACTCATAGAAAATTGACTTGAACAATGGTAATTGGGAAGAGAATCATAGCTGTGTAAAACAGTTTCACTTTCAAAAAAGCTTTTACATATTTATTCAATGACCCAGCCCTTCTTTTTCCTGATAATAGTCAATAGTTCACATATAAACATAAATTTGATTATAGTTATGTATTCTCAACATTATCTGACAGATTGAATTGACTAGACCAATAGAGCAGAGACATTTATATGCATATGGAAAATTTAGTAAATTAAATTTTCTTTCAGTAATGTAGACAAATATTTTTCTTCATGGTTATTGTACTTTTCAGTTCTGTAAAGCATTTATTCTTTTCCATCTTTTTATTATGAAAAAAATTGAAGTGTGCATAAAAGTTGAATTTGAAGTGAACATAATCTTGATTCTATAGTTAACATTTTACCATACTTGTTTATTGCATATCTACCCATCTCTCCATTCCTCTATTATTCTGTGTTCCTCAAGCAGTTATAATTATGTTTTAAAAGTTTTTCTTTATAATTCTAATGGGCCGTATTTTCTTGTTACTATGATATGTAATTCTGGGTTTCATCTTGGACATTGTAAATTCCATGTGTTGTTAGGTTCTGCCAAAGAATAATTTTCTAAGCAGAATTTAACTGATAAATGAAACTACAGTCTCTGATTTAATTGTCTGCTTTGAGTCTGCTCTGAGCGTGTATGGTTCAGAGGTCAATCAGATATTTGGCTATTAGCCTAATTTGAGCTTCTCTTTTCTGGCATATTCTTTCAAGGATTTGCATCTTCACTTTTTAGTGGCTGTGGTGCTTTGAACACTGTCCTCTAATTCTGCTAGCCAGTATGACCTTGTGTTTTTCATCAGAGTTTTAGCTAACTCACAGGGTGTGGACTGGAGGGCCTACCATATGGCTAAATGTGAAAAAAAATATAATCCCTCAAGCTCTGTTCTCCATCCAAGTCTCAACTTCTCTCCAGTCTGCTTGAAGCTGTTGTGTATTTTGTTTTGTTTTCTAAATACTCTCTTCAGACTTTATAGTTATTATTTGTTGCCTGGTTGTTCCTTTAGGAGTTATTCAGTCATATAAAGAACAGAACTCACATGACCACATTTTAACTTACTCCATTTCTATGATCAAAAACTTTTTTTGTTTTTATAGGATTTAAAATAAATATTAATGATCTATTTAAATCATGTAGCTCATTAAGCAAAAAATTTACTTGTTTATATTCCCACTTAAGGTGGACCTTTTTAATAAAATAAATTGGTCCAAATTTATAATAATCCAAAAGTACGATCATGTCTTATCTGCAGTCTATGGGAAATGACAAAATAAACCCAGAAGTTAAGGTCAAAGAAAACTTAGGTATGCTCTAGCCAGAGGAAATATCATACAATTGGACTGAGTGTTGAGAATTTACGGAAGATCATCCAGTGGGTAGCTAGAGTGATGTAGGAAAACAGGATTCTTGACTTTAAACAAGTGACCTTTGCCCCTGCCACACTCTTTCCTGGTGAAATAAATGACATAAACTTTTTAGTAGTCCCGAAATTTTTAATCAGGATGGTCATTTAAAATATTACAGTCAATTAGGTCAAAGAGGTCATTTATTGATCTGTTGATGTCATTCAGATAATGCCATTCATTGCCATGAAACCCATTGATATTGTGGTTCTTATTTTGCTTATCGCCTTCTTTCCCACATTCAAAACACAACTAAACTGTACTCAATACCCTTTATGCTAATATCTTCCAGGCAGAATAATAGTTACTTTGACATTTTTCTCTAAAGTTAAGCAACTTACTAAATCACACAGAAAGAATGTATTTTAATCATTTCAATACATACTTATTTATTGTCCTTCAGTGCACTTCATTTACATAATAGAAGTCTGGTATTTTAACATAAAATATTTGAGTAATTATAAAACAATGAAAAAGGTCTCTGCTGGCACATCAGGTGACAGCATTTGTAGAGGTTTTGTGAGCAGAAATAAGTTTTGCAGTAGAGCATTTCAGAAATGTGTCCTGATGGCTATTAAAAACTAGTTCACAGAAATGTTTTCTGATTATGAATCTTGGGCACAGGTTTACTTCAGCATATTCCAAATGGAATAATGGCATATTCCAAATGGCAACAGACTGCACAAAACAATTTTTGTCCTGTCACCACTTGACTAATCAAATGTCAGCCCCTTCTCAAGATCTCCTGTCTGATCAATAAAGGCCCAAACAAATTACAGTTGCAAATGCCCATCATAGTAAGCAGCTGTTTGTCTCAATTCTGGGAATGGTTAGCTCGGAGCAAAGCATGCCACTTCTGCAGAAAATCCAAGTGACATGAAGTTTCTGAAAAAAAAAAATTACATAAGATGACCTATTTGAGAAGGATGATTTGTGTATCCACGTTACAATTTAAAAAAAATTAATGTTTATTCATTTTTGGGAGACAGAGCATGAGTGGGGGAGGGGCAAAGAGAGGGATACAGCAGGCTCCATGCTTTGAGCTGTCAGCAGAGCCTGACACAAGGCTCAAACCCAGGAGCAGTGATCTCATGACCTGAGCCCAAGTTGGACACTTAACCAACTGAGCCACACAGGTGTCCCTGTGTATCTGCATTTTAATGAAAACAATGCTTGTAGTTTGTTTTTCAGTTCTAATGCTACTTTTGATTGTTGCCATATGTGGCCTATTATCCTTTGGGAAAAATATGTAGATTATGTACCAAGATTCCTTCCTATTAAAATATGGTTTCCTCTCTGACCTTAGAAATAGAAGTAAGTATCTTTAAATTTAATTCATGCTTTGTACACAAGCATATTATGGCAAGAAATAAGATCTTGTGTATGACAACCTTTTAGATACTTACATAAATTTTGGGCTTGATTTTACTAAAAATCACCCATCTTACTATATGCAATAAGACACACACACATATATATCTGAAAATTTTCAAACACTGGAATTTTGGAAGACATACTCAAACAATTTTTATGGGACACTTCAAATTTCCTTAAAATTTACATAGACATGAGTAGATATTTTTATCTGCATTGAAAGAATTTCTGGATGAAATAAATGAAAGTATAGTTTTGAAAGATGCTGATCTCTATATCAAACACAAACTTCTTGTGTATTTCCTTGATTGCTTAAAATCTAAAAATACTCTTCTTGAATATATAGAAACTTTGTAGGTAAAATAGAAGCACAATGACTATAAAAATGTTCTATCTTTTAAACGTTATCACTAAAGTGTTACAAAATAGTACCCGGGTCCATTTACGCATTTCTCGTGTAAACTAACTACTTGGAGATGGGTGCATCTTTTCCTCTCAAAGTCTCTGATATTAACATCTGAGGATATATATAAAATGTATTTCTGTTTCGGTTAAAAGAAATCAAGCCAGAGAACTCAGAAGCTTGGTCATGCTGTGTTGATGTCAAGCAATGTCACATGTCTGAATTAATATATATTCTATTTTGAAACAATGCAAGTATAACAGTAAATAATAATAGACCTCTCCACTTTTATATTTCATAGTTGATGTGGAATTTGCTGCAAACCATAGTAATTCTGTAGACAAGGCGTTGTCCTCTTAAATCATATAAAATTTTCATTGCCTGTCTTGGCTAATATTTCTTTTGCTTTCAAAACACTATCAGCTTAAAAGCAAGAAAAGAACTCTCGGCACATTTCTTCCACTGTTGAAATTGGACACAACCTCAATTTAGGGCTATAATCTCCCCTATTCTGGAATAATTCCTTACGTAACTGTAATTGAAAGAAGTGAAATATGCAAAGAAAATCATTAAAAGGAAGCATCTTTCAGAACTGTAATTAAATAGATTGGCTGTGTGGAATAAATTAAGAGCAAAGAGAATTAAAATCAGTATAATATAAGAGGAGATGCAACAGAATGCAAACTATGCAATCAAAAAATAAGTACACTTGACCCTTTTGTTATATTAATAAATATGTATTTTTCTTAGTGATTTGCCCTTGGATCATTTCAATACAAAGGAGAGTGCATAGCTATTTTGGTCATTTTTACAGAAAGAGATTGAAGAAGACTATAAGGAACACACCTATGCTACTTTCCTCATTGTAGAACTCTGGGTTATTATAAATGTTTCCTTTAGACTGGAAATTGGTTTATCTTTGTTGTGGCAAGCTTCATTCTTGCATGCCTAATCTGCTCTAAGGATGGAGATAGGAATAGAAAACAATATCTTAAAGATACATCTATGCCAGCGTATTTTCTACAACCTCAATTCAATATTTTGTTTTGTGTATAAACATTTTATTTTGGATTAATAGTCTATCCAGCCCATATTTTACCTTTTGCAATAAATCCAACATATTTTTCATGGGAATATTTCTTGGATTTTTTCACCTTATTATTGTCATCCTTAGAGGTAGTACCTGTAAAGTTTCCAACCTCAATTGGTAGTTGCTGGGATTATAATCTATAAATTGGCCCACACCCTACACCCCTTTTGTGTAATGCAGTAAATACTGATGAGTGATAATTTTATTATTTTAAAAGTTATTTTATTAAAATAGACCAACAACCATATGACAAGTGTTTCTCTTCAAACAAAATTATAAAGGACTTCTATCTTTCATATGTTATCATAAAGAGACATTTCTGAGTTATTGAATTTTAGAATTGATAAGTCCATATTGTCCTTTTCTTTCTGTATCACAAATTTGTATGTAACTTCCTGTAACAGAGGTATATCGTAACTGTCTCCAGCATGATTGTAAATGATATTCTATTAAATTACTTCTGTAGAAATGTCATAGAGTAGTTCCGTAAACATATGATATAAGACAAATCAAATTTTTAGCAATTGTGGAACCAATTTCAGCTTCATTGTTTGGATATCTATGGATTTAGGTAACATAGACACATATTTGGGGGTAGAGTCTTCGCTAAAAGCATCAAGTCTGTTAATTATATTTGCCTGAGAATATGTATTTATGTACAGAATTACATGACTCATTATTTCTTACTAATCAGCCAGTGTCACAAAAAACCTAGTTGCATTGATCAAAAACACTGTTACCCCTTTACCTTCCTTTTAAATGTATTGATTCTGAGCACCTAATGTCACAAACAGGATTTTATCTATATCCGTGCAAGATATTGCTTGTTGTATGAAGTTTTGTAAGTTTTAGTTCAAAGGAAGAGTACATATCTATCTTCAAACAATATACACCAGAGTTGTATGATCATGCTGTCAAACTACAACAGGTCAAAATTTAGATATATATTGAATGTATGCTTTTAGATTAAACTGGTTCATTTATTATAGGATAATATCAACAGGATTCTCATTATTACATGTATCCACCTAATGCCTCAGAAGACTAACAGAAACTCTTAGAGTGAAATCATTTGCAATGGCTACAAAAATCTCCATTAATTTATATTCATATAAATAAGAATCAAGGCACAACAGTGTTATTTGTATTAAAGACATGTCATTGCAAAATACATAAGCTATTTTGAAATTTATTGCTGGTCTCTCTATTGTAGTTAGTTAGTTTTAAAATGCTATGGAGACTATCTGAGGAGAATTCCTCTTGCTCTCTTTAACTGCATTCAACGAAATATGCATATGACCCAAATAATGATACCTAAGAGGAAAAGCACAGGAATACCACATTTTAGTATCATTAAAAATCAAAACCACACTGAGATACCACCTCACGCCAGTCAGAGTGGCTAAAATGAGCAAATCAGAGAACTCTAGATGCTGGCGAGGATGTGGAGAAATGGGCACCCTCCTCCACTGTTGGTGGGAATGTAAACTGGTGCAGCCCCTCTGGAAAACAGTGTGGAGGTTCCTCAGGAAACTAACAATAGAACTCCCCTATGACCCAGCAATAGCACTGCTAGGAATTTACCCAAGGGATACAGAAATGCTGATGCATAGGAGCACATGTACCCTAATGTTCATAGCAGCACTCTCCACAATAGCTAAAACATGGAAAGAGCCTAAGTGTCCATCAACAGATGAATGGATCAAGAAGATGTGGTTTATCTATACCATGGAATACTACATGGCAATGAGAAACAATGAAATCTGGCCATGTGTAGCAACGTGGATGGACCTTGAGGGTGTTATGCTGAGCGAAATAAGTCAGGCAGAGAAGGACAAATATCATATGTTTGCACGTATAGGAGGATTAGGAGGAACTTGATGGAGGAACAAGGGGGAGAAGAAGGGCAGAAATGGTGGGGGAAAGGGAGAGAAGCAAACCATGAGAGACTCTTGAATGCTGACAAAAACTGAGGACTGATGGATGTGGGGGGAGGGGGGGATGGGCATGGAGGAGGACACTTGTGGGGATGAGCACTGAGTGTTATGTGGAAACTAATTTGACAATAAACTATTAAAAAAAAATCTTTAATTCAATTTTCTTTTGTAAAAATGTTCCTATTACCGCTAAAGTAATCGGCCTTTCAGATTTATGAGCTATTTTTGTATGAGTATTGTCTTAAAAAGATAAAGTACCTTGATTAATTGCCAGGTAGCTTTTCCAGTTTCCTTTCAACACCCTGTTAATGTAGCACATGAAATTATTTTTAATTGAGTAGTCATATTACCATGAATCTCTCTTTTTTTATGAAATGAAAATTTTGCGGTTCTTCTAAATGGACAGACATGGAAATGTATTGAGGTAGAAGATAACCATAGAAACTGCTGTCGGTTTATAACAAGAAAAGGAATAGTAAGGGAGAGTGGACTAATTTCTTACTTTAGAAGTACAGGCTTCCAATTTCTAGAGGTTCCACATGCTGGTCCTTTACTAATCACTGAAAATGTAATTTCATTGGCTTCAACCTAAGCAGAAGCTTCTTTAAGAATTCTGTTGGGGGCCCCTGGGTAGCTCAGTCAGTTAAGTGTCTGACTTTGGTTCAGGTCATGATCTCATGGTTTGTGGGTTCAAGCCCCATGTCAGGCTCTGTGCTGAGAGCTCAGAGCCTGGAGACGGCTTTGGATTCTGTCTCCCTCTCTCTAACCCTCTCCCATTCACACTCTGTCTTTCTTTCTGTCAAAAATAAACATTAAAAAAAATTCTGTTGGAAATTTAGCTTCAGAGAAAAGGAATAAGATATATTTTCTACTTTTAATTGGAATGTAATTACTCCATTTAAAAAGCAAAACAAAACAATCAGACAAACCCAAAGATGTTGGCTTGATGATTTGTAATTCAAAGACAATTCTTAACTGCTTTGAAATTACCACAGAAAACTTTTAAAGGAAGAAAGTAAAATAAAGTATCGGGGTTCCTGAAGTGGAAAAATGTTCTATGTTAAGTTCTGAAATTCAGAAAAAAACAAAAACAAGAGAAAAATGGTAATTGTGCTTTGTTCTTTGTTTAGAGCAACTCCTGTTCTTTGAGAAAATGAGAGTAATAATCGTAAGGGAGAGGATAAAAAATGGAAACACTAACAATTTGTCAACAAAACTAAGTTTTGCAATTTTCTTAGGCACCGGGAGAGTTATGAGTGTAAAAATCTATCCACAATTTAGAAATAAGACACAAAAAGGTGGGCAGAATGCCTTCAATTATCATATGTGGTCAAAGAAAATACAGGGATAGTCTGGAGAAAGTACTAAGTTAATTTCATCTTATTATTGATGAAAATTCCCATCTGCAGTGGAGTTACTTGTTAACTTGGAGATTTTTGTCCAGTAGAGATGCAAATAATTTCTTCCTGGTGTTACAGATAATTCTGAATACTTACGGCCTGCTGCACATTAAATAATTTTATATGTAACTCAGCAATCTTATCCAAACATTTCCCTTTTATATTGTCTGTGAATATCCTACCCTTAAAATACTTTAAACCCATCACAACATCTTGGTTTCTTCATTAATTAGGTTAAATCTAAGAGACTAAGAGCCAAGCTGGAAAGTAAATGTATTTCCCTTATCAAATTGAGAATATTCTGAGTAAGAATACTGTTGTATTCAGTATAATCTGATGAAACATCATCTTCCAAACCCAGGCTGATGGCAAAGAAAAAAAAAAAAAAGTTCAGTGGTTAAGAAATTCAATGAAAATTGCTACAGGTTTTTTATATTTCTCCTCTGTTTCCTTGGAAGAGTTGTTTATTCTCTATGAATTCTTTCAATAAGCATTAATTTGTTTATACAAGGATATATCTCCAGGAAAAGGAGGTTTAGAATCCAAAGCAATTCAAGAAAGTAATTCATTATACTTGAGAGTATTTGAACATGAACTGAATCTCATTATCTTTTTGGTCTATAGAATGAAGATGATATACATTAATAATTTAATATAAGAATTTTAGAAACACATTTTATTATACTTTAAAATGAGTAACTTTACAAATGACTGTGGTTGCTTTTCCATGACTTCTATCATTATCAAATTTACTTGGCTTCAAATATAGTTAAATAAATGAAAATCTAAGGGGAAACATTTTGGGTATAGAAAACATGATGTTAAAATATCAGTCCAAAAGGCCACTAGTAAAATAATGTTTGCAGTAACAAAAGTTAAGAATGTATTTTTGAAATAGCGTGCTTTTTGTTCTAAGAAAAAAAGTGATTTTATTTTTCTAAGAATGCACTCTTCTTCCAAAGAGGATAGTCTTTAACAACCTTCCTAAAACTGCTTTCAGCCAAACCAAAAGTGACAGAAGCCTTAATCATTGGAGCTTCTTCACTTGACTGTTTCATTAAAATTCATTTTCCACAAAGCAAAGCCATTAAAATGCAGAGGCTTTTTTTTTTTTAAGTTCAATTAAGGTGTATCTGCAAAGAAATATGGCCACTATAATTATTGTCCTAACCATTTGTAACATTGAATGAACCAGGAATTTGAAAATAACCTTAATGTTTTTAGTCAAAAAATTTAAAAGATAAATTATTTTTAAGAGTAGGAAACTATTAAAATTGAAGTTCCCTAGGTGAAACAAAATGTTTTTCAAAGGCAGTTTATTTTTTTCTCTAGTGTCTCTATGGTAAAAGTCCGTCTATTCTCCAAAGTCCAGATCAAATGCTATTTCTGAAAGATTTCTCTTCTTTCCCTTAAGAGCAGAAGGGAAAAACATATATATCCCATAGATGTTTCTATAAGGAAATGCTTTTCAGCGGTTAAGAATTAACATGCTAGGACCACATGAATGAACATGAGTAAATTGTATAATCATAAAGTGAACTAAATAAGGTGAAGTGCACATTTAATTCTTACAACAACCCTTATCAATCCCATTTTGCAGATGAGACCATTGAGGATTAGAAGAAATGATTTTTCCAAGGTCGTGCCACTTTTAACGTGGTGGAGCATTAAAACATAAGGAAAAATATAGGACCATATCTTTATAATCTTACAGAAAAATGTGTGTTATGCTGGAGTTAAAGGAGAATTTCTTTAAAAATGTAAATGTACAATGGTAGAAATGAAAGAAAAACAAAAATTGAAAAGCCTTTCAGTCTTCCTAACGATCAGTGGGATACATATGGTAGTAAGACACTACTTTCCAGTCGTTAGGTTTGCAAAAATTCTTAAGGCCGATAACATGTAGTGTTGGCTTGCAAGTGTGAACAGAAGCTCCAAAGCAGTGCTAGAGTGAGAATCAATTGGCACAACCACTTAAGAAATTAATTGGATCACATCTAGTTAAATTGAAGCTTATATACTCTGTGACACAGAAAGTCTGGTTATTTATGAGAGAAACTCTTGCACTTATGGGCAAGATGATGAGTACGGTCAGATAACTTCTATCTCTCTTTGTCCCAGGGTAGAAAACAGAGACAAATTTTCCTGTATGGAAAATGTTTAAGTAACCTGTGATTAAATCATTTGGTTCAACTAGGCATTCAGTTGTAGTCAACCTCGGCTGCAGAAGTTTAAACAAAATTGATCTACAAGTATTAATATAAAGCATTCTAAGCATATAGCATTAAAACACACTTTTAAATGTTTATATACAATATTATGATTCATCAAAAATTTATATTAAATAAAGGTTCAAAAATTGCACTGATCAAAACTTTATAGAGTTAAATGTGAAGTAAACTTTCATTTATTTTATTTTTCAATTTTTTAATGATCCTCTTGAAGAATACTGATGTGTGATTTTATGTTCATTTTATTGTGCTAATCTTTGTTGTACTCATCTTATATTGTCAAATACTTATGTTTTTTATTTTTATTTTTTTAAATGTTTTATTTATCTCTGAGAGAGAAAGATACACAGTGTGAGCAGGGAATGGTCAGAGAGAGAGGGAGATACAGCTAGCTATCAGCACAGAGCCCGACATGGGGCTAGAACCCACAAACCATGAGATTTTGACCTGAGCCGAAGTCAGACACTTAACCGACTGAGCCACCCAGGCGCCCCTATGTTTTTTAATATATGTTGATACTCATGAGTTATTTATTTGCATGTATTAAGTGAAATAATGGTAGCAGAATAGTTAGAAATTGTCAACTTTGAGTAGTCAAATTTGGATAGAGATAACAGGACTCTGTAATTGATTGAATGGGAGCATGAAAAAGAAAGATGAGTTAATGATGATTCCAAGTTGCCTGCTTAAGCAATTTATGCTAAAGTTGGGACTATTTACTATAATTAGAAAAACTCAAGTAGGAACAGGTTTCTGAGGAATGATTAACATTTTGGTTTTGCATGTCACAAGTGTGATGTCTAAAAGACATCTAAGTTGTCCTGTAGGCTGTCAGATATACAAGTCTGGAATTTAAGGTAAGGGTCTCTTGTGTATATAAATCTGGAAGTCATTATCATTAGTTAGTATTTAAAGTTGTGAGATGAACTTATTCACGTAGCAGATGCTTGTAGTTGTAGAAAGGAAAAGGTTCGAGAAGGGAGCACTATGAAACTAAGACAAGCAGGAAAGTTTAATATCTCAGAAGTCAAGTGAAGGAAATGTTTCCAACAGGAGGCAGTGATTATGATTAATTTATTTAAATGATGCTGTGAAGATGAATAGTTGAATATTAGATTTGATAATGTGGAGGTCATAGGTGACATTGAATAGAGCAGAATGGTATAGATATGAAGTCTTGACTAAAAATGAAGAGTGCCTCTGGGAAACTCTCATACTAGACTGGAAAGAGTCAGTTGGTCCCGATCAATTTTTCCTTTATAGATGTCTTTGTGGATTCTCAGGAGAAATGCTCTGCTGTTCTCTCCAACCCTAGCATTGCATCTGGATTCCTTCTCAGAGGATATTTCACTTTTTAAAGATATTATTTGTGGCATTGTTTACTTGGGCAAAACACTCTCTCAGCAGCTATTTGGCATCATGTTGGGATGAGTCTGAATTTGAGTTATTTCTGGACCTGCTCTTACCTTTGTAGTAATTTTCTTTTATGTGTATTTTAGGCTCTAGATTTCTATGCATTTATTCCTCCATCAAGTTCATCTGTTCTGCTTTCTATATTTGTGAAATTGATCAAAATGGAATTCACTGAAGCCATCTGTCTTTCTATTTTGTATTATTACTAATTTATTTCTACTTATACTGTATTTTATGATATTTTGAAGAACGTGGTTATAGGGGAGAAAATACCAAAGTTTACCTTTAAAAATAGTTTTTAAAGAAAGCCAGGTATTTACAAAATCTTGACTTATAACAATATATACAACACAACACAATTATTTTAAGTGATAAATTACATCTGAAGCTTTAATCCTGATCAAAAGCAATGTAAGAGAAATAGATGAATTCATGTAGGCTGAGAAAATATGCTTACTGGTGCCAAACCATAGATTTTGTTTAGATTGTTATTGAGAAGTCAGTGAGCTCTGAATAGAACTATTGCATTGAACATGAGAAGCAATATTATAGAATGTAATTCTGATTGTACAAATTATAATATTGATTAATGAAAAGGGAATTTTTTTGTTAGGTCTCTAATCAGGTCAATGTTAAGGCCAAAAGATATGCTACAAAGTATTAGAAAAATATTTGATAGTGTAGAATTATTTCAAACTATTTTATGACTATCATGTGTGGGAAGTCAATACACAACACAAAGACAAACTTATATAAAAATGCCAAATGAGTAAAAGGAAGTTTAAAAAATCTGTGCTTGAGGAAAAATGAGATAGAAAAATGGCTTGGGGTTAAGTCCATAATTCATTTTCGTATGAAACATTATATAACATCTCTCAGTTCTCAATAACACCTTGAGATGTGTTGCGTAATGATTCTCATTTTTATGGAGGAGAGAGCTAAAGCATAGAGCATTTAAGGAGCTGATCCAAAGTTATACAGCTTGTTGGTGGCAGAAATAAGATTTGAGGCATGGAAGTCTGACTACAGAGTCCACCTTCTTCTTTCAGAGAATATAGGAAGATTCTTTATATACATATTTTTCTTTATATTTCAAAGCAACCGAATTTATTTTCAGAATAGAAAAAACAGTAATATATGCTTAAGTGATAAATGTAGGAGACAGTATAGGTTTTTTAAAATTTGGTTATGCATTACAATAGAGGTGAATTGCATGCCTGGATACTGAAAGTTTTTTTCAGTGTTACTATGGATCCACCATTGTTTATCTTCAATAAACTATAAAAAATTAGACAATTGTGAAAATGGAAGTAAGTCACTGTCCTTTGTCTTTTAAAGAAGAAACCATAAATTAAAAAACTGTAAACTAGGAGCATGAGATAAATCTTTGACCAAAATTTACTCTTGTTATAGAAACAGTGCTTAGCAGTGAACACCACATACATGAGCTGTCATTATAAATTCTCTCTTTCTTTTTAACGAGTTTTTAATATTTATTTATTTTTAAGAGAGAGAGCATGAGTAGGGGAGAGGCAGAGAGAGAGAGGGAGACAGGATCCAAAGCAGGCTCCGCTCTGACAGCAGAGAACCCTAAGTGGGGCTAGAACTCTCTAACCTTGAGATCATGATCTGAGCTAAAGTCAGACACTTAACTGACAGAGCCACCCAGGCACCCCATGAGGTGTCACTATAAATTCTAAGAAGAAATTATGCCAAGCAAAGAAAATAATGTTTAATTGATTTTGCAGTTAATACTATTGATAGGTGGATCACAGAGACATGTTACCTCATTAGTTATATATGCTGAATTTTATAAATTATTTAACTAAAGAATTTATTTTTCTTCTCATGGTAAATATTTATGACTTTGAATTTATGAAATAAATTTCAATTAATTGAAAAATTGTTTAATATATTTGCATTTTGTCAAACATAACCAAATTATATGATGGGTTAATAAAGGAAGTTCGTGTCAAGCCTTCATTTTCAACATTTTTATGAATATCTTTGAGGGAAAAGATTCCCGTTTGCTTAATTTGCAACTGACAATTAAAAAAAAATCAAGAATCAGTGCTTTTAGGGAAGCATATATGTAAAGAGGGGGGATGGAGAGGAGTCCAAATTCAACTCTATTCATGATGCATGTCTATCTTGCTCAGTGGTTTGGGATGGAGGAACAAATGACCCTGCTTATGGGGGACCCTGCTCTATGCAGTGTAAGCAAATGGAGGTAGGCAAACAAAGCTGATCTCATCTAGGGACCAGGTGACCATTGAGCATAGAGTCCGAATGTACTGGATATGTCAGAAAGAGAGGCAGGGATAGTTTTCTTTTTCTTTTTTTTTTAAACTTTTTTAATGTTTTATTTATTTCTAGGAGAGAGAGAGAGAGAGAGACAGTGTGAGCAGGGGAGGGTCAGAGAGAGAGGGAGTCACAGACTGAAACAGGCTCCAGGCTCTGAGCTGGCAGTCAGCACAGAGCCCGACGCGGGGCTCGAACCCATGAACCGCGAGATCATGACCTAAGCGAAAGTCGGATGCTTAACCGACTAAGCCACCCAGGCGCCCCAGGGATAGTTTTCTGGTAGTCGGGTAGAACTTTCATTTCAATAGTAGAAAATGTGGAGTGAGTAGTAGAGTGAAGATAAAGATGGCTGGTGTTTTTTTGCCCAAGAAATCTGGCAAAAAAATCCTTATTGCTTCTAGGATAGTTTATAAGTCTCATTGACCATAAAGATTAAGCTTTCTCTTTTCTTCTTTCCAGTGTAGAAACCATTCATTTTTTCCCTCTTGGGTTTCTACCTTCTCAACCATGAAGTCAAGTCACATATATTTTCTTAGTAATTTTTTTTAATCCCAGAAAATTAGAACAGAGACTGGTCCTCCTTTCTATTATTTTGTTGCTAAGTGCTGTTATCTTGCCTCTAACATACTAACTGCACGACCTTAAAAAGGTTAAACACATTCTCTTTGGGCTTTCTTTTCTCTGAAATAGGCATCAGGAAACTATTAGCCTCTTGTTTTTGTGGCATGGACTAAATAAATTGATCTGTGTTAACCACTTAAAACAGTGCGTAGAACCTGGCTGACAACTTGATTTTGTTTAGCCCAGTGAAACCTATGTCAAATTTCTGACATGTAATTATAAGATAATAAGTATATATGAATCTGCAGTAAGTTATAACAACAGCAATAGAAAAATAGAGTAGCTATGTTGCCTATTATTTGGAAAAGATTTACAAAAATAGAAATTTGAAGGTGTTAAAACACTTAAAATTGTCCCTTGACTTCTGCCACTGAATGATCCTTAAGCATGGTATTTGAAGTGAGATCACAATTAAAGTTCTGATTGTGCTTTTTATGCGTTCAGCAAGTCACAATCTCTTTGAGTCTCATTGTCCTCATCTTTAAAATAATAACTGGGGCTCAGTTGATTGAGCATCCCACTCTTGGTTTTGGCTCAGGTAATGATACCAGGATCACGGGATCAAGCCCTGTACTGGGCACTGATGAACATGGAAGCTGCTTAAAATATTCTCTCTCTCTCTCTCTCTCTCTCTCTCTTTTCTCCACCCTCACTGTCTCTCCCTCTCCCCCTCTTTCTCCCCTTCTCCCTGTTCCCCCTCCCTCATTCTTTCTCTCTCTCAAATAAAATAAATAAAAACATAAAGTGGTAAGAAAATATTTGTGCTAAAGAAAATATTTTAAAAACTATTTCACATTTACCAACATATAATAGACACACAATAAAATATAACTACTATTGTCTTCATTGTTTTTATTATCCTTAGAAATTATAATACAAACTCTATGTAGTCTTTTATTTTCATAGTACATACTAGATCTTTGATAGCTAGTATGCTCTATTTTATTGGGGAAACTATGGTCATATAGTTTTTATTCCTAAACATTTTGTTTATTTAGTTGGTTGTTGTAGATATAAACATTTTTTTCTTGGTATTGTTTTTTCCCATTGTTTTACAACCTCTTGGGAACTTCTGAGGTATAATCTGAAAATAGCCTCCCCATGTAGAGATCAGGGAGAGACCAAAGAAAGAGCCCAGCCACTCCAGAGTGGTCGGTGGCAATTTTAGTAAGCAAGGGAAATTGCCTATAAGGCTGGTCTTCAGCAGCCACAAGGTGTGTAGGTCTCTGCCTCTGTCTGCCAAATCTTAAAAGTGTATATGAGTGCCTTAACTGGGTTTAGTTATGTACACCATCCAAATGGTCTCAACACCATGATCACTATCTCAGGGCTATGTCCTTAGGGCTTCTGAGAGCAGGAAAGGAAGTGGACCCCGTATTCCAAACAGGGGAGGTGGTGAGGAACCTCTTTTCCACCTGGCATGCATGTCCTCTTGATGACCTGTCCTCACAGTTCCTGACACTGTGGAGGTGTCGCTCAGTCCTCCCTGTAGCTTCTAGAAGTCCTCATTCCTGACTGGTATATTCCTGTCTCAGGGACTGATCTGTGGAAGGGAATCATCTGTGACACAGTGTATCAAACACATTGTCTTAGACAACAGATGTGTTTGTAACCCAGAGCACCTCCAGATTTATTATTCTTCCTCAGATTGCCTTTTAGTTACACAAGAGAGTATTCATTTTCTTATGTTCCACATTGCTGTATTTCATATTCTCTATTTAAAGGAAAAAAGTAGAACAAGGAATTTCCCAAAATTTCAACCCTGCCCTGCGAGATCCTGTCAGTAGATGTCTAATGAAAATTATGGAACTAGTTACTCATTAAATGATTTTTCATCCTCTTAAAAAAAACAAATCTTGGAATCTCTTTAGATTTTTTTTATTAGGTAAAACTCATTCTTTTCTTGTGGCTACTCTAGTTGTAATTAAGATGAAATGCTTAAACAGTGCAGGAGATTATGTTCTTTGTGTTCCATTTCAGCTTCAATTACAGTTGTCCATTTAAAAAAATTTCAAATAAATTATTCACATTTTTTTGGAACATGCGGAGTTTTCTCATTTAATTAATTATAGTATTTTGTACTGGCATTTCTGTATAATAATCACATATTTCTGCTTAAAAATTATAGATGCCTCCTTTATTTTAGTTCTTGGTTAATATAGAAACGATTGGTGGATTGCTGAAACAGGATCATTAAGGCAACCAAAGGAAAATTTGTATCAACTCAGCAAGCAGAGACCATTTCCTACTGCTCTATATTTCGGGATTTATAGGAATACATATAGATAGGTGTGTGCGTGTGTATGTGTGTGTGTGTGTGTGTGTGTATTAACAGGAATGCATATATATGTGTGTGATTAGACAAAACAATTAGAAATTTATAAATGAATAAAAGAAAAACCAGGGTAAAATCTCATTCAACTGGATTTCTCTGGGCTTATACTTCAATAAAGAATTATAGCTCCAGTAACCTCTTTAGTCACTAAATCTCTTCTTTTCCCCTGCCTATATCATACCCAGTAATGGAAAGCCTATCCCCAAACACTAACGTAATGGACATGTAAGTGGTATGGAGGGATGGAACGGCCAGTGCTTTGAAACCACACTGACTTTTTAAAAATTCCCATGGTTGTAGAGTTAGTCACTCATCCTCTCCAGGATTGCTTCCTTTATCTAAAATTTGACAATAATATCTATTTCACATTGTTGTTACATATTTAGAGAACATGACATGACATTTGGTACATGATATATGCTCAGTAAATATCAGGTCCTTCATTTTCTTTCATGCCATTAATGGACATACTTTGAAGACATATATACTTGCCTTGCTTTCTCAATATCTTCTCATATTGTTGTCACTGTACTCTGTACTCCTGTTGAACATTTCAAGACAGAATTTAGGAAAACTCGTGATTTTATCTGTTTTCTTCACTGTGGCCATTCTGTTTCTCGCTTCCATGAAAACTCCAAGTCTAGTTTCAGGGTCCTTAACAAGAAATTGGTATCCAAAGTCTCCTCAAAAGGAAATCAATACATTCCTAAATGGGAAAATAGATTTTCAGAACCCGAGGCCTCTGGATCTCTGGAACATTACAGAACAATAAAAGCAATCTGTGGAAGTTCTAACTGTGATACTGATATACAGGAAAAGTTTGAACATTTGTATTTTTATTGCTTTTGGTTACAAAATGTTGTTCAGCTATCGAATTCTAAGCTAATGCACAGATTAAATTCAATTACCTCTCCTGGAAACAATCATTGATTCTAATCAAGAGGGTCAGAAAGCATATTTCAAACAAGTAATCAGCATTGGCCAAGAAAATATAAAGAGAACCTTGATTTGTTAATCCTCATTGAGATTTCCTTCTGGGAACATCATATGCTCTAAGCTCTGCAATTGAAAGCATTTGACCGAGTAAGGACTCATGAATGAAAAGGGCAACCTTGACTCTCTAAACATTTGTAGATATGGGATATGGGGAATTTAATAGTTCAGGGATCTCAAATAATTATACTATTTAATCTACTCATTTTTAGCGATAAATATGTAAGTGTTTAAAAAGTAACATAATTAGTGACTTCGAGAAAATTTCTATCACTGCATCTAGCATTGCTGAGCTGTATTAGAATTGTCATTGTATTAGGATTTCTTCATATTTCTTTATGCTTATGAGTATCTATTATACACTTCAGACTCTACCAGATATTATGTGTATTTTAAAAATTAGTGTTTTAAAGAATATAGAAAGTTAAAGAATATAATACCACAAAAGAAATATCACAAGTTCAATAAAGGCTTCAAGGAAGCCATGAAGCTTGAAGTGAATTTGAAAGATAGGCAAGATTTATAAATGGAGCAGAAAGAGTGTTGTTGCTGGGGGATGAGGTGCATAAAAGTAGAAATAAATATTGCTCTTTTAAGAGTTCAGCACTCTGGCTTAAATGGCAGGTTTTGAGAGTCAGAGGCAGTTTTATTTTAAGAAAAGATGGAATATTCTTAAGGAGTATATGTAAAGTCAGATATCTGTTGAGATATCTAAAATTCGAACCCTGGAAATGTAATCTGATATGTCTGTTTTACAGTTGGAAGATGAGACTCAGGGAAAAGTTACTTGGTTTCACCAGGCCAGGCAACATAAATGTTCAGTGTTCTTATCTGCAGCATCCAATGGTTAAAAAGTGAAATACTGTAATTGAGGTCAAATCAAATATTTAAAGATAAGCATGTCTTAAAACGGCTGACTGAATAGTTGAAGATTAACAGAGATTTATAATATATTTCATTTAAATACATATGCTCCGTTAAAGAAGCTTGGCCAAAACAGGATACTAGGTGGTATCTCTGAAGTAAGTCATGATTATCAGATAAATCAACAGGCAGAGAAACGTAAATACATAAATAAATACATATATAAATAAATACATACATAAATGAATCCTAATTACCGTGCATAGGTCTGTGTTATATAGTTTGTATATTGTACACCAAAATCTTGGTCCTAAAATTTATTTATATGGGATTAAATTATTGTGTTATGTATTATGTTGTATATGTCACCTGGAAGTTCCAGGATATATTAATGTACATACAGCTTTGTCTTTAAATCAATTAACATTTTAAAAAATGTTTACTTATTTTGAGACAGAGAGAAAGAGTGTGTGTGGGAGGATGAAGGGGCAGAGCAAGAGGGAGAAAGATAATCCTAAACAGGCTCTGCACTTGCAGCATAGAGCCCTACCTGGGACTCAGGTAGGGCTCAGTCTCATGACCTGTGAGATCCTGACCTGAGCTAAAATCAAGAGTTGGATGCTTAACTGACTGAGCCACCCTGGTGCCCTAAAAAAATAACATTTTAAGTATAAAATTAGGTAGGACTTAAATATTTTAAATCATCCTCTAAATAATCTCATGAAAAGGCCAAAAAAAAAAAAAAAAAAA
>NW_027533089.1:1496284-1545320 GCF_008692635.1 Crocuta crocuta | reverse complement strand
AAAATAAAATAAAATAAAATAAAATCCTACATAAAGATTTATAAACACCGTAAAAAAAAAAAAAAAATCTTTGTCAAGAGATAAAAAGTGTAAAGGAAAATATGTCATTGACCTTGATCTTCAACCTCAAATTAAAAAAATTTGCCTTTGATTATAAAGGTCAGAAAGATTTGTCTGGTATCAAATATGTCAAACACTAGTTATGAAATAACATTCAGATAAAACACTTTTGGTATTTCTTTTTAGGATTTAAGTAAAGAAAGTGTAATGTCTATCTTGCCTAAATTCATGATTTATTGTCATCAAATTACATACAACATTTTTCTGCCCGAATATAGCTTGGAGTGAACATTAAGATATAATTAAGGGTGTTTTTGTTCAATATTCACATTTGGAAACTTGAGAGATCTGTAGGAAGGTTGTTAGTATCTTAATCTATCAATGCTATTGTTGGAAGTAAATGTTGGAGATAATTATAATGAAATTGCCAGAACAGTTCTTATATATCAAAATTAAACCTCTTTCATGTAAACTTTATTTTTCCATAGTTTTCAACTACATTAAAATGTCAATTTATATATTTTTGAATATATAACTTAGCTTGTGAACCTATATCATCATCTTTCTGAATTCAACCTGTCAAAGGGACAACCAGGAAGGTACAGAATTCTCAGATCATTTTTGGATATGGCTTTTTATTGCTTGCTGGCATAGGATAGGTCACTGCTCATATAATATGCCTAGTGATATCCGATCAATTACAGGACCCTTTTCAGTGATAAAAATGAGTTCGCACTTAGAAGTGATAAAAGGTTGTAATCCTTATTGGAACTTGATATGACTTTGGAAAAATGTACAAGCCACAGAAAATGTAAGGAATAGAGCTCCACAACATAGAATATAAAGGTCATCTTTGAAGTTGTTTTTGTTTTTTAATTATCAAATCAGATGTTCTTATAATTGTCAATAACAGTTATAACATTGCAATACCGGTGCTACTATGACACAAATGATATTTCTAGTTTAAAGTGGAGACAAAACTTTTGACACAGAAAGAATTAGGACGATTTTGAGAGGGGAAGGGTATCTATAAATAACAATGCCAGGACAGCAGGTGTAAGATGAAACTGTTCCAGAAAAAAAAAATGTATTCCAATCTTCTTTTTAAAGATGATTCAGGAGTTCAAGGGAATTTAGGTGATTTGTCATCATCAAGTGACACATTAGTGGCAGAGCTAAAAGTAAAACTCTGATTTCCTGATCCACATTTGAGTTTCTGGAAACCTACAATAGCTACATTAAAGTAAGTAAAAATTCAAATATTATAGCAAAAAAAATTTTCAAAATATTCTTATCTACTTAAAAATTTGTTATGGTCAAGGTAAAGATGCGTTTTTTTTTGCTATTAACCTCAAAAGGCAAAGTACAGGCAGTGTTTGTTTTGTGTAGTTCTTACAGGCACAAATTTCACTTACCATTTGGTTAAATGACACTAATCCTCCAAGAATAAGGTATATAATAACAGTGAGTAAATGAGTAAAGTACAAATTTCTTTACTAGCTCTTCAGTGCAGGATTTGTAACAAGCAGGTGCATATCATGATCACTGACCACTTTACTGAAAGTCTGTCAGCAATTGGTCATTGTGCATCTTTCATTTAGTTCATGTACACTGAGCGAAACACGTAGGGTGCTGCCTCCTTTCCTCCCAGTGACAAACCCACTTGATATTTTACAGAAGTGAATGATTGAAATAGGAGATAGGCCAGTAAATATGAAAATGCAGCAAAGAAACAAAATAACACCGGAAGTGAAATTTGAATTGAATGAGAAAGGAGTTATAGAGGAATATAGCTGACTGTGGCCATGTTGACATTGCCTCTGTTTGGAAGATTAGATATAGCCACTGAAACTTCATGAAGGTGAAATTACCAGTAGAAATGAGGAAAGTGATCTTGATGAAATGATGAAGATGTTCCAGAGGAAGTGACACCAGCAAAAAAACTTCACATTTAATAAACATTTGGAAATATTTCTTGGCATTGAAAATGCAAGGCATACAGTGTTGGAGCTGATTCAAACGTAGAAAACGAGAGAATTTGCCAAGTCAGAGAAAGACAAACACTCTACAGACTAATCTTGAGGACTCTTTATGAAGAGATCACTTTGATTTTCAATGTTTCCAATACTTTCAATGACAGTTATGAAATAAATACCAGTTTTATTTTTTTCTCATTTCCAGAGGCATTTATAATTGACATTAAGGGACTTTAACATCGTGACAAAAATTTTTAAAGAACACAGATCACAGTTTTTCCCCATTGATTTTTAAGATTGCTTTGCATATTTTCAGCTACACAATTTATGGCCTCATAATATCCTGTAAATTGAGGACTCCCTGCAATATACAACATATTTTTTAATTTTGATATAATTTTGGATTCGCAGAAAAGTTGCAATAGTAAAAGGAATTACTAAATACCCTTTACTCACATTTAGCAGTTTATACTGTGCTCCATTTACTTTACTATTATTCTTTCTTTATGTCTCCCTTCCTCTGTTCCCTCCTCCCTACCTATGTATCTTTCTTGATCTTGATAGTTTGAGCCTCTTAGGCTAGTGAGGGACATTACATTTTTTAGAACGTTCCTCAATTTGGGGCACCTGGGTGGCTCAGTTGGTTAAGCGTCCGACTTCAGCTCAGGTCATGATCTCATGGTTGGTGGATTCGAGCCCCACCTCTCTGCACTGACAGCTCAGAGCCTGGAGCCTGTTTTGGATTCTGTGTCTCCCTCTCTCTCTGACCTTCCCCTGCTCACTCTGTCTCTAGCTCTCTCTCAAAAAATAAATAAAACATTAAAAAAAAAATTTAGAATGTCCTTCATTTGGGCTGTTCTAATGTTTTCTCATGCTTCTGTTAGGGTATGTATATATTTTGGCAAGAACACCATGAAAGTGAGGCTGTGTTCCTTCTAGCGAATCCTGTGGTTTTATCTCATTACTGATGATGTTCACTTCAATTATTTGAATAGTAAAATCACTGTTTTTGGCTTATAATACACATAAATTTTCAGGAAAAAATTTGAAAATTTGTAGATACCCTATTTCTCATTAAAGGTTAACGTGCAGCTTTAGCATCCATTAAATGATATAATCATAGGGGTTTTTTTTGTTTTTTTGGTTTTTTTTGTTTTGTTTTATTTATTTCTAGGAGAGAGAGAGAGAGACAGTGTGAGCAGGGGAGGGTCAGAGAGAGAGGGAGTCACAGACTGAAACAGTCTCCAGGCTCCAGGCTCTGAGCTGGCAGTCAGCACAGAGCCCGACGCGGGGCTCGAACCCACAAACCGCGAGATCGTGACCTAAGCGAAAGTCGGACGCTTAACCGACTAAGCCACCCAGGCGCCCCTAATCATTGGTTTTCAAGTACAAGTAAGACTAAGTGATAAAGGCAGTTTTACTTTAAACTGGTGCCATCTCTCTGTGGAGTAATTTGACAGCAGGTACCAGAAATTTGAAAGCTTAAGTATCTAATGATGCCTTTACCCGTAATTTGTCCTAAAGAAATAATAACTGATTCATGTTAGCTACATTTAAAGTGGTGAAAATGTGGGGTACTTGGGTGGCTCAGTCGGTTAAGCATAGGATTTCAGCTTAGGTCATGATCTCATAATTTGTTAGTTTAAGCCCCACCTCTGACTCTGTGCTGACAGCTCACAACTCGGAGCCTGCTTTGGTTTCTGTGTCTCCCTCTCTCTCTGCGCCATCCCCTGTTCACACCCTGTCTCTCTTTCTCTCTCTCTCTCTCAAAATAAATAAACATTAAAACAAAATTTAAAAATAGAATTTATCATTCATTCATCCTTGATGTAAGCACTTTACATACAGGAAAAACTGTTACTATATTTTTACAATGTTTATTCACTTATTTTGAAAGAGAATGATCAGAGGAAGGGCAGAGAAAGAGGGGGAATAGAGGATCTGAAGCAGGCCCTGCACTGACAGTAGAGAGCCCTATCCAGGGCTCAAACTCAAGAACTGTGAGATGATGACCTAAGCTGAAGTTTCATGCTTAAGGACTGAGTCACCCAGACATCCCAAAAACTGTTACCATTTTTATTTTTAATTGAATTACAAAATTATTTTATTGTAAAATGTCATCCTATTTGTATATTTTGCAAGATCCTTCATCACATACTCCTGCTTTCTCATCTCTCTTCAATTCTTACTTGCTTTGCCATAATTTGTACTTCTGTCTTTTACTGCATGTCTTTCATTTTTGGCATTCTATATGACCTTTTCCCTGAACTTGCTAAATTTTTTTTTACATTGTCATAACTTTGCATATGCACACAATTCCTATGCCTCCTTTGAAATTCTATTCAAAGCAGCCTCTCCTGGGAAGTTCTTGACTTTATTGCTTTATATCTTCATATAATATAGCATATGCACACTTTAAATAGCATAGGGGCAGAAACTTTTCACTTCTCCCCCTTCTAGATTCTTTAACAGGTATAATAATTAAGTTGACATAATATAGATTAACAGGATAAAAACAAATTAATTTGGCATGTATAGGAGCTTATAAAAGTATGAGCTTCACTTTAAAGATGGACCAAAGCAGGTAGCTTTTATTCCTTTTAGACAAGCAAACAATGTATTTGTGAAGAATTCACAAGACAAAGAAGTTTGAGCTCAGGGTAGCAAATTAATAAAGTACTAAGGTTTGTTTATACAGCCCTCTCGCCCTTGAATTCCCTATTTCTCCCATCTCGGTACAGTGAGGGCACCCTTCATCTGGGGAATTTATTTCCTGCTTTCCGAGGAGCAGAGGAGTGTCAAAGCATCCTTGCACTGGCAGTTTCTCAAGTAACTTAAATTTGAAATAACTCAATATGCCAAAGTGACATATTTTGGGGCAGCCTTCCCTGAACGCCATCAACAGCAATTTCCATATTGTTTTGCAATTACTTGTTTTCATGCTTACCTGTAAGTATACTGGGAGTCCCCCCACAAGTAGTACTTTGCTTTTTTTTTTTTTTATTTTTTTTTNTCACCCCATCCCTCCAAATTCCTCAGGGATTTAGACCAACCAAAATATTTTTTTTTTTTTTTTTTTTTTTTTTTTTTTTTTTTTAGGCTTCACACCCAGCATAGAGCCCAATGCAGGGCTTGAACTCATAACCCTGAGATCAAGGTATGAGCTGAGATCAAGAGTTGGACACTTAATGGATTGAGCCACCCAGGTGCCCCAGTTTGCTTGCTTTTTGCCTCCAGCAAATTACATAGAGATTAGTACACCAATCATTTAACAACTGCTAGAAATACTAAAATAATTGACAAAATAATGATGAAATCTTTTTTACAAAGTTTATTCTTTGACCACATCAAAACTTATACAGCAATTTCTAAAACTAAATATGATCTAATTCTACTATTTATTGTTAATGTAATAGATTACCTATTGACAGGTTTTAGGAAGTTATTTTTTATCCTCATTCTTTGCTAGAATTATACTGAACTGTTGGAATGTCACTCTTCTTACCTGACCCAGAATTTGTCCGGTTCAGTAATATGTATTAAGTACGGTTACTTGCAGTCTGCCTGGGGAGATACTACAGGGAGGTGATTAAAGAGGAAAATTTCCCTAACTTTTATAACATAACAAATCCCCCAGGTTATTTGGCCTCCAAGGCAATGCCTAGCTATTAATAGGTAGAAAGGAAGTAAGGATAATGAAAGTGAGAAAAGAGATCAAGGTATGAGGAAATTATCATAATTCTATAGCTCTGTAATTTTGCCAAGCAAAGATACATCAAGTAACCTAGAGACCTCTTTATCTTGTATCCTCTTACTCATATCATCTCTCTGGAAGGCAGACAGAATATCTGTCTTGTCTCTGGAGACCAACCAGGAGTCACAGTAACCTTGAATAATGCAAGGTAACCCCGAGTCCCTAAGAAAAGTGCATGAGAAAGAGTTTGCAGTAGTTTAATCAGAGTATAAAGAAGGCTTGAATTGTCAAGTTTAAAGAAAACAATTAGACAATAGAGATACTATGGAAATTTAAAGTTAAATTATTTACTGTCTGTGTAACTCATAAATATATTTACTGTCTATGTAACTCATATTTTTTCAAGAAAATAGTGTTCAAATGTGTAAATAATTATTAAGTTTATTATATACATTGAGTAACTGGAATTAAAAAAAAAAAAAGACATGATTTGTGTCTTGAATAGAAAATCATGTTTCCAGTGGCCTGTTCTAAGGAAAGTATGTGTTCTTCCAGTAACTGAGAAAATTTTGTTTCTGCTAGGATATGAGAAGATAAGTAAGATTGTATCAGGAACATTCTCCCATGAATAATGGCATAATATCCTTGTAAATATTTTTGGAAGCTTTCTATTTTAAAAAACACATGCATGAATGAGAGTCATCTGCCTTTGAAGATGATATTACGGGAGATTTTCTTTTCTTCTTGTTCCTTCTCTCTCCTGTCTTTTTTTTTCTTCTAAAGTGTGGAGGTAGTTGGAAAGGCTAATTTAGGACAGGACATCCTAGCCTTCTACTCATCTTAGTTCCCACAGCAATCAGTCACTTTCTGTGGGCACCACAGCTCTTTGAAGCCCTATTGTCTGACCTCACAAGCCACATTTCTCTGACTCAAAATAGGAAGTACTTTATGAAATGACTGCACACTGGTTGACCTTGTTCTCTCAAGCCACAGTTATCTCCCAGAGCCCACTGAGTCAGTTAGGTCAAGGACAGGAATGGATCTGAAGTATTTGAAATTCCCTTGATTCCATTGTTCAGTGGTTTCAGTTTGTTTTTTTTAAGACACACAACTCTTTCTACAAAAAATGTAGTAGGACATTGAATTTATAGAAGTGTTAAAAATGGAATAGTTCTGTCCAAAAAAGAGGTGGAATTTCTTCTTAAAACCTTCCCTTATGGCAGTTTCTCAGGTGCTTTCTCAGCAACTTCTTGTATCCCTCTTGCACTGTTTGAGGGAGGCAAACCATGAGAGACTCTTGAATGCTGAGAACAAACTGAGGACTGATGAGGGTGGGGGGACATGGGCATGGAGGGGGGCACTTGTGGGGATGAGCACTGGGTGTTATATGGAAACCAACTTGATAAGAAACTATTAAAAAATTTTGAAAAATTCTGGGAAGAAAGGAATGGGCAACAACCAATGAAAGGTAAAATGGCTACAGGAAGACTTATTTTCTTTACTGATACTTAAATTCCTTTTTGCACTCCTATAAACTCACATTAGTTTGGACACTGAAGGAATTTGAGTTGACATTTTCAACTAATGTTTCCATTCGTTTTCAGCACTCATTAACCTCAATCCTCCTTAAGTGTAATCTTGTTCTTTCTTAGCTAAAGCTTGTATATAGTGATAACATTATTAAAAATTACCCAGAATGGATTATTGACAAATGTGCTTTAATTTCAAAGGATTGNAGAGAGAGGGAGACACAGAATCCGAAGACAGGCTCTGAGCTAGCTGTCAGCACAGAGCCAGATGGCGGGGCTCAAACCCCCGAACTGTGAGATCATGAGCTGAGCCGAAGTCAGACGCTTAACTGACTGAGTCACCCAGGCACCTGAGGATTGCATTTCTAATCCCTGGTTAAAATTTACTTAATGATAACCAAGAGAAGGTTGGCTAACTAGTCCTCAGAAAGAAACACATAATCCTCAGTTTTCTTATGTGTGAAAAAGGATAGAATCTAGTGACTTGAAACATGCAAAACATCAAGTTTAGGACCTCACCCATACTCTTTCCCAATCATTAATCTTTTGCTATCCTTTGGGAATAGAAAATCGCCCCCTATAATTTAGTTGTCTACTGATGTGTTACAAATAAAGGCATGTACAACCTAAAAAAAAAAAAAATCCTGTTGTTTGTTTATAGAAGAGTTTATTGAGTTAAATAGCAGGAGCTCGTGTCATTCATCTTATAAAAAGAAATATGCCTGAATTATTTGTCACTTCCCTTACTGATAGTGTGTTAATGAAAATAATAGACAAAACAGATTAATTTTATACCACTATCTTCATAATTGATAGAATGATTAGATAAAATAATAGTGAATATATTGGCTTTCTAAATAACATTATCAATAACCTTGATATAATTGATAAACCACACAAAATTCTGTATCATACATTATTTTCAATTTCTGGTGGAAAGCTTATTAAGATAAACCACATGCTAGGTTATAAAATATGATTCAGTAAATTTCAAAAGATTGAAATCTCACAGGGCATATTTTCTAATGTCAACAGAAATAGATTACAAGTTAACAGTAAATTGGTTTTCGGAATACAAGTATTTGGAAATTAAGCAACATAGTTCTAAAGAACCCATGGATGAAGGAAGGACTCACAAGTATATAAGTAGAAAATATTTGAAGTTTACTGATACTGATTATATATCAGGTAAAAATTTATAGATGCAGCTAAATCTGCATTTAGAGGGGGAATTCAGAGCTTCAAATAACTATGTTAGAAAATAACAAACGTTTAAATCTATGTTTCTACCTGAAGAGCAAATTAAATATAATGAAACAGAAGGAAAGAAAGTTTTAAGAAGAAATCAATAAAATGGAAATATATAATATTTGCAAAGCCAAAAGTTGGTTCTTTTAGAATAATAAAATTGATATACCAGATTAGAAAGAAATCACAAATGCGCAATGTGATGAATGAAAAGGGAGATTTTCCATAAAATCCTCCAGGTATTAAAAGAAAAATGTAGAATTATGAATTACTTTATATTAATAATCTCACAAATTCCTTGGAAAAAACATGATGAATGAAAGAAGACAGAATGGAAAATGTGAATATCCTTTCATCTATTAAAAAATGAATTTATAATCAAAATCTTACCAGATAGGAAACTCAAGATCCAGGTGATTGTACTAGTGAACTCCAACAATTGCTTAGAGAAGAAATGATATCAATCCTGCATAAACTATTTCAGAAAATAGACCATCCCTCCAAGTCAATTTATGATACCAAGAAACTTTGACAGCAAAACCCAATAAAATAAAATGGTAAATCACTGTCTCCTGATGACTTTAAATGCAAAATTTAAAATATTAACATGTCAAAACCAGTAATATATTAAAAAGATAACACAACATAGTGAACTAGAGTTTGTCTCAGAAAGGTATAGCTTTGCTGTGTGAAAACTAACCAGCGTAATTCACCACATTTATAGAAAAAAAAATAGAAAAATAATGATTATCTCAATAAATGCAGGAAAATCACTTGATAGAACAACATGTATGTTAAAAAACTATAAGCAAATTTTAAATAAAGTTTCTTTCCTTTTTCTGGTAAAGACAATCTATAAATTACCTAGAGCTAACATTATATTTAATGGTGAAATATTGAATGATTCCAACTCACAAACAGTGAGATCATGACCTGAACTGAAGTTGGACGCTTAACTGACTGAGCCACCCAGACGCTCCTATATCTTTATAATTCTAGATTTCCTTCCTTCACTTTTGAAAATAGGACATCTAGAGGCACCTGGGTGGTTTAGTTGGTTCAGTGTTGACTTTGGCTCAGGTCATGATCTCCTGGTTTGTGAGTTCAAGCCCTGCGTTGAGCTCTGTGCTGACAGCTCAGAGCCTGGAGCCTGCTTTGGATTCTGTCTCTTTCTCTCTTTCTGCTTCTCCTTCACTCATTCTGTCTCAAAAATAAACAAACATTAAAAAAAGAAAGAAAGAAAATAATACATCTAGAAGATTGGGGAGAACAATATTGTGAAAACTTATGTGTCTATCACATATTAACATGTAGGCTTTTCATATTTTGCATATTTTTGGAAATATATTTTAAAGTACAATGTTATAGATACTATTAAAGTTCCTGTGCCCTGCCCTATTTTTATCCCGTTTCCTTTCTTCTCAGTATAGTTTTTAGGTATTTAAAAAAATGTTCTAGGGGCACCTGGGTGGCTCAGTTGGTTGAGTGTCTGAATCTTCATTTTGGCTCAGGTCATGATCCCAGGGTTGTGGCACCCAGCCCCCTGTTGGATTCTGTGCTGACCATGGAATCTGCTTAAAATTTTCTCTCTCTCTCCCTCTGCCACTCTCCCCTGCAAGTGCTCAATCTCTCTCTAAAATGAAAAAAAAAAAAGTTTTTCTATGTGCCCTTTTAACAATATACAGTATAATATTGGGTACTTTACAAATACATGTAAATGTACTTATTCTTCTTTCCAATTTTATTTTTTGCATTCAATTACTATATTTTCCACTTTAAAATAGGAAAGTAGAAAATTTTAGGAAAACCAAATTGCCTTTAATTTGGTTGTTTATCCCAGGCTCCTCCATTTATTATTTAAATTAATATTTATAGGTATAATAAGCAAGAAAAGTAAGAATTAATGAACAACTGTTTTGTGCCAGGCATTGTGTTAAGCACTTTGTTTACATTTTCTGATTATGTTTTTAATGCAGTGCTATCAACATCATTAAACTTCATTAAAAGTAAAGACTTAAGTTACTGATGGAGTTACAAGTAGCTATAAAACTCAGTCTCAATTATCAAGAGGGCTATAATGTAAGTAGAACAGAGGATATTGACATAAAATCACAAATAATACAAATTAGTATATATAAAGTGCTGAAAGAATAGTCATCCAGGAAACAACAGCAGTAAGAATTTAAAGTTATAAACATTCACCTACGTTAGGGACGGATTCATTGATCCATCTATTGTTTGCATTAAGTGTAACAATAAATTCTCAGTTATCAACCTGCCTCCAATGTTTTCTGGAAGTCATTCCAAAAGTTCTTGAACAAAATGTTTTTACTCCTCAGGCTTTACTACACTTTTCAAACCTTCATTCAACTACCTTGCTTCTTAGGCCCAGTAAGAATTTGATTCACATAAAATAGAGATCACTTGCAAAGTGTTTCTTCCACTCTAGAAAGCATGTAGATTTCAGAGAGTCCCCTTATGCTCTTGATTTCTAGCTTGGCCATATGACTTGCTTTGGCCATTGTGAAGCTAACAAGTGTAATGTGAGCTGAGACTTGAAATGTGCTTGCATGTTTGGGCTTACATTTTTGCATTCCTGTCTTTTGCTGGGAGGCACATCTGCCTTGAGTAGCCACTGATCCAAGGAGGCTTAGGTAGATAAAGTAGACCTAGAACTAATCTGCATGCTGGCGTTCATCCCATCTGTATAGAGCTGAAGCCTAGCTCATGAACAGATGCGAGAGCCAAAAATAAGTGTTTATTCTTGTATGCCACTAAAATCTTTAGGTAGTTTGTTAGTGCAGCATTATTGTGACAATAACCTACTGATGCAACCCTCCCCCCCCTCCAATTTTTAAAGTATTGTGAGCACAGCTTTTCTTGAGTCCTAGAAAATGTACTGCTAGTGAGTTAATGCATGTCCTGTATACATACTTAAATCATTCTCTTGAGTATCAAATTAAATGATGCAAATGCCAATTAAGTATAAGAGATCTTTTACTCAGAGTTTACCAGTTTGATGTTGAACCAATTATTTCTTTTCCCACCACTTTTACAAATCATCTTTACAATTTTCCAACCTAGATGATATCATTTCACCTATTTTCCAAACCAGAACCATGGGAGATACCACTAACTCATTCCTTTTTTTCTTATTATCCCATCCATCTAGTCACTAAGAGCTTTGATTTTATTTCCTATATATCTCTTTAATCGTTCTCCTGTGTCCTCTCTACTTTGTTATAGGCCCTTGTAATGTATCTTTTTCTTTGCCTCCTGACCCACTCTTGTGAACCTCCCATCATTTCTCTTTATGCTGCTATAATTTAAAAACCGAAGTCTGATCCTGTCATTGTTGCTGCTAATCTCCTCACTACCCCCTGCTGCCAAGACCTGGTAAGCGTGCTAAACAGTCTAAGACACCTAGCATGGGGAGCCAATGATACATAAGAAACCAAGCTTACCTTGATAGCTTCATCTTCTACCATTTTTCCCTTCTTAAATTACTCAATCCAGCTATCAAGAATTGCATACTGTACCTGAATATTCTGTGCTTCTCTAATGTCTTTAAGCTTTTATATTCACTTGGCCAACAACACGCTCCCTAATGATTTGCTTTTTAGTCTGATTACATATTATTTATTCCAAAATCGTATTTCCAATTTAATTTTTTTCAAAATATCTTCTCTGGGAAGATTTCTATGAGCAAACCTTCCCTCATCCCCCTCTCCCCCCCGAGTTCTCTGTCATAGTAGAGAGCCAGGACTGGGTCTTTTCTGTTTCCTATCTCACTTATAATCTATTATTCCCTTATTCTAATTATCATGTCACATTACATTTGTACTTTTACTTTGCTTTAAGGTCATAATTCCCAGAGTTCTCTTTCACTCTGATTCTTCTAGTACCTACAACAATGGTTGGCACATTGTAGGTGCCATGAATGAATAGAGAAAGAGAAGGAAGAGGTTAGTATTATTAAAAAAAATTGTCACATTCTTCCTTTAATTTTTTGAAATGGTAGTTATTTGCATATATTTCACCTTGGAGTTCTCCTTACAATTGAAATGCCAGTATATTGGAAAATAAAATTTAACTTCCTTTTGACAAATTCTGCCATTCTGCTGAAATGTAAAATCTCTACTATTTAGTAATCTTTTTTTCTGACAACCATGTTGTTGATGTAATGATACTGAAAATCTGAGGCTGGAAAGGAAAAAGATAGTTGTTGGGTGCCTATTATGCATCACATGGTTTTGTTGGGAAGACCGTTTTACTTTTACCTTATTATAGTTCTTTTGTTTGTTTTTTGTTTTGTTTTGTTTTGACTGGGCCTAAGAATTAAGTTGACATGAGACAGACCAACAGAGAAAATCACATACGTTTACTTAGTACTAGTTTCACATGACACGGGAGCCTTTGTAAGACATGAAGATCCAGGGATGCCTGGGTATTACATTACCCCAAGGTCAGTTGAGTGTCCGACTCTTGGTTTCAACTCAGGTCATGATCTCATGGTTTGTGAATCTGAGCCCTGCATTGGGCTCTGTGTTGACTACAGAGTCTGCTTGGGATTCCTTCTCTCCCTCTCTTTCTGTCCCTTCCCTGCTAGCTCTCTCTGTCTCTGTCTCTCAGAAACAAATACATAAATTTTTTAAAAAATTAAAGAAGTGAAGGCTCAAAGAAATGGTATAAACAAATTTGCTTTATATTAGTTTGAACAAAGAGAGGCACTGTTACATTTCATATAATTATTTAACATAAATAATTAATGTAATAGGAATCTATCAAGGTGTGTATTATCTAATAAAAAATAAAGAGACTCCTAAAGAACAGAGGGATGCCAGATATAATTAATGAGCAGTCACTACTCCTTAGACTAAGATAGAGCACCCACTGAAGAACCTTGACACCAAGCTGAGGTCAGAGCCTTTTGGTGAGAGGTCTGCTACTGAATAGCAAAGAAATTGCTCTGGTGGCATGGCAGTGGAACATGTTGAGAGTCTGTCCTGTAAGGTGCTAGCAAGAACTGTCCATGAGAAAGTGTCTTTCTTGGGGGGTGGGGTGCTGTGGGAAACGGCTTGATGCTGCTGGCTACGATGTGCTGCTGCAGGAGCAGGTTGCTCATGAAAGTGCCTGCACCAGAGTTGCTGGCAAGGTGGGAGCTCTGTGTGCCCCTGGAGCCAGCTCTGTCCCCCACCACCCAACCTCCCCCTCCTCTGGGCACCACAATCAGTGAGCAAACCCCTTCCTCCTGCAATCTCTCTTTAGCACTCTTTCCTGATGGGTGGCAGAGGAAAATTATTTAAAGGGCTAAATGATAGTTTCCCAGACCAGGCAATTGAGAGTGAATTTGGAGCTGAGAGGCAGTAAATGGAGAGCTAGCACAGTACGTATTATCACCTACTTTCTAAAGGTGAGAGCAATGAGTCTTAGAAGGATTTAGGAAGGCTTTAAGCTTCTACATCTTTGGAACTAAGGAAAGATTATGGTGGAAAGTGAGGTTGTAGTTTGGATAAATGACATAGATGATATTTGTTTTGAGATCACTAGAGGGATTCTCCAACTAGGAAATGCAGTGTTCATTTGTTTCTCAACAAGGATAACTTTTATTCATTTAAAAAAATTTTAAAGCTTATTTATTTTGAGAGAGAGAGAGAGAGCACGCGCATGTCAGTGAGCATGAGAAGGGGAGGGCAGACAGAGAGGGAGAGAGAGAATCCCAACCAGCCTCTGCATTGTCAGCACAGAGACTGATGCAGGGCTTGACCTCATGAGCTGTGAGATCATGACCTGGTCCAAAATTGAGAGTCGTATGCTCAACCAAACTGAGTCACCTAGGCAGCCAACAAGGATAACATTACCCTAAGGTCAAAAACCTCAGAGTATCACTATTTCATCTAATTAATAAATGTTGTCAGAATTGTATAATATTATCTATTATAAATTAGACTAATTTGCTCATTCATTCAAAAAAATTACAAAGTGATGATTATGTTACATATATTATTCTAGTGTCTCTAATTTTATTTTTGGTATCATTTGGTAAAAAGAATTAAAATATAAATATTACATTATCAGCTTGAATTTCAATTCTAAAATTCAGTTTAACTTTCTGTATTTGCTATCACCGTTTCTTTTTTGAAAGAAAACAAAAAAAATCAAAGTCTTCCCATTTATCAGGGTAGTATCCAGTTTTTAGAAACTGAGGATTGACCCTATTTTGAGATTACATAATGGATGATTGGAGTTTTTCTGTTTCTTAAAGAGTTTTACTTTTAAGTTTCTTACAGTTTCCACTTTGAGAATATAAGTATGTTCACACTAAATGAAGCCAGTCTTCACTTGAGAGACTCTTCAGAGTGCCACAAAGCACAAGAAGTGCCAGAGTACAGCCATGTTCTAAATTAGTTTAAAAATGAACAATACCTATGGCCAGTGTAAGTTATTTTACTTTAATGGAAAAGGTATTGGAGAGTAAATTTTTTTTCCACAAGGAACCTGTATATGTTCCATAGATTAGAATTCATTCAAACTTCTTTAAAATATTTTTCCCATGAGCAACATAAATATTTCCTGTCAGTTATAGTTGTTTTTTTTTTTTAAATAAGACAAATATTTCTTCTTAATAGTCATTTTGGTCTCATTTCTCAGAGGGTGCATTATTTACTCAATGAGGAATAACTGTTGGTGGTGCTGGCACATGTTAAAATAGACTAGTGACAAACGTGTCATTAAGTCAATCTACTTTGTCCATTGCCAGGTTGTGAGTAAGGTCACTATAGTTTATCTGATCTAGAATTATTGTTTGAAAGTGTCATTTTCAAAAGCAGTGAGTTTTCTGTGATTTTCCCCTATTCCTGGAACTTGTCAGTCTCTGGCCATATCATATTAACAAGTAAAACTTTTGATGGCTACAAGAATCTGCACAGTCACCTGAGCCTGTGGCATTTGGTGCAATGTATCATTTATACTACCATACTTAAAATCCATATAAAAGGCATTGGTAACTGTAGCTACTCTGAAAGTAGTATTTTCTAGAAGTTAAATGACTTTGAAGTGTCAACATTTATAGTAGAAGGTAGCATCTAACATTAAGGATCTTGTGAATTATTCTATCACCAATTTGATTGCAAGAATAGAATCTAACCTGTAAAACTTCACTAGAATCCTTAAATGTACCTTAAAAATTGGAATTTATGGTAACCATGCATCAACCTTTAAGAAAAGTGGTTTCCTAAGGAGTCATATATTTCAGCTATATTGTGGAACTACAATATACATCAGATGTGCTTTTGAACCTCTCTTACATTTTAAAAGCTTTCTCTGTGTCCTTTCTATTTTCACCAACTTTCCAGAGATTCAGTAAAATATTACAAATTTCCATTAAGAACGCCCTACAAATAGAATGTTATAATTGTTAAATATCCTTGTTCTAGGTGCCTTTATTTATCAAAAATAGTTCCATTTCAATCCATAAGTTTAAATTATTTCTATTTTTATTTTCCAAATTTGTGGAAATATTAAATTGTATAATTTAAAATATTGTTAATACTTCATGCATAATCACACTATCCTGTATACTACCACCTTTGTCATAGGAATTTCCATAAAAGTTCTATAAGCATATATCTTTTCTAAATTGTAAAGTTGTTGGTATAGATGCTTCTATTAATCATATGTGTTTCCTAATAGTACCAAAGTATCTGCCCTTGAAATAAATTATCTTTCAGCAATTACGGTATAGTCACTATCCATTGCCCAAATTACTCAGAATGTAGCCCAGAATCTGGAATAATTAAAAAAAAAAAACAAAAAACAACTATGTAGCTCCTGTGCTAACTGAAAGCCTATGCTCTTAAGCTCATACTCTTTATTTAGCAGGCACTCGATTTAGTGATTATGAATTTTCTTAATCCATAGCAGACTAAAGTAAGTAAATATGATTCTAGGAGAAGAATGAGGAACTACAATTTACAATCATAGCATGTTTCAGCCAGGAGGTATCTTAAAGATTATTGTATCAAAGACCCTTGCTTTATTGTTTAGGAAATCTAGCCCCATCCTGCTGTGTGTTCTCAGGGAAACACACTTCCAGGTAGAGCTTGCATTTTGGAGGCTTACTGACGAGTGCATGAGGAGAGAAGTCTGGGGGTAATAAAGGAAACAGGATTTAGCAAAGAGAAAAAATGTGGCTGAGATGAAATTGTAGACTGAGGTTCAAGCCAGCCTTGGAAGAGGTCTGGCACTGGGAAACTCCTACAGAGTTGTCCCACACTCAGGCATGGGGACATGGCTTTGTACTCTTGATCAACTAGTCACTGGAACTGGGAAAGGAGCATATTCTTGGGTGAGGAAACTCCCTCCTATGGGAAGTTCCATTCCCAGAGTGGGTCTCAGCTATGAGCATTAGCGATCAACTCTCCTGGCATCTGAGAGAGTGAGTACCTTTCTGAAAAGGAAGGGAGATAGGGGCTTGTGTACAGCATCTCAGGGGTCATTAGTGTTATAGGACAGTCCAGTATTTGGTACCTTCCACCATATGATATTTCTTAAGGTAGATGTGAACACACGTATTGCATTATTATCTAGGAGAAAGCCCTCTGCACCTACATTGCTGTAGCACCTGCCTAACCTTTAAAGAGAATGGAAGCAACAAGAAGTGCTGTTTTCAAATGCCACTGGCAGAGAATAATGAAACGTGGGGGAGTATTAGTTCCAAATACTTTCCATGCCCAAAGGAGCATGATACTTTGATAGTTAGAAATATATTCACCAAACACCACAAGTTCCTTAGCTTTGAGATGTTTCTTCAGCTGCACTGATGGCTCTTTAAGGAAAACATTAGTCATTCTGGATGCTCCAGCAGAGAAAATTCCAGGTTTAGCAGGGTTTCTTTTTTTTTTTTTTTCATCAAAGCTACCCCAAAGCTTTTTTTCCTCCCTCTTTGACATGACCAGAGGCTTGAGCTGGAAAACCACCCACAGGGAAAGAAAAAGAAGTCTGAAATAAAGTACTTGGGTCTGATGTTTAGAATATTTGATGCTTTTGTTTTGTTTTGTTTTCTGTTTTTCTTTTTTTTTTAAGAAAAATGGGTATAAAATGCAAGTTGATGATTTTATTTCAGTTTACTACCCAAAGGAATTTTTGTAATTCATCCTTTCTAATTAAATAGTACTGTGAACATTGTAAACTTCTAATACAATTTATTGATTAATTATAGGCCATGATAGCATGTTATATAAATATATGCCTGGGAATAGGATTCTATCCCCATCTTTTTCTTTTCTTTTTGAATGTTTTCAGTTCTTTGGGATCCAGGAATAGCATAAAGGAACCAGTCCTGTTTCACAGAATTTTTTAACTTGGTTTGTGCTCCCCTACCTCCTTTTAATGAGATATAATTGACATAAAGCGTTGTGTAAGTTTTAAGAGATACAACATGATGATTTAATACATCTATATATAGTGACATGATTATATATAGTGACATGATTAACACAGTAGGGTTGACTCCTTCATCACCTCACATAATTACCTTTTGTGTATATAGTGAGAACATTGAAGATTTACTCTCTTACCTCTAGGTGTATGACAAGATATTGTTAACTGTAATCACCATGTTGTACATTGGATTCCTCATGACTTATTTATCTTAAAGTTGGAAATCTATTGACCAACATCTCACTATTTCCCCACAACTGAGCAACCACTGTTCTGTTTTCTGTTTCTGTGAGTTTGGTTTTTTTTAAAATTCCATCTGTGAGTGAGTTCAACAGCATTTGCTTTTCTCTGTCTGACTTATTTCAGTTAGCTAAATGCCTTGAGGTTCATCCATGTTGTAAATGCAAGATATCCTTCTTTCTTAAGGCTGAATAATATAACATTTTGTGTGTTTGTACCACATTTTATTTATCCATTCATCCATTGACAGAAACTTAGGTTGTTTCCGTATCTTTGCTATTGTGACTAATGCTGTAATGAATATTGGAGTGCAGATATGTCTTTGATATCCTAATTTCATTTGCTGTGGATATATACCTAGAAGTGATTTTTCCGGATTGTACGGTAGTTATACTTTGAATTTTATGAGGAACTTCCATACTTTTTTCCATAAAGCTGCACCAATTCACACTCCTACCAGAAATGCACACATGTTCTCTTTTTTTCACACCCTCCCCAATATTTATTGTCTTTTGTCTTTTTGATATTGGCTATTCTGTCAGGTGTGTTGTGATACATCATTGTAGTTCTGATTTCCACTTTCATGATAAATGCTGATATTGAGCATCTTTACACCTATCTGTTACCCATTTCTAAAATGTCGTCTTTGGAAAAAAAATGGTTGGCCTGTTCTTTTTGTTTTGTCTTGCTTCATTATTTTGGTAAATATTTATTTTGGATATTAACCTCTTATTAGATATATGGTTTGTAAATATTTTCTTCCATTCCATAGGTTGCCTTTTCCTTTTGTTTCTTTTGCTGTTTGGAAGCTTTAATTTTGATGTAGGCTTTCTTGTTTATTTTTACTTTTGTTGCTTGTACTTTTGGTATCATGTTCACAAAAATCATTGGCAAGAGGAATGTTAATGAGATTTTTTCCCCATGTTTTCTTCTAGGAGTTTTACGGTTTTAAGTCTTTTATTTAAGTCTTTAATCCATTTACAGTTAATATTTGTGATTGGTGAAAGATTGGGGTCCAATTCCATTCTTTTGTATGTGGTCATCCAGTTTTCCCAGAACCATTTATTGAAGAGATTGTCCTTTCTTCATTGAACATTCTTGGCTTTTTAGTCAAATATTAGTCGACTGTGTATGCACATGTTTTTGGATTCTTGCTTCTGTTCCATTGGTCTATGTGTCTGTTTTTATGTCAGTACTATACTGCTTTGATTACTAGTGCTTTGTAATATATTTTGAAATCAGGAAATGCAATGCCTCCAGCTTTGGTTTTTCTTTCTTAGAATTGCTTTAGCTATTTGGGGTCTTTCAGTAGATCTGTATGAATTTTAATATTATTTGCTCTATTTCTCTGAAAAATGCTATTGGGATTTTTATAAGAATTACATTCAAATGCTCTATAGATGATGGGAGAAATTTGGATATTTTAATACTATTCATTTTTCTGATCCATGAACATGGGGCATTTTCCCATTTATTTGTGTCTTCACTTTCTTTTTTTTTAAATCAGTGTCTTATTATTTTCAGTATGCAGATCTTTCACCTCATTGGTTAAATTGATCTCTTAGTATTTATTGTTTTTGGTGTTATTCAAATGGGTTTGTTTTCTTTATTTTAAAATATTTTGTTTTTAGCATATAGAAACATAACTGATTTCTATATGTTGATATAGTATCTTGTAACTACTGAATCAGTTTATGAGTTCTAACAGGTTTTGGTGGAGTCTTTAGGATTTTCTCTGTATAAAAATCATAAAATCATATTATCTTCAAATGGAAGCAATTTTACTTCTTTGCTTATTTTATTTGGATATCTTTCTTTCTTTCTTTTGCTTGACTGCACTGGCTTGGATTTCCAGTACTAAACTGAAGAGGAAGGGTAAGAGTAAGTACCCATATCTTGTTTGTGATCTTAGAGGAAGAGGTTTCAACTTTTCACCATAGAGTATGGTGTTACTTGTGAGCTTTAACATGATGAGGCAAGTTTCTTCTATACTCCCTTGAGAGATGATGATGATGATGAAATAATGTTGTATATTGGCAGATGCTTTTTCTACATCTATTGAGATGATCATATGATTTTTATCTATTAATATGTTGTATCACATCTGCTGATTCATATATAGCAAACCATCTACACAACCCAGCTCTGTCATCTGTGGGTGATTGTCTAATTCAGTGTTCTCCTGCAATTTCTGAACTGCAAACAAGAGGCTGGTGTCAGTTCACAGGTCCACAGCCAGAATCAAAAATCTTATGCCCAATACCCTATGCACAGGTGGGTGAAATATTTTCAGGATCCCTTGAGTATGATGCTTTTGATAGAACCAAAGCCAGTTATTATTGAAGCTGAGTTTTCAAGGTAACAGAGTTGTTTCCTGGTCTAAGATGGAGCCATAGTCAGTGAGTCAGCCACCTGGGTGTAGGTCTGTCTTCTCAAAAAAAGGCTGTCCTCATTCTTACACAGCACCATATGTCCACAGTCTCCTATCTAGATACCAAAAAGGCACTTTTGTTTTTGGATGAATGCTAAATTGCTGTTGAGGGGGGATATATTGAAGAACATCCTTTAGGTCATCTTGCTGAGATCTCTCTCTCTCTACTTACTTATTTTTTATGTTACCATGCCTGAGACATCATAGGATATAGCTTAAAAGTATACTTAACTAAACCCCTGTATGACTTACTAAAATTTCCTACCACATTGTAATAGTCCACAGCTCTCTCGGAATTTTAGCCTCTTCCTATAACCAGTGCAGCCAGGGATATTCTCAAATGAATAGCTTGACATTTCACCTTTCATATCTGAATCCAAAATGTTTATTTTAGAGAGTTTCATTTTATCTTCTGCTTGTTAATTCTTATCATTTAGCAATATTCACAAACTAGTCAAATATCTTGGCATCAAAGATGTCATTGTGGTGCCCATTTAGGTGCAACCCTAACAGAGTAAATGATAGCAAGTTTGTATAGACTCCCAATATTAACAAAAGATAAAAGCTAAGTGTGATGGCAGAGATCTTTATATTACCTAATCCAAGAGACATTTTAGGAAAAGAATAGGTTGATAGAGCAGTTTTAACTACAAATCTTTCAAGTGCAGGTGGAACTAGATTGATCATATACAAGGTTTGAGGGAACTCTGATTGTTTCTTTTATAAGATATGAAGATAGACTTGATTGTCTAGTAGCCAGACAGTTTGTATTGTAGGTATGCCCTATAAAACTGTATATAAATTCTCTGGTATTGTTTATTCTACAAAAAAAATCCTATGAAATTTTATGGAATTTACAAAACTAAGATATAATATTTATATCTTAAGATGTCCTTATGTAGTGTGCTTTATAATAAACATATTTTTTATTCATGTTTTTTTTGTTAATGTTTATGTGTTTTTGAGGGAGAGAAGAGAGAGAGAAGAAGAGAGGGAGAGGGAGCGTGTGCACAAGCAGGGGAAGGGCAGAGAGAGGGATAGAGTGTATCAGAAGATCCAAAGTGGGCTCTGTGAGTGGAGAGTCCTGATGCAGGGCTCAATCTCCTGAACCATGAGATCATGACCTGAGCCAAAGTTGGATGCTTAACTAACTGAGTCACCCAGACACTCCTGTTCATGCTTTTGTCTCATCACCAAAACAGTCCATTCATCTAAGCAAAATTTATAGAAACATTTTAGTACAGTGTCATTGAAGATGAGAACTGTCTTTTAACTTTTGCCCATAGTATTATGTGACATTAGGTTTCCAAACTTTTCTTTCTAGGCTCTNACATCCTCGCCAGCATCTAGAGTTCTCTGATTTGCTCATTTTAGCCACTCTGACTGGTGTGAGGTGGTATCTCAGTGTCGTTTTGATTTGTATTTCCCTGATGAGGGATGCTGAGAATTTTTTCATGTGTCTGTTGGAAGGGCACTTTGATTCTTGAATCAGAGATATGTTTAGCTTGGTAAAAATATTTTTCTGTTGTTTAACAGCATAAATGTTTATAAAGTATGTATATATTAAGGTGTACTCAGATTCTAATATTCTATATTGAAAGCTATATTCTTTATAGACAGCAATCATATAATCATTTTGAAAGTCTTAATTTTTTTTGTTAAGAATAAATAGAAGATGTGGGGACACCTGGGTGGCTCAGTGGGTTAAGTGGCCTACTTCAGCTCAGGTCATGATATCACAGCTTGTGTGTTCGAGCCCTGTGTCAGGCTCTGTGCTGACAGCTTGGAGCCTGCTTCAGATTCTCTCTCTCTCTCTCTCTCTCTCTCCACCCCCCACTCACACTCCATCTCTCTGTCTCAAAAAATAAACACTAAAATTTTTTTAAAATAAATAGAATATATGTAATTTCATTCTACAATGGAAGATATGGAGACATTATCAGATTTTTTATAATAATGAGTACTTTTCAATTTAACATGCCATTCATTGTGTATACTCAGTGCACTGTACAATGCTTCATACAGACATTTAGCAAATACTTTTTAATTAGTAAATGAGATACCCAAACATTCAGTGAACATCCACTGGATCCAATAGTGTTTTTCCAAGATAGGCTCAGGAGGAAATTATTTTAGGTGTTTTCTATGCCAGAAGAACCTTATGGTCAACAAAATATAGAACATGTTTTTTAAAATGCAACAAAGTAGGCTTCTTCTATTGTAGAATCCATATCAAAGCCTATAATATGCCACTGTAGATTTTTAATCTCTTAGGTTATAATGTGTGATGTTTCTCAAACTAATTTTCAAATATTAAGCCTTTTTGCATGTGACTAAATGATGTGACTTTCGTCCTACAGAATACACTTTGGGAAATACTGCTTTATTATATAAATGAAATTATGCTAGTCCCCCTTGGCTGTACAGGAAAATGTACAAGATGAGAATCTCTTCTGTTGTCTAGGAAATAGGACTTTCAGGGTAGCTGTTCTTAAGTCAAGGCAATTATGCAACTCGGCTAAGGCCTCTACTTTTCAAGGTCTTGCTAACCATGTGGTTTTACTTGAGCTAATAGTACTGGTCGTCTGTGAATGTTGAGTATGGAGAGTGATGTTGTTTGAGTTCTATACTGGACATGGTAATTTAATAATTCATTTTCAACTACTCATATACTGGCCCAAAATACTCTTATTTTTTAGTTATCTTTGACCAAACAATTTTATATTTGCCTGTGGAATTTAACTCTCAAGTACGTCTTTGATGTTGGATCCTTGTCAAAGCTGTGGACTGTTAAATCCAAATTGATGTCATATTATTGTTTCATTTATTATTGATAATTTATAGGGATCATATATTTCTATAACATCATGACAAAATAAGATTCCTCTCTCATCTTTAATTACCTAATGTCCATACTATTCTTTTTTTTTTTTAATATATTTTTTTTAAATTTATTTCTAGGAGAGAGAGAGAGAGAGACAGCATGAGCAGGGGAGGGTCAGAGAGAGAGGGAGTCACAGACTGAAAAAGGTTCCAGGCTCTGAGCGGGCAGTCAGCACAGAGCCCGACGCGAGGCTCGAACCCACGAACCGCGAGATCATGACCTGAGTGAAAGTCGGACGCTTAACCGACTAAGCCACCCAGGCGCCCCTGTCCATACTATTCTTAATTTCAGTATATTGAAGGTAAGTGTACTTAATTAGTAATTCTAAGACAGGGTGAATATTCAAATCCAAAGATCATCTAGCAAATTTTTAAGATTCAATAAGATTTATTTACGGTAAAGCCTTGGTGTGTGAGCATAATTCGTTGCAGAAACATGCTTGTAATCCAAATCACTTGTATATCAAAGTGAATTTCCTTATAAGAAATAATGAAACTCAGATGATTCATTCCATAGCCCAAAAATATTAATATGAAAATTATTATAATACTGTTACATAATACAAAATAATAAAGAAAATACAAAATATAAGGAAAAATAAATTATCTTACACTTACCTTTAAAAACCTTTGTGGTTGGTATGAGGGAGAAGAGAGAGGAGGGTTATTGTGTAGGATGACTTTCACCATCACTAATGGAATCACTGCTATCTCTTGGCTCAATAGAATCTTCTTCTGCATAGGATCCAATGTATATACTTGTGTGGATATTGACTACAATACAGTATTAATAAACCCTTGTTATATATGTATTTAATGTAACTGGCAATAAGGCAGCAGAGAAAAGGGTCTATATCAGCACGCAGCCTGACCTAGAATGAATCAAAGCATTCCTAAGCTTACTCTTGTATGGAAAAGCAAAGGACTGTCCACCGGTGCTCTGAAGTGACAAAAAAATACTAGTGCCCATTGTGGACACCTTCCAACACTGTGAAAAATCATTGATTTCTGCAAAACACTGCAGCCTGAGAGCAAGAATGCAATCAGGGGAGATGCTCACCCACAATCCCACAGTGAGCAAGACAGAGAGAAAGAGAGAGAGAAGAACCATTGGCTCAGTTGTGATCGTGTGAGGCTCGGTGTCTCATACTACTCGTATTGCAAGATACCACTTGTGTATCAAGTTAAAATGTATTAGAAATGTTTGCTCAACTTGTGGAACACTCACAGAACAAGTTCTCACAATTCAAGGTTTTGCTGTACACTTATGTATTGGTCCCCATAGACCTGGTAAGTTTTCTAGAATATTAAAATATAAATGTACTTTTATCATTAAAATACTCAAAGACTTAGTCATAAATTAAGAGAATATGGAAAAGATGCTCTGAAGTGGTACTATGAAGAGTTGCTTGGCCACTTTTTCCAGAAAAATAACCATAATTTGTTTTAAAAAATGTTACGGGGCACCTGGGTGGCTCAGTTGGTTAAACATACAACTCTTCGTTTCAGCTCAGGTCATGATCTCCTGGTTCATGAGTTCAAGCCCCACATTGGGCTCTGTGCTGACAGTGTGGAGCCTGGAGCCTGCTTCAAATTCTGTCTCCAACTAAACTGGAAAGTCTTGAATAACAGAAATTAATTGAAGTATAACCTGCTTCCCAGAGAAATTAAATTTGAGAGAATATATTAGATTTTTTAAGTGTGTAAATTATGAAAAATAACAACTAATAAAATCTATTTCATTCTTGGCCGCAAGGGCACACACACAAAATGGAGCACAGGAAAGACCCCTTAAACTAATAAGTATTATAATTTCAATTTTGGTAAAGTGTGAATGAGAGCTAATTTGAGATTGTGGTTTTACTTACTCAAATAACTTTTGTACTGCTACAATGTAAGTGTTTTTATTTTTTTAAACTTCATATAAATTACATTTACATTAGAAAATTCTTACAAATTTAAATTAATGTTTTGTATATGTAACAGAGTTTTATGAATAAAATTATTCAATCTTTTTGGTCAAAACCCATTATTCAGCATTAATTGAATTTGTAAAAATTTCCATAGTAATGATATGAGATTTTCCATAAAGCAAGAGAACCATTTTCAAATATATGGCAGAAATACATTTTTTCATTCATTCAGCAAGTATTTATAGATATTTAAACTGGGCTCTCTTCTGAGTGCTACAATAGAGAGTAAAACTGTTCTGTTCTTATGCAGCTTGCTTTCTAGTGGAAGAGATAGCATAATATTAAATAAATAAGATATATATTATTTATCAATACAAAATGAAAAGCAGGAAAGAGAGTTAGGATTTGTTTGGAAAGAAGAGGACCCTCTTTTGATCCTGGTAGGGAGATTGTTAAAAATAAAAATAACCTAATTCCTCTAACTATGTACCTTCAAAGTTATTTTACCTGGATAATTGCAAAATGGAAACACTGAAGCATAAAGTTCATTACCCAAGAAATCTTATTAGAAAAGAAGAAAATAGGAGAAAATATACAATTTAACACAAGAAAAAAATTAATTGGATTTAAAGATACCTATGGGAGTTTGAATCTGTAAATGTTTATTATCTATTTTGAATATTAAAATTTAGTGGGCTGCTGATAAAATGAATGTTATCAATAGGGACTTCATAATGACTATAAACTAAATTATGTAGGCATAAATGGAAGGAAAAAGGCTTCAAGTTTCTCAACAAAGTTCCAAATTGATAATTAAACATGTTAGGGTTTATTTTCTCAAATGTATTCAAAATACTAGAAATCACCAAGTTTTAATGATAAAATTAAAAAGAAAACCTTTTTTGTTCATCTCTGAAATGCCTGTCCTTTACTTTCTTAGTTTATACTATGGAATACTTAGTTAAAGCAATCTTGGAAGAGTCGAGACAGTATAATTTCCTTTAGATCATATTTTTTATAGAGGCAACATCCATATTGTATACACTCATTCTCAGCTTCCAGGGGTTTGACTTTTGGCTTTTAGATGGTCATATTATTTCTTCTATGTAGCTCTTTAAATCGGAAACTAGTCTGAACTTTTTGTTTTGCAAATGATGGGAACTAGCTCTTCCATTTCTTTCTTTCTTGTCCTAATTACTAAAAATAGAAATTTTTCCATTATTCCTTCCTTCACTTTCTTCTGTCTTTACTGTTTTTATTCTGTCTCTGTCTCTGTCTCTATCTCTCTTTCCTGCCCTACCCTTCCTCTTGTTTTGTTTTTTGTTCTCTTTCCAGTTCAGTTTACTCTGATGAACTTAGTAACCTCTTATAGATACAAATTATGTGCCTCTAGATACTAGATTATCCTGAATACAATTATGTGCATCCTTATAAGAAAGAGATGAGGGTATATTCACCAGCACAGAAGAGAAGGTGATGTGAAGATGGAGCAGCCAGAGAGTCATGGAATAGACTCTCCTCTAGACCCTGTGAATCAAGTGTGGTCTTTCCTACATTTTGATTTCAGACTTTTGGTCTAGAACTGAAAGAAGGGATTTCTTTTGATGAAGCTACCAAAGTTGTGGTAATTTGTGGCAGCCAGAAGAAACTAATACAGGACTATTTGGATAGTCCAGATCTCTTCAGACTGTATTATGACTAAAGCTGAGAGACTTACATAGGATTGTTCCAAAAATAATGGATACTATATTTTACTCTAATTGCATACAAAACATTACTAATCTTTTCTTATGAGGGTGAAAAAAATAATGCATTTTTCAGAGCAATGGCTACATAATAATAGGCTTTAGCAAAGATTCTGCATTTGGCATGATGGCTATGATTGATACTACTTCCTCTTCAAGAGCCAGAGTCCACCGTCCCCCTCCAGAGACATTCTGGTTGTTGGACTGATGGACAGGTGAATTAGGTAGACATAGGGACTATTACCCTAAGATAAAATATTTTCCTTAAAGACTATATATTAAAATAGTTTTAAATGCCCAGAATATTTGAGTACTTAGTACAGTGAATCCCTAAATATTCTCTTACCTAGTTTCCCCTATTATTTTATAAATTTATTTTTTAAGGTTTTACTTTTTAGAGAAGGGCTGTGAGCAGGGGAGGGGCAGTGAGAGAGAGGGACAGAAGATCTGGAGCTGGCTGTGAGCTGACAGCAAAGCTCCATGTGGGGCTCAAACTCATAAATTATGAGATCAAGACCTGACCTGAGCTACAGTCTGATGCTCAACTGACTGACCACCCAGGCGCCTCCAATTTCTCCTATTATTAATGTAAAACATTAGTATGGCACATTTGTTACTAAGAACCAACCAGTACTGATGCATTATTATTATTAAAAGTCCACATTTTATTTTAATTTCATTTTCTGCTCTAGGATACCACCCAGGAAACCATCTGGCATTTACTTGTCATATCCCTAAGCTCCTCTTAACAAATTTTTCAGATTTTCCCTGTTGATGATGACCTTGATAAATTTGACATTTACTGGATAAGCATTTTGTAGGATATTCTCTACTGAGAGTTGTCTGATGTTTTTCTCGTGATGAGATAAGGATTATGTGTTTGAAAGGAAAAACCAGATAACTAACGTGCCATTTCATTACATCATATCAAGGGCTCATACTGACAATATGATTTATCACTGTTGATATTAACCCGGACCACCTGCTGATCAGTCATGCTTTCCTACTATAAAATTAAGCATTTCCCCCTTTCCATTTTATAGTCTTTGGGAAGAAGTCACAATACACAGACCACACTCTAAAAATGTAGATTTATGCAGGGCATCTGGGTGGCCCAGTGGGTGAAGTGTCCAATTTCGGCTCAGATCAGGTCTTGTGGTTCATGAATTGAGCCCCCATTGGGCTGTCTGCTGTCAGCACAGAGCCGGCTTTGGATCCCCTGTCCCCTGTCTTTTTGCCCCTCTCCTACTCATGCATGCACGCTCTCTCTCTCTCTGTCTCTAAAGAATAAATACACATTAAAAAATAGATTTTTGCTTCTCATTCTTAGGGACAAATTATATCAATTATTTAGCATTTTTCTGCAAGCAAAATTTGAGTTTTCTTTCTCATTTCTTCCTTTGTCCAATAATCTATTTATGTGAGTATGGATTTATACCTATTTATTTTATAATTTGCATTATAATCCAAAATTTAACCATCTTCTTGCTCAAATTGTACCAGTTTTGACCACTGGGAGCTGTTTCATTTGGCTGCTGTGTCTCTCTGACATTTCCCTATCAATGTAGGTTTGGTTTGTTTGCTGTTTTGAGATCTTCCTTCCTGGCATTACAAGAAGCTCCAGGCTCATCTTGTGTTTTGTTTTCCTCAGTCTAGGATCAGCAATTTCTCTAAGGACATGTGTTTCCTTTCACTGGAGATTGGTATTACTTCACTTATTGCTAGGTATATTCTTTGCTACTTGAGGGTCTTTGCTTCTAAGCAGTCTCTTCCAACAAAGAGATATCTGAACAAAGACATATCTGTTTGTACTATCCTGTGAACATATTTTATCTATAAATATTTGTGTATATAATTACCTGCATCTATATTATGCTAAGAATGAGTTCATTCTGATATTTCAACTCTAATGCATTACTACATGCATCATTCTAGCTTCTTCCCCTTGCTAATTTGCATATTCCCATTACAGTGAGAAACTTGGCTTCTAATATCTGCCAGATATTTAATTGTTCAGTTCTGTTGGACTTATTAAACTGTCAGAATTGAGATCCTGTACCCCTGTGGGAAGCAACTCTATCAGCCAGAATACAGTTTTAGGTATGATTCCTTTGACTTCATTCATTTGGACTCATTACCAAAGTTACTTAGGTCAGCACTTCACCCCCACCCCCTCCAATTCATTTCACTGAGGTATTTATGTATTTGTAATACAGTTAGATTCTACTGCCCCAGTGTCCATTCTTCCCTGGGATCACCTAAATTTCTAATTTTTTTCTTTGTAATTATGTAAAGTTCATTCTTTAATGTAAAAGTCTATGGGTTTTAAAAAGTGCATGATGTCAAATATACATCATGAGAGTATCATACAGAATTATTTCACTGTCCTAAAAATCTCCTGTGTTTCACCAATTTAATTCTAAATCACTGACAATGACTGATTTTTTACTGTCTCTATAATTTTGCCCTTTTCATAATGTTATATAATTAAAGTTGTACAGTATATAGCCTTTTCAGATTGGCTTCTTTTAGCACTGTGTATTTTAGGTTCCTCTGTATCTTTTTGCCTTTTTTGGATAGTCTCATCTTTTCGTTGGTGCATAATATTACTTCATATAGATGTGTCACAGTTTTTCCATTCACCTACTGAAAGACATTTTGCTTGCTTTGTTTTTGGCAATTACGAGTAAAGTCTCCATAAATATTCACATGCAGGTTTTTGTGTGGCCATGTATTTTTCAGATCAGTTGACTAAATACCTAGGACTTAATTGCTGGGTTTTATGGTGAACATATATTCATTTTTTTTAATGACTGCCAAACTGCCCTCCAAAGTGGCTTTCCCATTTTGCTTTCCCACCTGTAGTGAAGGAGAGTTCCTCTTGTCCCATGTCTTCTTTGATAGTTGGTATTCAGCTTAGCCATTATAATAGATGTGTAGAGGTATCTCATTGTTCCCATATTTTGTGCTCTCCTAATGGTAAATGATGTGGAATGTCTTTTCCTATGCTTGTGTGCCATATATATACCAATTTCTTTTTTGATGATGTGTCTATTCAGATCTTTTACCCATTTTTAACTGGGTTGTTTCCTTTTTGTTGAGATTTCTTTATATATATTTTGGATAGAAGTCCTCTATTTCGTGTCTGGTTTGCAAATATTTCCTCCCAATCTGTTACCTTTTTTCCCCATTTGTTTAACAGTGTCTTTCACAGTACAGAAGTTTTACATTTTATTAAAGGACATTTATCAATGTTTTCTTTCATAGGCATTTTTGTTATTGTATCTAAAAACTCATTGCCAAAACAAATAGAATACTTTAAAAAATCCTCTAAATTTTTAAAACATTTTATCTATACATGTCTATCCAACCTTAAACTGAAGGAGTGGTTAGAATATATATTTTTATTACTAGTTCAGTTTGAGGTGAGTGTTGGGAGGAGCATTGCCTAGGTTTAACTTTATTTCTCCAACCTGTGAGAGCTTAGGCAAATTACTTTACCTTGCTATGCCTTAGTTTCCTTATTTGTAAATTATTGATAATAACACCTACCTCATAGAGTTGTAAGTCATAAACAAGTTCACATATAGTAAGTCTTATAGCAATGACTGCAACATAGGCAGTACTCAATTCACGTGAGGTATTATTTTCATTGTAACTGGTGGTAATTAACACTATGAGTGTTAGTGTTTGTATTCTATTGTTTTTTGCCCTTTGAGCTTAATGAACCTGAGTTAAGATTATAATGAGGATCAGGTTTCTGTACCCAATTTTCAAATATCCTGGAAAACTCTTCTTTATTTTCTTATTTTTAAATGACATAGTACTTCTTTTAGAGTGGGAGTGGTGTCTTTCCTTAATCTGGTTACATCTGCATGTTCAAGCACTAATTTCTAAATTCCTATTATATTGATAAAATTCTTCCTTAGCTTCTGGTGCTGATCTCTTTCTCAAGTTTGGCAGTTCAAGAACAGATTTATTTACTTGGGAGCTGTTACTCAGAATCAGTTAAATGCATTAAAAAATCAATTTTAACTCATCTGATCAATAGAAGGCTAATAAAAATAATGAAAGAGGTAAACATATTCTTTGCATACCATGCTGATGATGACTTGGTGACTCTCAATCCTCACTTTATATTTTTATTGTGTATGTATGTAGGAATTTTTTTTTTATCACATTTATCCATGTATTGTCCCAGTAATAACTGTTATATCCATTGCTTGGGGAATATAGAGGGAATATATGTTGGGGGTGACTGATTGATCACCCATTCAAGACATTTCATCTTTAAATCCATTAAGACTGCTAAAACAGGCAGACTGCTAGGCATACTGGTACACCACAGGATTTGCTCATTGACTCTATAGAGGGTTCCTGCCTATATAGGTGCTCAGGAGAGGGTCTCACTAAGAGGTTATCTGTTGGTCCTTAATGTTAAAGAAAACATTAAAAATAATGGTTCTTTATCAGCCTTCTTCTATAACTAGTTGAGCATAAAATAACATAGAAAGTGTATATTATTCAATTGATGACTAAACATGTAAGTGCTGATTAATGAAAAAATGCTTAGGGAAAAATGAAAGACTAAGGAGTAACTCCTTGCTGCCAAAGCCATAATCTTGGTAATTTTTCCATTAGTCATGTTGTAGTATAAAGTTTAATAGGATTTAATGGGAATAAGCGAACTGGTTGTTCTTGAGTCTCATATCTCATAGGTGAACTTGATCCTGATCTTTGTGTTAATACTTCAGACTGGGACTAGATCTGGTTCCCAGGTGTGTTGTCAACAAGGGAAGTATCTTTTGGTTCACTGTCTCCTTTATCCTCCTTTCTCATGGTTTAATTAGTACCTATACAAAAAGTACTAAGAGAATAAATTCTAAACATGTTTCTTTCACATGAGCTCAACCTCTCTGGATTCCTGAAAGACAACAAAGTATCAGATTAATATTTCTTCTTCCAGATATTCAGACTGGAAAAATAAGTGCATCTTTATTTTTTGTAAAAGAATTTTAATTGTATGATACAGACTATATAATTTTTTAAGTCAGTGGCTCAAAGAGGGTAATGTAATCAATGAGTTTAACTATATATATATTTTTTATAAAGTATCTGGCACAGTTAATGGTATGGAAAGTGACCATTAAATGTTCATACTTGTTTTATTTATTGATTTATTGATGTATTTACATCCAAGTTAGTTAGCATATAGTGCAACAATAATTTCAGAAGTAGGTTCCAGTGGTTAATCCCAACCAGCGTCTTCCTTAATATCTCTTGCCTATTTAGCCCATCACTACTCCCACAAACCCTCCAGCAACCCTCTGTTCTCTGTATTTAAGAGTCTCATCTGTTTTGTCGCTCTCCCTATTTTATATTATTTTTGCTTCCCTTCCCTCATGGTCATCTGTTTTGTATCTTAAATTCCTCATATGAGTGAAGTGATATGATGTTTGTCTTTCTCTGACTAATTTTGCTTACCATAATACCCTCTAGTTCCATCCACGTAGATGTGAATGGCAAGATTTTATTCTTTTTGATTGCGCACTCTATTGTGTGTGTGTGCACGCGCGCGCACGTGTGCACGCTCGCATACACCACACCTTCTTTATCCATTCATCTGTCAGTGGACCTTTGGGTTCTTTCCGTACTTTAGCTGTTGTTGATAGCACTACTCTAAACACTGGGGTGCATGTGCCTCTTCTAAACAGCATACCTATATCCCTTGGATAAATACCTAGTAGTGTAATTACTGGGTCATAGGGTAGTTCTATTTTTAATTTTTTGAGGAAACTCCATACTGTTTTTGAGAGTGGCTGCACCAGTTTGCATTCCCACCAGCAGTGCAAAAGAGCCCCTCTTTCTCCACATCCTTACCAACATCTCTTGTTGCCTGAGTTGTTAATGTTAGCCATTCTGACAGTGTGAGGTATATGTCATTGTAGTTTTGATTTGTATTTCCCTGATGATGAGTGATACTGAGCCTATTTTCATGTGTCTGTTGACCATCTGAATGTCTTCTTTGGAGAAGTGTTTGTTCTTGTCTTTTGCCCATTTCTTCACTGGATTGGTTTTTGGGTGTTGAGTTTGATAAGTTCTTTATAGATTTTGGATACTAACCCTTTAACTGACATGTCATTTGAAAATGTCTTCTCCCATATGTCAGTTGCCTTTTAGTTTGGCTAAGTATTTCCTTTTCTGTGCAGAAACTTTTTATTTTGATGAGGTCCCAATAGTTCATTTTTGTTTTGGTTTCCCTTGCCTCCAGAGACATGTTGAGTAAGAAATTGCTACAGCTGGGATCAAAGAGATTGTTGCCTGCTTTCTTCTCTAGAATTTTGATGGTTTTCTGTCTTGGATTTAGGTTTTTCATCCATTTTGAGTTTATTTTTGTGTATGGTGTAAAAAGGGGTACAGGTTCATTTTACTGCATGTTACTGTCCAGTTTTCCCAGCACCACTTGATGAAGAGACTATCTTTATTCCATTGGATATTCTTTCCTGCTTTGTCAAAGATTAGTTGGCCATATGTTTGTGGGTCCATTTCTGGGTTCTTTATTCTGTTCCATTGATCTAAGTGTCTGTTTTTGTGCCAGTACCATCCTGTCTTGATGATAACAGCTTTGTATTGTATCTTGATGTCCAAGATTGTGATGCTTCCAACAAAGGCTGGAAGCCTCTGATTGGCAGGTGGCTGCAGGGTCTTTTGTCCTCAGCAGTTATATGCCTTCTTTCCTCATCACTCAAGAGAGGGGACTGCTCTCTCCCACTGTGCCTCTGAGCTGGCTACCTAGCCCAGGGCTGGCCCCTCTCCCCCGTAGGTACATATACAGGGTGGCAGGCTCCAATCTGGAGAAGGCCCTGCAGCTCTAGATGGAGTTAGGTATTGGTTCTTTCTCTGTTCTCCATTCCCCAGTCTGTGGTTTTTCTCTTGTCCAAATATAATCCTACACTTCCACAGCTTCTCTTTTTCTTCCTTTTGTCTCTCCACAGAAGGGGATCCCTCCCCTCCATGCCTATACCGCCTGTTTGATCGCTCTAATTCACAATCATGCACCTATGGCCTGCCGCATTGTCCCCGTGAACCCCTGGAAATGTTTCTATCCCTCTGTAGCCTGGATTCCTAGAATTCCAAGTCCTTTGGCCTCCGTACTGCTATCTTTGAGGGACGAGGGAACTTCTGGTCCCCCTGCTTTCCCACCATGTTGACCTACCTCTTTCAGGCCTAAAGGAATGGCTTTGTGTAGGTGATGATCCTTCTCCTCAAACCCAGCTCTTGGTTGTCTCTTAAGCATTTGTTTGTCTAAACTGCCTAATTTATTCTTGATATGCCCCTGTTGAGGCTGTGCCAAGACTTCTTCATGATCAAAGGGAAGAATCTAATTTAGCACATAGTTTCAGGCTAATTGGAAGCCAGACCCTCATGCAGCAGCTTTTAGATATGCAAATACATACAGTTCTGTGGAGTCACAATTGTAATTACTACTGGCTTCTAGACTAAGAGATCTGAAGGCTTCCCCTGGACAAGAGTTGCAATAATTGAGACTCCAGACAACTATAGAGGCTCATTTTTGGTAATTCTCATCAAGCACTAGCAAGGCCAAGGAGGTGGGTGCACCAAGATGGTGTCTTTTTGCTTATGCTCCCTAAGAGCACCTCCTTAACTCCTAAATGTATGGAAAACCTGAAGCCTGTCATTCAGTCTAAAGCCTCAGACTCTAAATAGCTTTCTTTTTCACGGGAAGACTGGATTTGTATTTTGTATTTTGATTTAATGGTTGTGCATTGCCTTGGGGATGGTGGCCTGCCAAGGACTGTCTTTCTGCTTGTTATAGTACCATGGAGCTCTGGAACATCAGCCATCTTAGCCACAGGGACCAGGTGATCAAAGAATGTACCCTCATTGGATTGTCCACATATGATGACTTTAGCAAAGCAGCTGGAGAACGTAGGGAACAAGTGTACTCAGCAGCTTTAAGAAGACAGCAGGAAATGCGTTGACAGACTTCAGACTTCAGCATTGCAGTGGGGAAGTGCCTTGCCTGTGTCCACATGCTGACTTTTGGCTGGGAGTGGAAGAATGTCACCACTGTGTGCCCTTGCCAGCTCCAACAGGAGGCAGCAGAGGGCTGCTTATGCCTGTGCTTTCAGACTTTATCTAGGGAGTAGGAGAGAACTAGACAACTGTGTTCACCTGCCCTAACCAGGGAGCAGGAAGGCATGGCAACTGCCTGTCCTCTCTGGCCTCGGTAAGTGTCATAACTACTGGTAAGGGGGCAGGAGGGTACCCAAACAAGCTCACTCACCTGTGCTAGCAGGCTAAGTAGAGAATGCAAAAGTGGCATCTGCCAGCATATCTGTCTCAGGAATGTCTCAATTGTCTGTTCTTCCAGCCAGTGCCCACAAACCAGCAAATGGATCTCTCTTACATATAGTCTAGGCACTTTTCAAACTACCTTTTTTTACCCTGAGTTTTGAGGTGAGTAAGACAGCATGTCAGGCCTCCACAGTTTCCTGTAGCACTCTCAGTCTCCTATAGCACTTTGGAACTTGTGGTTGGAACACCAACCCTTAGCTCTTCCAGGAGAAGCACTTGTTCAGTGAGCTCTCTCCCTATTGTATGTTACTATGTGGAGGATAGGGTTTTGTTTTTTTTGTTTGTTTGTTTTTTGTTTTTGGCAAGACCATATCTTTGCCTCTCCTACCTATCTGGATGTGATCCTTTTATCCTTTGTTGTGGAGGGAAGTTCATCTAGTTTTCAGGGTTTTTTTTTTTTTTTTCGGAGGGAAATGATCCATATGTAGCTGTAGATTGGTGTGTCCATGGGAGGAGGTGAGTTCAGGATCTTCCTATGCCTGCATCTTGGACCCCTTCTGGAACGAGGATTTTAAAGCCAGGATGACCTAAAGGGGAAGTACCAGAAGAAGTAGGTAGGGGGTAGTAAATATTATTAGGCCATCTGTGTTTGCTAATGATCACTTATTTAAGTTAGGTTCCTACCCTCCCCCAGAGACTGGGAGGTAATGGTGCTATCTTTTCTGATGGCCACATTTCAAAATAATGGCNTTTTTTTTTTTTTCGGAGGGAAATGATCCATATGTAGCTGTAGATTTGGTGTGTCCATGGGAGGAGGTGAGTTCAGGATCTTCCTATGCCTGCATCTTGGACCCCTTCTGGAACGAGGATTTTAAAGCCAGGATGACCTAAAGGGGAAGTACCAGAAGAAGTAGGTAGGGGGTAGTAAATATTATTAGGCCATCTGTGTTTGCTAATGATCACTTATTTAAGTTAGGTTCCTACCCTCCCCCAGAGACTGGGAGGTAATGGTGCTATCTTTTCTGATGGCCACATTTCAAAATAATGGCTCCCAGATTCTTGAGACAGACATTGATGATTTGTAAAACTGGCAAGAGCCTGGGAGAAGATTTACATGTCAAAGTGGTAGAGCAGGAATTTGCAAGTATATCTTCTAAAGTAAATGCTCTAGAGAAGATAGCAGATCTAGGATCAGGAAGTAACGTATCTAATAAGGTTTAGTCAAGTTGAAGGGAATGGCAAGGCCATCTTGATACTTTTACTTTGGATTTTTTCCTCTTTTTCAAATACATTTTCTCCTTCCTACTACCTAGTTAAATCTTACTCATTTTTCAGGTTTCAGCTTTGTTTTGTTTCTTGCCCAAGTTGCCCTTACTGAATTCCAAAGCTAGGCTAGGTGCCTAGCTATACTTTCCCATTGTACTTTTCCATTTGTTTTGTAACCCTCATCGTACTTCTAATTGCTCACTTGTGTTCACTATTAAGTTACAAGGTGTACAAAGAAAAAAAAGTCTTCTTTAATTACCATGTAGCCTGAGGCTCTAGAAAATTGCCTAATATATTGTAGTCATTCAAAGAAGCAATAAATAAATGTATGCAAAAATGCATTCCCTGATTTTGGGACCAGAAACATAATAGTTGGAGTAATTGTTAAGTTCATTTTGCCCGGTTTATGCCTAGTGTCTTGGGCATCTTCTAATCTTAAGATTTTTCCTACTTCCTTTCACTATCAAAAGAATTCCAGTGTGGACAATAACTTACATAGTGTCCTGACAATAGCTTTTGCCCATTCTGAGATTTTCTATTTTACAAGAGTCTGAAGCCCATTCAAACCAGTAATCACTGAAATTGAACTAATAACCAAAATGAGTTAGGGATCTCCCTAATGTTCTGCTTTTGAAGAATTCTAAGCCCTTATGCAAAACACTTGCTAAATGAAAATGAACGCTAATCTCCATCTCTTGTCAGCAGTATACTACCATTTTTATTCTGAGAGATTTCCCTAATAAAGCATGCTTGGTATCTTAGATAGGAGCGGGCAGAAAGAAATTAATTAGCTGCAGGTACCTGAGGGTCAGCAGAAAGTTTTAGTGGAAACAAACTCCGAATGCACCTACCAAATTCAGCTGAATTTTGGCTAATAACAGAAAGCTAAAGTTGTCCAATGTGGTATGAAATGGCTCTGGAAAACGATACTCTAATGGACAAGTAACATTTAGGTAGAATTTAACTTCTTTAGATAGTCTTTTCATTCGTTAGGAGAATGCTATGACTAAAGGTACAGGGAGCAAGATTTAATACTCTGCGGTGGAAGATCATAACTGCCTGGCAGGACACAGGTGTTGCTGTTAAGGGAACTGTGTTTAATGACTGAGTTGCAGTCCAAGGGGACTTAGTCCATTCAAGATGCTGTAACAAAATACCCCGATTAGCTTATAAACAACAAAAATTTATTTCTCACTGTTCTGAAGGCTAGGAGCCCAAGATCAGGATGCCAGCATAGTCAGGTGAGGGTCCTTTTCTGGGTCTTTCTGGAATACAAGAGTTCTTTTCTCCTTATATTCTTACTTGGTGGAAGAGGCAAAGGAGCTCTCTTGGGCCTCTTTTGTAAGGGCATTAATCTCCTTCCAAATTTGTCACTTCCTGCTGAACGTTAGGATTTCAACATAGGAGTTTGGGGGGATATAAACATTCAGGCCATAGCAGGAACTGAGTTTCTAGGAAAGAAACCCGTGAGAGAGATTGCAAAATAGGAAAAGAGACATACGTTAAATTCTTTACACTAATAGTAACTAAATCTAAAGTTGCCCATTTATTTTGTAACTGTATCTGGACTGGCTAAGGACATAGTAGACTTAAAAGGGTACTTGGATGAAACCAGTAATTCCATTAGTAGAGACTTGGGAAAGCAGGGTTTATTCTTTCCCAAGATTCTATGGGGAGATTCTTTGGGAATGCTTTCTAAAAATCCTAACTTCATTCTGTGTCTCATAGGCTTAGATTTATTTTTGGCAATACTGCATTGTAACAAGTTTTTATCTAAATTATATGTCTGATGAGTAAATCATATGTTTTTTAAATTGCTTTTAGCTTGTCATCCAAGATATTTTCTAAAAGTGTAGTAACTCTGGCAGCAAAAGAGAAGAGCTGTGCCTTGGGGACCCAGTGATCCCATAGGCCCCCAACTGCTTTTATCTGCAGAAATGTTCCTTAAGTAGTGCTGACTAACCAAATTATAAAAAAAAAAAAAAGTAAGTATATGGGTATCAAAGTTCTTTTCTGTGTATGAACTGAAATTTACACTTTCTTACATTTTTATAAAAATGCATTCTGTTTATCACTGGAACATATTAGCAAGGAGAGATTACAGTGTATCTGATATATTTTCTTACACAAATTAAAATTTAACTTTTCATTACATGAAAGTTTGTGCAACACTATTGAAACCCCATCCTTCTACTCTTTCAGCATGCCATGCAAAGGTCTTGGACTTTCTTTTGATAAAAGAAGCATGATGTCACTGAACATCAATAATGTCCTAATTTTTAGATAAAAAGAAGGATACATACATTAGGAAAATAATGGAGTCTATATTAAATATCACTCTAGACCTCAGAGCTATTACTCACCACATTCCACTTGTTCAACCATGACCTTCATGACTCTTTTATTGTACTGAATCCTGATCACCCATTATGCAAAGCATAATTGCAACTTGGGGAAGTAAAATAATATTAATCAGGGATAACATTGCAATGGACTTTGACCCATAGGTATAAATCTAATAAATGTGTAGGGTTTTTTTTTCCCCATAACATAATGAGTTCTTCCTTATATCATTACTCGTGGGACCAATATGAAATCATAATAGGAATATTTAAGGCAATTAATGAGACAGATAAGAAATGATTGTATGGTTTTAATTTCCTAATCATTTTAATGCCCCAAATTAAAGGTATACATCAAGATATATTCATTAAAGCCTGCCAGTTACATTCATCTGGAATACTGTGATAAAAGAGTAAAAGTAGAGGAAATCAGATAAAATTAAGCAAAGAAAATGTTAGGCTGACTATCAGAAGCAATACCCAAATGATTAAATCAGATGGATTGTGAAACAGTCTATTATGTGAAGTGGTTATAGAAGTACCATTTCTTGGGCCATAAAAATAGACTGCACGAGGCCTTTTACCAAAGAGAACCATTCTTCAGCCACTTGACTAGATAAATACAGGTCATCTAAGTCTTTGGTTCCAAGCTACCCTATCATCTGTCTGTACCTTCTTTCCTGGCCTCCATTAATCATTTGTTCAGTGATCCAAATTCAGATCTTCGTCAGTCCTCTTTGCTTTTGCACTGAATCAGCCAACTTTAGGAATGTAAGGAAAAATACTTAAAGCAGGTTTCCCCAACACAAAAGTCCTTTGGAGAAATTATGCAAACCACTTAACTGACATGCAAAACATCAAATAAGCAGGAAAATACAGGGGATTAACAAGACTATATTATGGTTTAGAAAAAAATAGATATTTTTGCCTTTCATGTTGTTATAATCATTGTCCATTTCCAGTGGTTGAATGTAAGATTTATTTTCTACAAATTCAAGAGAATTATTAAGGTCTGATAAGAAAAAAGTGTTTTCTAATATATTGTTAGGGAAAATAAGTATAGATATCCAAGAACCAGATTATTGTGGTTTCTTTCAGGACTGAGAATTGTGAGTATAGGATACATTATGGATTATCTTTATACTGTATATTCTCTTGTGGAATTTGTGGTCTTTATCCTGGGCATATATTATCTTGCACACTTATAAGAAAGGATATCTAATCATGAATAAAATGCAAAAAAATCTTTAAGAAACAAATATTTTCAAAAAGAAATACACCTTCAAACTTGTAGGGAACTCAATTAGGAATTCCATTTCCATATATGATGATGTAGAAAAAAGATTTATTGTTAACAATTAATTAAAACTATCAGAAATATCAAGTTTTGACTTTTCTAATAAAAATGCTTTTAAGCAATAACTGTTATTCATATTCTCACTAGTAATTCACCAACTACCATCAACTTCAAAGGCTGACTTGAACATCTTTAAAGAATCTAAACTTAGATTGGCTTTATAAGCATTGCTGTTGGTTTACTGTACCTCAGCCTCTCAAAAGCATTTGTTTATGTTTCTTTCTTTGTGGCTATTGTGAGGATATCTGTCAAAGTGTTTGGCATTTTTCTCTTTAATCCTCATCATCATTATCGTGTCTCTTGTATAAGCAATTTGACAAGTTAGGGTCTGAAGTCCTATTTATACAATATCTAGATATCATAAAATAAATGGCTAATTGTCTTAAGCCATGTTTAACACTTTGCATAGTTCATGGTTCATCTCCCTTTTATCTAGTTTGATGTGGTATTGTCATGTTGGGTTCTGCTCTCCTAAATGTTGTTTTCCTTACATTTGTTTTTAGAAACATCTAGGATATAAAAGCAATGGCTGGGGGCCCTGAGGGATTGTTAGGAAAGTACACTGAAAGTGTGAGTGAAAGGGAGCATTCAAGGATTACTCATTGGATATTTGGTTCATAACTGCACTGCACCAACTAGCGTATCATCTCACATCTATTAAGTACTTACTAAGTGTTTCTGAATGAATGAGTAAAAATTAGATTACTAGACTGTTTTGATGATATCCTTACATAATGTCAGATATACAATATAGGCTTTAAGACTGCAAGAAAAAAAATGTCGTTGTTTTATTTTGTTGGTGTTGTTACATAACATGTTCCAATAGAAGAGGTAAGAAAGAAAAAAGAAATTAGATTTATGCAGAATTGGGAAATCATGCCAAAACCATATGAATTTCTTTTTTTAAGCACTTGAGGGAGTGCCTCATTTCTACTCTCTTTTTAGGTTTGGACTTCTTGGCATTTACTATGTCCACATAATCACTTGTTTTCACCCTTTACTTTCTGCCCATGACGTTGCTCCCCAAAGCAATGAAGAAACCATTGTCTCTCATGAAGACCTGGTACTGGCCAGGCACTATCCACTTAGTCCTTAAAGTGTGCCTTATTTATTCTGCTAACACTTATAATGTGGGAGATTTTGGTTTTCTTTCAATCCTTTTTGTTTCTGCCCTTAAATTATTGTGCTCTCTGTCCAAAACCTTATATTCTACCAGTCTACATAAAAGGAATTCATGGAATATGTCAGAAGACAGAAGCTATGTATCCTTGGAATCTAAAGGAACATCTGAAAAATAATAGATATCCCATATGTTATTCCTGAATAAGTATAGGTAAATACGACAATTGTCTACTATCGTTTCATTTTAGGCTCTTCTCTCTGCAGCTACAAGCACAAGATATCATACCCTGTATATAGCCTCTAGTGCATAGAAACAACTAGCGGAGCTGTCTGCTCTCCATTATTTGACCCAAACAATAAAAAAATATGTGTCCCTACAAGCTATTGCTAGGCTTCTGCACGTATTCTCTCAGGGAAGAGCATTGGTTTAAGAATGTCCTTGGTTTTGTGTGTGTGTGGGGGGGTGTTTTTTGTTTTTTTTGTTTTTTTTTTTTTGCCTCAGGCTCTTACAACACAATGGCTCCCTCCAGTGTTCAACACTTCATACATTATTGACAAGAATTTGAATGACATTCCTCCATCTATACTTTGACTGCCACAGACCGGGACCCTGCCTATATTATGGTTTCTGCTGCCACCTATATATATATACATAGGTCTTCAAATTGTTTTATTTTTCTAAGTTACTCTGATATTTCAAAATGCTCACAAAGGCTATGGCCTGAAAAGTATTCTCGGGTTATGGAGGAACTTTTCAGTGAAACATTAACAGCACTACCAATTCTCACTCTCCAATTCAGATTTTAGATTTAATAAGTATCCATATGAAAATAGAGATATGAAAGTATCTGTCACCTCCTTACCAGAGCTGTTAAACTGGAGTGAGAGATGTATTCATGCAGTAAGATCGTTAACCTGGTTGCCAGTTGACAGGAGCAGTACAGGTGTGCTTCCAGGATGTTGAATTGTAGAAACACAACACTCCATTATGTTTTTCAGTGGAGTCATTGACCATCAAGCCAATACAGTGGGGATGAAAAACTCAACTTGTTCACTTATTTAGACAACAATCAAGAAGATCATATTTTCTATTACCAAATCGATGAAGGTTTTTTAAGGCATGAGCATAATCCACCAGGAAGGTTGTTCCATATTTGAAACAATATTTTTAGATATCTTCCCTCTGTAACAACTAATCTCTGGCCAGAAAATTAGTTGGGGGAGATAGAAGATTGTTACATTCAATATGATCCCTGAACATCTGGAACTCCATTAGACTAGAAACTGGAGTTATCCAGAATTTGTTGTGATAATTCATATTGAAAGTGACAGGAACTCAACTGACAATACCTATAAACAAAACAAAACAAAAGATATGTATTTGTTCACATTAGCTAAGCATGGTTAAATGGTACTTCTCAGGATCTTCTGTTCTACTAAGTTTTATTCTCAGAATAAAAAGTATAGTCTTCCAAGAATATATCACCTTTATAATTTATATTTGAAAGAAAGCAATTTGACCCTGTGCAACTTTGATATCATACCCTGAAAAATAATGATGATCTGCTCTGTTTTGGTTATGGCCTCAGAGATGATAAATCTTGGTATCTAAGAAGAGGAGGAACACAAGATCACCCCTGTGACAAGTTAGACCACTTGGGTAAGGGAAGAGCAGATCCCAAAAGGAAGGGATGAGGTCAGACCATGTAGAAAGATATGTCTACTGAATGACCTATTCAAAAATATTAAATATATCATTCTGGTAGGCACAAATCACTGCCAATGTTACAAACAATCTATTCTTGATCTACTCATAAACTGTGTATTTCGAAAGAAAAAGTTGCTGGTTTGTATTCTACTTTTAGGCACCATATCAAATTTTAAGTCTCACTTTTGTGTATATCTTCCGGCTCTCCTCAGTGCAATAATTAGGAATAATCAAATATTGGAATACGTCTGCCACCATTACCACCAACACAGCTGATCCATCTGTCAGATTTTTTCTAATTCCTGAATCTATCCACTAAAACATCCCTTTCTATAATAACAAACATAACCTTCACCTCATGACTTTTACCTGGGGGACTATAGGCTGTATAAAGCCAGTAATTATGATATCTTATAAGTGCTGAAGATGAATCTAACTGGAATAAAAATGTATTCTATAACTCAAAGAGTAGGGGGATCAAATAACAGTTGTTGTGCATCTTTCCTGAAGAGAATAACAATTGACAACTCCAACTCCAATTAGAAGCTGAAAGGATCTTGTGGTGCTATCCAAATCAAAGCTTTTGGCAATTCCATGGCATTCTTTCATGCGAATATTCCCCATGTTCAATTGCTCTTTGCCTTTGCTGGTCCATTGTGATCTCAGTCTATACTTCCATTCTGTGGTGTCCTGTGTCCTGTGTCTATTGACTCAAAGAAGAATGCAATTTCTGAAGCAGTGTATTGAGCCCCAGTGGTTGGTCTATTGCCAAGGACTTTTAAAAGCAATGGTCATATATTTAAGTGCTGTTAGAGGCCATAGGGTAATGAAAATGAGTAAAGCATATCGTTGTAAACTTGAAACCATAATCCAATACTAAAGAGATCAGTTATAGTTTGCAGACCAACTGTTGCCAGACATCCCACTTTTGAAGATATGCCATAATTCTAGATCTTATGTAAAATATTCCCAAATTAAAATACTCCTTAGGTCAAACAAAATATATCTGAAAGTTGGATCCACTGTGGAACTATCAATTTGAAGTTCCACTGCTCTTCGGAAAGATTTTAGAGCTTCTAAACTAGTTAAAATTATATAAATTCTACCCTTGCTCTCCCTGGAGTTAGGTGAAATAGAATTTCTCTCTTATGGAGCTTCATTTCCCACTATTCACATTATTCATATGCAAACCTGGGGGCTATGGGGAGAGCCTTGTGTCAAGGTTTTCCTAAGGGGTTCTTGAGTATTTTTGTTTGTTTTCCTTTTGCTCATATCATTTGGTGTGAATTTTGACTCTGAGCATTGGCATCTACTGTTTGCACTCAGTTGTTTAGCAAGGGACTTCCTTTGATAGTTGTTTTCTGTCACCTATCCTTCCCTAAATACATACAGCAACTGCAGGTCTGATACTCTCAAAGGAAGTAGGCAGGATACTGCCAGCTGGCGTTAATTGTCCCTCCATCTACCCCTCTTCACCACAGCAAGGAGACAGGACATTACTCATTAAACAGTTTCTTTAGATAATTTAGAGTGTGAAGGCTAAGAATCTAAAAAATCCATAAACCAGTTTTGTGGTCAAAACCAAATTCCCTTTACTGATCCTCTACCAATTTGATTTGATGGACAATTCAATAAACTTCTGATATTTCATTTTAATTAATGAAGGTCTAGAGGACCCTAAGTAGTTGTTTATATATGGTCCTTGAAGTCACATTATGAACCTGGCTGGTGTAACAGTACCTGCTTCTAGGATTTAGCTGGGTTGCCATGACACTTGCCGTATTCTATTTCCTACACGTCCCTGGTACTGTAAAAACCAAGCTTATATCTCAGCAACCATGTAGCTCCTGGGCATGTCCTTGTTTTAGTAACTCACTTACCATGCCTTGCCTTTCACCTTGCTTAATTCTTCATTTAGTTCTGTGTACCCATAGCTCATGGAATGAGGTATTCATCACCCACTTCAACCCATATGATGTATACTGATTGAAGAATCTTGTCTATTTTCTGTGCTATGGAACTCTAATTAAAGTGAATATTTTAGATGGTACTCTGAATTTTGTGAAACACCTATTTTGTGAAATAGATAGACAAGGCCTTTAACATGTATTTTCTCTAAACTTTCTATGACCACTGTAGCAAAGTTTATTATCTTTATTAGAGAGTAAAGATACTAAAAATTATTGAGAATAAGTGCCTATGGAATAGATGATCTGGCCCATCACTAGACATACTTCTTTTTTACTAGACACATTTCCTAGGACTACATTTCCTAGATCTCATGCAACTGAGATAGAGCCAACAGATTGTGAATTAAGTGACGTTTGGGGGCGCCTGGGTGGCTCAGTCTGTTAAGCATCCGACTTTGGCTCACATCATGATCTCACGGATTGTGGGTTCGAGTCTCGCGTCGGGCTCTGTGCTGACAGCTAGCTCAGAGCCCGACTCTGTTTCAGATTCTATGTCTCCCTCTCTCTCTGACCCTCCCCTGCCCACACTGTCTCTTTCTCTCAGAAATAAAGAAATCATTAAAAAAAATTTTTTTTAAAGTGATGTTTGTACTGCCATCAGGCCATATTTAGATGTGACTTTACAACTTATATCAATTTACCCTATTCTGCTGCTTACATTAGCAACTTAGGGGATTGGACACATATGCATATATGGCTTCACACACATCTAGTTCAATTGTTTCTCATTTTTCATAAATGCAAAAATTGTAAAAAACATTTTAGACTGCCTTCAATTGAAAGATTGAATTAAATTTTCATGCTAAATCTAAATGTGAAATTATTTTTCTTTTGTACTTAAAGGATGATTTTAGATTAAACTTCACTTAGGACATTGTCCTTAGCACATGTAATTCATCAGGCTCATTAGTATCTTTCATGTATATTTTAGCAGGTGTGTCTTATATAGCTCATGTCAATCACATTTCTCTATGAATAATAAATAACTTCCAGTGTGCTACTCATATCATTTGATTTCAGAATTTTGCATTGTTTTCTGTATAGAGTGAACATGAAAAGTAATAATACTGTTATAGCAAGTTTAAGTGTTTTCCATAGATTTCAAATTTTGTCATAAATACTGTTAATTATAAAGTCATATTCAGTGAATTTTCAGTTTATCTGCCTCTGTGAACAGTGTTGCAATAGACAGTAGTATTACTAGAAATTGATTTTTAATGTTTTATATATATGAATGTGAAATAATGAAATTGATTCATATTAGCATGGAAAATGATTTTTTAATGTTGAGAAACCAATACATTGGCTTTTTTTTCTGAAATAGTTTATTGTCAAGTTGGTTTCCATATAACACCCAGTGCTCATCCCAACAAGTGTCCTCCTCCATGCCCATCACCCCCCTTCTCCTCTCTCCCACCCCCATCAGCCCTCAGTTTGTTCTCAGCATTCAAGAATCTCTCATGGTTTGCCTCTCTCCTTCTCCCCCACTATTTTTCCCTTTCTTCTCCCCCATGGTCCTCCATTAAGTTCCTCCTAATCCACCTATACGTGCAAACATATAGTATTTGTTCTTCTCTGCCTGACTTATTTTGCTCAGCATAACACCCTCAAGTTCCATCCATGTTGCTACAATGGCCAGATTTCATTCTTTCTCATTGCCATGTAGTATTTCATTGTATAGATAAACCACATCTTCTTGATCCATTCGTCCGTTGATGGACACCTAGGCTCTTTCCATGGTTTGGCTATTGTTGAGAGTGTTGCTATGAACATTGGGGTACATGTGGCCCTATGCATCAGCACTCCTATATCCCTTGGGTAAATTCCCAGCAGTGCTATTGCTGAGTCATAGGGGGGTTCTATTGTTAACTTTTTAAGGAATCTCCACACTGTTTTCCAGAGGGGCTGTACCAGTTTACATTCCCACCAACAGTGTAGGAGGATGCCATTTCTCCACATCCTCGCCAGCGTCTAGAGTCTCCTGATTTGTTCATTTTAGCCACTCTGATGGGCTTGAGGTGGTATCTCAGTGTAGTTTTGATTTGTATTTCTGTGATGATGAGGCACACTGAGCATCGTTTCATGTGTCTGTTGGCCATCTGGATGTCCTCTTTGGAGAAGTGTCTGTTCATGTCTTCTGCCCATTTCGTCACTGGATTATTTGTTTTTCGGGTGTGGAGTTTGGTGAGTTCCTTACAGATTTTGGATACTAGCCCTTTATCTGATGTCATTTGCAACTATCTTTTCCCATTCCGTCAGTTGCCTATTAGTTTTATTGATTGTTTCCTTTGCCATGCAATAGCTTTTTATCTTGATGAGGTCTCAATAATTTATTTTTGTTCTTGATTCCCTTGACGTTGGGGATGTGTCAAGTAAGAAATAGCTGTGGTTGAGGTCAAGGAGGTTGTTTCCTGCTTTCTCCTCTAGGGTTTTGATGGTTTCCTGTTTCCCTCTCAGGTCCTTTATCCATTTTGAGTTTGTTTTTTTGTATGGTGTGAGAAAATGATCTAGTTTCATTTTTCTGCATGTTGCTGTCCAGGTCTCCCAGCACCATATGTTAAAGAGGCTGTCTTTTTTTCCATTGGATACTCTTTCCAGCTTTGTCAAACATTAGTTGGCCATACATTTGTGAGTCCAATTCTGAGTTCTTTATTCTATTGAATATGTGTTCATTGTCTATGTGTCTGTTTTTGTGCCAATACCATACTGTCTTGATGATTACAGCTTTGTAGTAGAGGATAAAGTCTGGGATGGTTATGCTTCCCATTTTGCTTTTCTTCTTCAATATTTCTTTCTCTTTTCGGGGCCTTTGTGGTTCCATTCAAATTTTTGGTTAGTTTGTTGTAGCTTTGAGAAGAATGCTGATGCAATTTTGATTGCGATTGCATTGAATGTGGACATTGCTTTGGGTAGTAATGACATTTTAACAATATTTATTCTTCCGATCCATGAACATGGAATGTTTTTCCATTTCTTTGTGTTTTTTCAATTTCCTTCAAAGTTTTCTATAGTTTTCATCATACAGATCTCTTATTCTTTGGTTACGTTTATTTCTAGGTATTTTATGGTTTTTTGTGCAATTGTGAAGGGGATCAATTTCTTGATTTCTCTTTCTGTTGCTTCATTATTGGCATATAAAAATGCAACTGATTTCTGTACATTGATTTTGTACTGTGCAACTTTGCTGGATCCATGGATCAGTTCTAGTAGGCTTCTGGTGGAGTCTGTCAGGTTTTCTATGTAAAGTATCATGTCGTCTGCAAAAAGTGAAAGTTTGACTTCGTCTTTTCCAATTCTGATACCCTTTATTTCCTTTTGTTGTCTGATGGCTGATGCTAGGACTTCCAGCACTATGTTAAACAACAGTGGTGACAGTGGACATCCCTGTCATGTTCCTGTTCTCAGGGGGAAAGCTCTCTGTTTTTCCCCATTGAGGATGATGTTAGCTGAGAGCATCTCATAGATGGCTTTTATGATGTTTAAGTAAGTTCCTTCTATTCTGACTTTCTCGGGGGTCTTTATTAAGAAGGGATGCTGTTCTGTCAGATGCTTTTTCTGCATCTATTGACAGGATCATATGGTTTTTATCTTTTCTTTTATTGATGTGATGTATCACATTGCTTGATTTGTGAATGTTGAACGAGCCCCGTAACCCAGGAATGAATCTCACTTGATCTTGGTGGATAATTCTTTTTATGTGCTGCTGGATTCGATTTGCAGGTATCTTGTTGAGGATTTTTGCATCTGTATTCATCTGTATTCATCAAGGATATTGGCCTTTAGGTTTTTTTT